>NW_022990206.1:390369-887869 GCF_902827175.1 Gymnodraco acuticeps | reverse complement strand
CTCTGAGGCACATTCATGTACATACACAGGTACACACACAGTCACAACATCTGTCTAGGATTTATTCATCATCCTCCTACAACACTATTCCTCTTGCCTTTTGTTCCTTTGTTAATATTTGTCACCAAGTATTTCCCTCATTTAGTTGTTGTTTGTGTTATTGTCTTTGTATGTTTTGTAAGCTTTTTATTTGAAAGGTCAAACACATTGTTTCACTGCTTAATAGAGAAATTACTCTTAATTAGCTCATCCACACGCACATCTTTTTGTTACCACAACAAAAGTAAATACATCAAACACACTTCCCTTTCACTTATTCCCTCTGCCACCTTCATGTTAGTTTGGAGTCACTGGGGGATGTTGAGTCTCTGGCCTTGACATTCTGCTGCCTCCTCCTCTGTCACACACTGTACAGCGGACTTCCCCGTGGCACTACTGTTGCTAATGAAGGTTTCACAAAGCCTTTAATGAAGCCCTAAACAAACTCACACTCTCATTATCGGTGTGGAACTCGTAACTATTTGAGCAACGGAGATATTAATAAGCAGGGGTGATGAAATACGTACTCATACACACACATTATCACAGAAGCGTGCGTAGTGATTGTGATGGCATCGGACAGTCAGATCAAAGTGAGCAGGCAGGCTGGGAAAGTTTGAAGAGGAAAGCTGTTGTTTGGTGTCTTATTTCACGTAGCCCCGGGGCAGATGGAGGGAGAAAGAGTGTGTGTGTGTGTGTGTGTGTGTGTGTGTGTGTGTGTGTGTGTGTGTGTGTGTGTGTGTGTGTGTGTGTGTGTGTGTGTGTGTGTGTGTAAGAGAAAGAGGGAGATGAAGAAAAAAAAGAGGCAGTGACAGATAATGCCGTCAGTCCGACAGTGCGCTCCCTTCCAGCCAGCCTTAGTCATCGCCCCAGGAGGGAAAAAGGGTAGAGCAGAAGAACAGAGGCGGGAGATACTCCACTACTTCAGGCCTCTCTTCTCTGGTCCCACCTCCCCTCCCTCCCCGTCCTCTGGCATAATACTCTGGCTGTGGTCGGTAGAGCTGGGTGTAATGTGGGTTAAAGCCTTGTCTGCCAACACTCAGAGGAGTAAACAGAGCCTCATTGTCAGGACACATCGGAAAAAAAAACTGCTACTGTTTATGGCCCGGCTATAGAGAGAGGGGAGGGTTTTAGGGGCAGATTTTAGTTGGAATGAGTGTGAATCATAGGCATTTAGGGAGTTGCGGGGGAAGACGAGTGGGAAGGGGAGAGTGGACAGAAGTACAAGGCATTGGGAGAGAGAGCTTAGCACAGAGTGAAATAGAGAGTCAGGGGTGAGATCATGTTTTTGTTATTATTATCGTGCACTTGTTGAGCTGTCTATCTGACTGGATTAGCCATGCCATGACATCATTGTTTTTGTTTCATTTCTAGTCTTCGTCTGATATTGCCTAACTTTTTTTGCTTTCTTAAAGACACACACACACACTCAGTAGTCACACACTCTACACACACATTTCTTCTTGTACATTTCACAATAAACAAGTCAGGAAAGTGGCTTTGTGAAGATTACTCGGATTGTAACTTAACACCACAGGATATAGCGAAACTCACTCTGATACACACACACACAACTACACACACACACACACCGTGCATGCAGCAGCAACCTGTGAATAACCTTGGTGATGACAGAGCAGAGAGAAAGGGATGGAGGAAGAGAGACAGGGAGGGGTGGGCTGGGAAAGATCAGAAGGTCCCGGGTGCTCCCACATTGGAGGAAACAAACAGCGCCACCATTCACACATACACACACGTCCATGCACACGCACACACATGCGCAGCAGTGTTAATATGTGGAGTGGAGTTTAGCTAACAGAGAGTCTTAAGATAAGGCTTTGTGCGATAACACATGAGCTCATATCCAGGTGGTTGTCTTGGATCACGGCTCGCTGAGCACCAATGAAGTATACACACACAAAACACAGCTGCTGCGTTCTTCACTAGACAAAATAAACCTCCAAGATTATGATTTATTTTTACAGCTCTGAAACAGCTCATAACGCAGTTTAAATAAAAGTGCAAGAGTGGGGTTGTGTTACTTCATTATCCGAGACATGCAAGGATGCTGTTCATTTAATCAAACTTTGGAACTTTGAGTGATGTTTTCGTGGATATCAATTTACCCTCTTGCATTTCCCCTCACCTCCAGGCACTTGAACAATGAGCACGCCCTCGATGACCGCAGCACTGCTCAGTGCCGAGTCCAGATGCAGGTGGTCCAGCAACTGGAAATACAGGTGAGTCACATACAGACAACCACATTTCATCCACTTATAAACTAAGTCTCGAAGACTGTTCCAGCCAGTCAATGGCAGTAACTTGTTTGAAGCAGGGCAGAGTTTATGGAGAGCAGTGGAGCTTGTAATTTAAAAGGAGCAGTCGGCAGAGAAGCTGCCATTGCTGCTCCAATTATAAAGCTGCTCTGGTCACCAGAAAGATAGAGCGAGGCTGAGAGGAGGAGGGAGAGAGAGAAGAGAAAAGAGAGAGAGATGAGCCAGAAAGCGGAAGACGGCACGGCCTCTCTTGTTCTCAAAGTGGTTCATGCACGCATACTCTTGAAACATCTGAATGCTCCGGCAAAAGCAAAACACCAACACTGGACAAGAAGTGATATTCTGTTCTCACATAGTACGTAAGAAAAGTGAAAACACAATGGCCGCCTCTTCACACACACACACACACATCTTGACATAGTTTCTAAAGCACTTCAGAATACCCTGTTCACATCACTGCGTAATATGTGTGTGCGCTGTCCAGCATTAGGGTGAGCATTGTGTTTGGTGGTGGTGGTAAACAGCGTTTAGCTGAGCGCCTGAAGCCACCACCAGGGAACACAAAGTGACAGAGAGGCAGTTGGTGTCACATCACATCAGGACGTCCGTCTCTCTCTCTCTGACAAGTCACTTCATCCCTCAGAGGCCCTCCACTCTACCCTCCAACAGCACACACACAGCAGCCCAGGCACTGTGTTTAAATGTTTCATATTTACACATCTCTGCAGTGTGTGAGTATGTTAATGGTGCTATCTGTCTTAGTGTAGATCCGTTGTTTCTGGAGGCTACATGTGTGTATACTTGTACTCTCGCACAAACACAGACACAGGATGCCGCGTTTCCACAGGCTGTAGCAGCACCCATTAAAAGGCAGTTCACAATGTCAAACAGGGATGAGTGTGTCTGCAGGCTAGTGTAAGTGTGGGAGAGAGCTCCGGGTGTCGAGGCGGATGACTTTCATAATCGTCTCTCTGCCTGAGGTGTAATTGCAATTGTAATTCTGTGTCAATACCGCGAGATATCAATCTAAGCATTATGGAGTGAAATAAAGTGTTTTTCATAGCGGTAACCACCCTTGTTTGTTTTACAGCTGTCAAAAGAAAGTGAGCGACTTCAGGCCATGATGACCCACCTGCACATGCGCCCCTCAGAGCCAAAGCCTTTTAACCAACCTGTGAGTACACACTTCTTACCCAAACCCAAAATAACATGACTTCATATTCTACCCTCGTAACCCACATCTTTACCTCCTATTCACCTACAACTCCTTTTAATCGAACAGTTTATTCATCCCTAAACCTTCTTGGGATCTCTTGCTGTCTAGCTTGGTATCTACGCCCCCTATTGACCAGTGATGGTTAATATGTCATTTTAAAATCCTAGGGACAACTCTGTCTTTTCCTTTTTCATTGTACTCTCTGTCTTTTTGTTTCATTGTGTCTCCCTCTTCATCTCTATCTCAAAAACTGTCATGATAATGTACATTGAATTCCGCAAAAATATTCAAACTGTCTCCAAGTCAAACTTCAGTTCTGCATTCGATTCAACATTTGAGATGTTTTATTTGCTAGCTTGTAAGAGAGAGAGAACAGCCAAAGCAGTCTCTCATAGTATTTTCAATGTGTGTCCACAGAAGGGATAGAAATGTGATGTGAGTGCATGTGTCTGTGTGCGTCCACACTGGTTGGTGAGGTTGTTATTAGATATCTAATGAATATTTCATTATTCAGATTGACGAGGAGTCTTATTAAAATATGAAGATGTTGAAATTAATTGTCAATTAGAGGTAGAGTGTCTTAATTTGAGGGGATGTAAATGGGTGCAGCCGAGTGGCAATATGCGTGTGTGTCTGAGTGTGTGTTTGTGTGTGTGAATGATGCGTTGATCGCTGGGGGATCAGCTGCTATTAACATCTAATGGGAAATCAGGAAGAGGCGTGTTCTGTCACCACCGGAGACGAGCCTCGGGGTCAGGGATTGGAGGAGGAGGGGCAGGGGAGGAGCGTCAGGAATGGAAACAAAGCTTGGCCTCAATTAACAGGGTTCGACTGTTGCCGTGGTGATGTGGCAGGGTTGCAGCGTTAATGAAGTACCTGTTAAACAGCCCCGCCCCCTCCAGTCTACTTAAATGGTACAGAGAGGGGGCAGAGTAAAGAGAGGGCGATTCACACATTTTACATATGGACAACACACACACACTCACACAATCACAAACAGGGGTTTTAATTAGTCCTAAACTAGGAGCCCTGCAACGCCTGTCCCAGAGAGACTGGCAGTACTGGTTCTGTGTGTGTGTGTGTGTGTGTGTGTGTGTGTGTGTGTGTGTGTGTGTGTGTGTGTGTGTGTGTGTGTGTGTGTGTGTGTGTGTGTGTGTGTGTGTGTGCGTGCGTGCGTGCGTGCGTGCGTGCGTGCGTGCGTGCGTGCGTGCGTGCGCGCGTGCGCGCGTGCGCATGGGTGTGTGCGTGCGCATGGGTGTGTGCGCAAGGCTCTGCCTAATTGGGCCGTATTGGTCCGTGAAGACTTTGCCACCACAGAGTGCATGTGTGTGTTCCCTTCTTACAAACACGCTGTCGTGTGGTTTTGTATTTGTAAACGCAGGGTTAATTGCAACCAGTGCTGTGTGTATAAATAAAGTACATGTGAATGGTGTGTGTGGCTCTTCGCAAGAATGCATTTGGTAAAGTAGCGACACAAACAAGAGGAGTGTTTGGACCTTACATTTTGTATAGGTTATTGAACTTAACTTCCTGGATATATCAACTTATAGGTTAAATAATTAAATTACAACTTCAGTTGTATTAATATTCTTACATACCTAGGAGGCAAAACCATTAAGAAGCACAATTTGTTTTGTATGTACATGATACACAAGCTCTGTCTAATACATTGATATCACCTGACTCTGTCCTGTGTAGATGGCGCTTCTCTGTAAACAGCAGCCCAGCAGATTGTGGAACCTTAACGTAAATATAAGAAAAGCATCAATCAGATATCAAATCCATTGCATTCACTAAAACATTGAGGTTAGGATGAGGCTAGGAAATAATACATTTTTGTGTGTGTTGTGTTTTAAAGAAGGGCAGAATTTACAATTTTTTAGTGGATTTGATAGGTAGAAAACGATGAGACCTGAACCCTAATGTCTGCGTTTCTGTGTCTCTCTCTAGCTGAACCTGGCTTCCGGTGGCTCTCTGTTAAAGCGGGACAGCGATATGTACCCAGAGGGTCTTGGTCACCCCCCCACCTCAGCTGCCGCCCCAATCACCCCAATGCGCCAGGGCCCCTCAGTCATCAGCTCCTCCAGCCTGCACTCACACTCCCACTCCCACTCGCACGGGGTCGGGCCCATACGCAGGCGCAACTCCGACAAGTACTGCACCCCCATCGCCTCAGGTAACATACACTCACTCAGTACCTGCCTTTTTAGTATTAGGCAGATCAAATGATTTTGTCTCACAATGGACTTAGATTTGGGTCTGTTTTTTGACACACTGCTTTAGTTACTTTTTTTCTTCAAAAAGTTCCCTGGAAGAGCAACTTCATATGTTTTACTTTAATTTATCGCTCAAAGAATTATATAATTGATGCCATCTTTTAGTTTTTTTTGTTATTTTTTAATATTTGTTTAAGAATGAAGTCAAGTTTGCAAAGCTTAAATAAATGATTGGCTTCTAAAGAATATGTAATATTATGTTGGAGGCGTGTTGCGCAGTGGATAGAGTGTTGGTGTTCGGGTCAAGGGATCACAGGTTCAAACCCCACTGCATTCAGCATGTCGTTGTGTCCCTGGGCAAGACACTTCACCCCCAATTGCTCCTGTGGGGATTGTCCACAGTATTGAGTATGTAAGTCGCTTTGGATAAAAGCGACTAACAAGTAACATGTAATGTAATGTAATTATGTATCTTTAGAAAGCTGTGCTCACCACAGTTCTCACCCATAACAATCTGCTTGATCCTTGAATACATAATAATATCAAACATTTAGATACAAGCGGATATTCTTTATTTTAGATACAGTTTTACTTTTTTCATACCTTTTTATTTTATGGACTTATTGATATAAAATCCCACTGAGAATCTGCTTATTGTTTTACATGTATTGCATTACAAACACCAGCTGAATTATAATGATCATACCTCTTTTTTTTCAGAGCTGGCTCAGAACTGTGAGTTCTACAAGAACGCTGATGTCAGGCCTCCTTTTACTTACGCCTCTCTTATACGCCATGTAAGTCCCTCCAATGATCCAGTTTCACTATATCTTCTTGCCATCAGTATTTTCCCCTCTCTAAATCTGCTTGTGTCTCCTCTCTCCGTCCTCAGGCCATACTGGAGTCCCCAGACAGACAGTTGACTCTCAATGAGATCTACAACTGGTTTACACGGAAGTTTGCCTATTTCAGGAGAAACACAGCCACATGGAAGGTAAAAGCTCTTGCTATACACACTCTCAGTTGTGCTTTGTCTTTCTCAGAACTCTCAAAACTAAACGTTAACTCAACAAATAGAAACCAGACCATTTAGCAAATGGGGTTTGGAGTTGTTTAAATGATGTAGAAAAAGAACAGCTCCATATTTAGAAAATGAAAGTTGGACCGCGGCTCTGAATGGTTGGAAGCTGATTCAATCAAAGAGCAATATTTTGACTCAAACTATAATGTGGTATACAATTCTGGCTGGATGTAAGCTGCTCTAATTGACTGCAGAGCAACTGTGGTCTGGGCCTACTGATGAAGCCCCTAACCCAAGCAGATGCCAGCTGAGACCACAATGAGAGAAACAAAAACTGAAGGCAGATCTTGCAATGTTAGAAACATTTGGATTGGCCAATATGACTTGACTTTGCAGAACATTTATTCATTTTTTAGGGTTAAATGTAGCCCTTACACTCAGGAAGATACAATGACACACACACACACACACACACACACACACACACACACACACACACACACACACACACACACACAGGTAAAAAAGCACAAAGGTTTTTAAAGCTGACTTTGCTCAGCTCCTAAAGATTTGACTGATTTGACAGTTATTGGCTCTTTCATTCCTTTATGAGACACTTTCCTACTGCTGCACTCATTATCTCTCCCTTCCCTCACTCTCCCTTTTCCACTTTCTCCGTCTCCCTCCATCTCGGCCCTAAACAATTCTCTCACCTCCAACACGGCACATGGAGTCGGCCCCACTTAGCCCGGTAGAGCCACAATCTAGCTGTTATACAGCCTCATTACAGAGATGCACATAAAAAGCTGACACACACACACACTGCTCATGATCACACACATTGAATTCTCCCTCTCACTCTCCTCATCCCCATCACACACCTGGCCTGATCCCACCATTGTAGGTGCTGACCCATTTCTACCCAAAGCTCACACTAATTTGAGTGTCAGTTCCTCCAGAGAGGTAAAGCGAGAGAATGAGCAAAGGAGTGAGAGGCAGTGAGAGGAGGGTGAGGAGAGACCCCATCCTCCTTTTAATGGCCCTAAACTAAGGAGGGAGGGATGAGATGATGATGATGGAGGGAGGGGTGCGGAGAGGGTTAAGAGATAGGGCAGCCAGGAATATCTTTACCTCCTCATCTGACTTTTATGAATTTTAACTATTAATGTCTGGTGTCTGCTTCCTGTGCCGTTGGCCTCGCAGACCTTTAAATATAGCTCGGCATGGCCTTATGTATTTATATAGCAGCTCAGCGAGTCAAATAGGGCCGTAGAGATGTATGTCCTTTAATAAGCCGTTATATTTCATGAGGAGAGCAGCGGTGTCAGGGAACGGAAGTCATTGATCCTAGGAACAAAACGGACAGAAAATGAGGACGAGACAAGAGAGAGAAAGAGAGAAAAATAAAGGGTGAATGTGAGAGGAGGAGAGGTGAATGTTGAGTGCTATTTCAAGGTGATGCATGATGGGTAGGATTCCTTGAAGAAGAGGTTTTATTTTCTGTTTAACTTACCAGAAAAAAAAACGTTGTTTCTAGTACAAATCACATTATTATCGAGTATTGTACTGAAGAAACAATGTGTACCTTTTCATGCTACATTATATTTTTACTACACACAAAATGGTTTAACTTTTATTACATTACAGTTATTTTTACCATTTAAATTAATACATACGTACTTCGCAGGTTATTGAAAATGATGTTATATGCTGATCACACATTCATCAGTAATAATTGTCATGTAAGTCAACTTTATTGTCAATCTCAAAATATCTTTGTACACACAGAAAGATCGAAATACTGTTTCCCACAGTCCCGAGGTATAAAAAACTCACACATTAAAATGCAAGAACATTGAATAATTTACAAAAAAAACACAAAATAACCGTTTACTTCAAGTAAGCAGGATATATATAAAAAAGATGATGTACATAGTTCAAATGGGAGTGCAAAATTGTCCATAGCAGCGTAAAAGTGACTGGTGCTGGATTTTTTGTGTCTGTGGGGGGTGGGGCGGGGGGGGTATGATAGTAACGCTCACAGGGGGGCTATTTATGCATTTTGAGATGCTGAGAACATTTGTCTTATAATATATACATGTAATTCATAGTATTTCCAGTGCTTCAACACTTTGTCCACCACCGTTTAACACTAACATGGTCTCAAAGTCATCACATATAAGTTGCTTATTTATTAATAATTGTATTTATCATTGTGCCTTCTCACTTAAATTCCTATTTAGGATCATAGGGAAGTAAAGTGTCACAGTGAGGCCTCAGCAGAAACACAACCAGACTGATCAAATATTCAAACATTTTGAATTTGAAGAAACCTGATATAAATGTAGTCTAATTTTTCCATTTATTTTTTTGTTCTACACAATCGTCTTCCTTCCTAAAATTTGGCCTCCAGCTCCCCCCCCCCCCCCCCTCCCCTCTTTCAGCCGGAGGGAGAGGAGATGAGTGGCACATGTGCTGTGACCCACTGTAAATGACTGCTAATGTTTTAACTGGGAGAATTAGGCTTTCATCACGGAGACGAATGCAAATAGCACTGCAATAGCACTAGTGTCTGGCGTGTGTATCTGTGTGTGTATCTGTGTGTGTGTGTTTGCACTGTCAGGGTGGTGGGCGCAGATTGGGGTCAGACTCATTTACAAAACTTAGCATCACGGCTCGGGGGTTGAGGGGATGCGGGGGAGAAAGGGTTCCTCCGCTGATTATGGCTTGTGTAATTACGTGTGTGGTGTGTGTGTGTGTGTGTGTGTGTGTGTGTGTGTGTGTGTGTGTGTGTATGTGTGTGTGTGTGTGTGTGTGTGTGTGTGTGTGTGTGTGTGTGTGTGTGTGTGTGTGTGTGTGTGTGTGTGTGTGTGTGTGTGTGTGTGATTATGGCAAGGAGTGATGCATGCCTGGCCTGTCCCTCCCTCTCGGTTTAGAACAACGTGTCAGAGAGAATATGCAGGATTTAATTATAGACGAATTAAAATTGGTAATGAAATTGGGCATGAACAAACTACAAATAGCAGATGAAAAGGGAGGCCTGTCCCTGGGGGGGTGAGACGAAGATAGCGGTGTGCCTGCCTGCGTGCCTGTCTGAGTGCCTCTGGATGTGTGTGTGTGTGTGTGTTTCTGTGTGTGTGCCGATGGTGACTGATTAGAGCAATTCTGAGATAAAATGACGCTCCTAGAGAACTGCTACCCTGTATTGACACTGTACATAGAGCTACGGTGTGTGTGGATAAAAAGCATCCTCAGGTCACAATACTTAACAGGTAACTGAACACCGAGCTGGAAAACATTGTTTGTACTGAACACACCCTGAGTGAATCGTTTTACCTCCAGCCAAGAGAGAGGAAATACAAAAAAAAACATTTCTGCTGGTTGAGTTTCTCCTCAAGGACATATTTATTTATAGAAGTCATGGAATATCATTGAAATGTATGCAGTCAAGTTTAAAGTATTTAAGAGAGACAAGAGACATCAGAGAATATTAGTCACTTAACAGATAAAACGGAATATGTCGTTATGATTATTTAATGCATTCCTTGCATGCTGGTGTTTTTTCTCCACCACAAGCCAAAGTTTTCATTCCCTTTGAAAAGGGAAAAAAAGAAGAGGTCACAAAAATGTTTAATAAAATATGACAAATCTTATTAAATATTACACTATGAATGAAAATAAAATACCTTCGCTAAGCAATTGTAAACTTGTCTTCAGTGATGTTAAATTTCTTCCTCTTTTCTCTCTCTCCCTTTTCCCAGAATGCTGTGCGCCACAACCTGAGTCTGCACAAATGTTTTGTTCGCGTTGAGAACGTGAAGGGGGCTGTGTGGACTGTGGATGAAGTTGAATACCAAAAGAGGAGACCACCAAAGATGACCGGGTAAGCACACACACACACACACACACACACACATTTGTTTTCTTGGTGCACAGTTGAGGTTGATGTGAGTGCGAGCTTATGGGTGCTGGCACTATGATTGCCTAAATGGACCCTCTATTATTACCAGGAGGTCAGCTTTCCTGTTAAAAAAAGAAGGAAAAAGAGCTGCTGGTTGATCGCACTGTGCTGTATGTGTGTGTGCTGTATGTGTGTGTGTTTTTCTCTGTTTGTCGACACCATTAGTAAGCAGCTGTGTGAGATGCAGGAGAGAAAAAAACCTTGTTAGCGTATGTAAACAGATGTTCTCTCCAACCACCAGAGAAACCAGGGATAATTACACACACACACATACACACAAACACACCTGCTTGCCAGATATTAGACACTTTCATATGTGTGTGTGTTTTAGCATCTGTTTACAGTCTGTGTATGTTTCTACTTGTAACAAACATATTTGAGAGATCTCTCAGAGTGCTTTGGCTGAGGTGACATCTTTTCACATGTGCGCTCAATCTGTGATTCTCACTCCCTCTCCCCCTCTTCGTTTGTGTGCAGAAGTCCCACTCTGGTGAAAAACATGATTTCAGGCCTCGGCTTTGGATCCCTAAACGCCAGCTACCAGGTAAAGAATGCCCTCTCCTCCCCCATGTCTCTCTTTCCTCTCACTCTCACACACACACATACATAGCAGCCAATCGCAATCAAGGGCACTAATATCAATTCCCTCTTATAATTAGCAGATTCCCTAACGACGTTCACACCACCTCCCTCCGCCTCCTCCCACACCGACACACACTCTCACCTCCCACCTCACTTTCTCACACATGCGCCACCCCTACCTCTGCACGTACACACACTAGGCACATCTCTTCACTCCTACGCAGACACACACACATGCAATTTTGCCTCTGAGATGATTTATAGCGTCAAGTAGTTGTCAATTAAGGTTACCGCATAAAATTATCGCCTGTCCCAGAAAATCCATCTCTGAGCCAGTGAGACTTCCCCTCCTTTTGTCTTTTTCCCCCACTTCCTGTGTGAGGGGGAGGTGTGGTGAGTCTTTCAGCTAGTGTCCAACCTGTCTCCCCCCCACACACAGCTGGATGTGGAGCAGTGACACAAGCCGCCCTGTTGGCTCAGTTGTTTTCTCCTCTGCAGACATTGATGTTCCGCCGTGTGCGTTTAAGTTGAGGTGGTGGATCAGTCCCGCTCAACGTTCCTTTTGAAACTTTCACATGACCACACACACACACACACACACACACACACACACACACACACACACACACACACACACACACACACACACACACACACACACACACACACACACACACACACACACACACACACACACACACACACACACTTATGACAGGGACAAGCCATGGTGGGGGAATGCATTGTATATAAGTGCCCCCTAGTGGTTTGTCAAGTTCACTAGCAAGTTAGTGGATCTGAATGTGCTCCATGTGGAAGATCTCTCATACGACACAAAGAAAAGACTATCCATCCATTATTGAAGATCTGACCATTTATTATATTATTATTCACACCTATTTTAGTGTCAACACATTTTGAGTAGTAGGCTACAGTTAAAATGTACAATGATTAGTTGATTGACAGAAAAATAGCCAGCAACTATTTTAACAATCAATTCAGTTTAAAGTAATTTTTAATGCAGAAAATGCCTCAGTTAAATATGTATGCTTTTCTCTGTTTATATTATAACAAACGGTATATCATTTGTTTTGAACTCACTAAACCATACCTAAACATTTACAAAAAAGATTCTCAGATTTAATTGAATAATCTATTTTAAAAAGATGGCAGATTAATTGATAATTAAAATCAGCCCTAAAGTCAAGTAAAGCTAGGCGTTTTACTGGTTGTGGTGGACATATAATTTCCAGACACCCTTTCATTATATCACATACCCCTTTTGTCATTGTCATTAAGTTTCTTCTGATTTGATGAATCTTTTTTAAAGAAAAAACTTTATTTTGATGTTTTTGATCAGGCGGCTCTGGCAGAGGGCAGTCTGTCCCTGCTGAGCCCCTCCATGATGTCCCCCTCTGCGGCCAGCCTCAACATGCTGCATGTGGGCCACGATGATGTCAGCTCCACTGTGGAGCAGGTCAACAGCAACGGCAGCTGCAGCCCCACGCTCAGCCCTCACCAGTACAGGTACACATGGACCTCAGACACACGCACGCACATAGAGCCACTGTATAGTGACATGTTTATCAGCAATCAAGGTTGTCTATCAATATTTTATTCATATAATATAGATATAAGGGCTAAACTGATAACAACTATTGTTTTTCACACTTGTTCCCTATGATGAAAATTATCTTTAGATATATTTGTTACGGTAAATGTATTTTGCATTGTGCCTGCAAAATAAACAACACAAAAATAGATAGAAGATGGCTTAAAAAAAGGAAATCATTTAATTTAATGTGAGCAAATTTTACATAACTGTACGAACTATTTTATACATACACCAACAAAAAACATAGCTGTTGATATTGTGTATCTTTTTTGTGCTTTGGTTACCTCAATTGTACTATAAATTGACTGCATTCAATGCAACAACAATAACCTCAAGGCTACCTGGATAACATTCTAGAAAAATACATTTTATTTAATTTAAACTAGATTAAAATGTCACAGAAAATATTTAGCATGAGAAATTCTGCCATTGGCATCTGCCTTTATGACTTTCCCCCTCGCCTCGCTAACATCCGTTTGCTCCTTCAGCCACCATGTGCATGTGAAGGAGGAGCCCACCGATCTGGAGGACGACATCCGGTCAGTATCTCTCCTGTCCGGCGCCACACACAGCCTGCCGTTGCCGAGCGACGAGCGCGACCTGGAGGAGGATCTTCCCACAGAGGAGCTGGAGTAGAACAGATGCCCATTGGACTTGAGGGAAATCACTCCCTGAACCCTCTTGTCAGCGTGAAGAGGAAACGATAGCTACAGTACACTTAAGAGAGAAAAAAGAGAATGTTTTTTTTTGTTTTTGAGAAAATGCAAGCAACCAAGGACAACATTGAGAAAAACTCCAAACAGGGTTAGATCTCCGTTACTCGTAAGGCGCTAAAACAAGACAGTGGAACACTGCTTTACCTCCATGTGTTTCTTTTACAACACTTGGCTCAGAGGTGTAACACCACTTACCGCGTATACACAACACAAAAAACACTTACACACACACACACACAATCACTTGTCAAACATTGTGTCATCATCCTCCCTGGTCAGCCTCTGTGTAGAGACCCTCAGAGGTTTGGACACAAACTCTTCTCCTTGCCCGACCACTCTGCAAACCCCCCCACTCGCTGTTGTCCCAGGCTGCCTGGCTAGCTGTTTTATTTTTACGTCAGTTGAGAAGCCACACAGGTGTGCGAGTATGTGTGTGAGTGTGTGTGTGTGTGTGTTTGACAGAGATAGACACACACAGGATCATGTGTATATATATTTGGAGCAGTCACCAGGGGCTGTGCAGTACACCTCTCCTTTTTCCCCCTCCTTGAGTCAATCACTTGCATTTTCATTTTTTATTTTTTTTATTGAAATGAAACTGTCGGGCTTCAAGATGGGAAGGGAGGAGGAGCGCTTTCAAAGATTACCTCCAACAGTGCTCCGACACTTCTGCAGAGCAGGCGAGGCTGTGGCCCGGGTCTCTGTCTAAACTTCTGCCCCCCCCCCACCGAACATCTTTTTAACTCTTTGCTTCTGAGTAAAAAGAAATGTTCCTTACCCCACCTCAATCCCTTCCCATCACTACCCCAAAAAGACTGCAGGAATAGGACCATTTGGTGCTGTCCTTCTCCTCCACTCCGTCTGCGAATGGAGCGATGAGCTTGGAACACTTTGAGAATGAGAAGAAAGGAGGGGAACAGAGAAAAATGAGGGAGGAAGCGTCTACAGAAAAATTGTGACTTAAAAAGAAAACTGGTCATGATTATGGAGTATAACAAGAAAAAAAAGTGTGGTAGCTTTTGTCATTTCCTTTTTTATTTGATGTTATTATCATTGTTTATTTTTGAGGATCAATATTTCCATGGTGGCGTTCTGTTTCAACGTACCTTTTCTTAGGATGCTGTTTTTGTTTTTGTATTGTAAATTGTTTGATTTATTCTGGCTGTTCACACCATTCCAAATGAGTATTGGCAACAACAAAAAAAGAAAGCGCAGTATTGTCCCAACTTGTGATACCCGACCCCCACTCCTGCCCCTCTCCCTTTCTGTCCCAAGTGTAGCAGGCAAGAAATATGGAAATAGCACTTAAAGTTGCCATTATCCAGACATTATTTAACAGCTGAACCTTTTTTTTAAATTTGTATTCTCTCTCTTTCATTTGTTTTTGGTTGTGTATTTAGTTGAGAAATATCAGTAATGCTTTAAAAATATATATATTATTACTGCAGTGAGAGAATACCTCATCCCACAAAGGTTCTGCCTGGAACTGTGTCCAAATTGATAAACAAAAAAGGGGAAATTCTTTCTGTGGGACACCAAATGCGGCAACTCTGCTCAGCTTCGATTCAAAGCTCTATGGTTGTAATAGTTACTGTGTAGAAGCTATCTGCAATTCACTGTGTGAGTTTGTGTTAAAGGAATAGCACGTGAGATTTTTTGTTTTTGTTTTCCGTGAGCATAAAAAGCATTACTTTTCTCTACAGTGCCATACCAAATTTAACATTTATTTTAAACTATTATCTGCTTATTCCCATTTTATTTTTGTTACAGGTAACCAAAGAAATATGTAGAAAACCAAAAACCCTGTAGTTTATTTTGCCCTTATGAGTTTCCTTTTTTTTTCTTCTTAAAGAATTGGCCAAAAGACAACAAACCAGGAGTTTGAATTCTTATTATTGTATTCATATAAATATTGTGTCGACATTTTACATAATTTACAGTGCTGACCATTCCGAAAACCAAAGTGTGTGAAGCAAACTAGGACTCGGAGACATCAAAGCTTTTACATGATAAATGGTTACGAATGACTCACATTAGGTATGAGGCCAAAAACTAGTATTAACAAACCTCGCACAGTTCCTCTGAAAAAACTAAAAGAAAGATAAAAGAAAAAAGCACTTAGAGGTGAAACTGTCTCTCCCACTCTCAGGCTAAACTGTGTTCCAAACACAACCCGACTGGCCCTACTGCTGTAAGAGCAGGCCTAAAAATTAGGCACTCGTGAGGCATTTGAACACTTTCCGCTTAACAGGATGTTCTGGTGCTGTCCTAACAAACATTTGGAGTTTTTCAATCTAGGGAACAAACATAACCCTGTTGATCTGTATGTAATATTTGCAGAAAGGGGAAGTGTACTGGACACAAGTCACATCTTTGAAGGAGTTATTCCAAAAACATATATTATTTAATAAAGAGGGAACAAGTTAAAAAAAAACATACCAATGTAAGAGGAAAACAACCAAGGGACATCATGTAATTGAAAGTTGGGTTCATATTTTCTTACTTTTTGTCAAACTATCTCTTGCACTTCAGACGATTTTCTCTTATTTAATGAAAGAACCTTTCTGATGACTTTGTGTTCAAACAGGACTGTTTCCTGTCACATTAGAGACTGATTTCTAACAAAGTACAAAGTGGCAGACAGACATCTTGAAACGAGATAAAAAAACCAAAAATAACACTACCTCCTTTTCAAAACGGTTCAACACATAGCCAATGGGAGACCGAACTCAAATATTTTTTTCCTCCATTCTTACTCGATGATTATAACAAATGCCAAAATTGTTGTTAGACATTACTGTATGACTGACAAGAGAAAACAAAGCTATTTGGCGATCTGGACTCCCTAACACATCTGCTCGAGCCCAAAAACATAGAGACGTTTCACTTTCCATGGAATTAAAAAATGACTACCTCTCCTTAAACCACATCTAAAGCACTCTCTACGTCTCTAAGTGTGTTGTGAAGTGCTCGATATATGAAACTGTTTTTTATCAGCTGACCATATTCCTGCATCGATTAGCTCTGATCTAAGTGAACAGCCTCTCACTGTGTGCTCTGACTGAACATGTGCATATTCATGAACAGAAAATGGTTGTTAAAACACACACAGGAGTAACAGAGGCTTAGAAGCGGGGCTGTGGGTTAGTGCAACAGAGGCTCTAACCATCCAGATATCCAAAGACCCTCAACACAGCGGCAGCCGCTTCGCCAAAACACTCAGAGATGCTGAGAGGACTAACACACACTTAAAGAAACTCATCACTACTACTAGTAATATCCAAACCCAGAGGAACTGCTGCATACAGTACATAGATGATCTCTGACTTGTGCTTTAAGGTACACCTGTAAACAAAGCTGTTTTATAAAGATGTAGATTGTTCACAGGTCGTCATGTAACACTTCTGTTCTTTCTCCAGCTTGGCATAACATGTTGTATTCTTGTATATTAATGCTTGACTTATCTCTCCAGGGCATTCTTTCCCGTTTTGTCCTTTTGATTTTTCTGATCTGTTTTGATTTTCCGCACCTGTTTAGCTATTGTAAAGCTTTCAGCTCTGATTCCTATACTGTACTGCTAATGCTGAAGTATATGTATTTATCATATTAAGTGCTGCAGGTATCTTGGTTTATTAGTTTTCGTTTTGTTTGTTTCCATTTTTTCAGTTCTTCATAAAACGTCTGGGACGCTGATTTTTTAAGTGTATTATCTCAAAAAAAAATTAAAAGAATAAAAGTTAGATCAGTGGTTTAGGTAACACCTGTTTGTATATTTATCTTAGCTAGGTCTATTTTGATACTTTTTTGTCTCTGTACTGCATTTATGCATTTTTAAGGAAAGAAAAACAAAACAAATGGAAAACAAACTAAAAAGTTACTTCATTATGTATTGATACCTCAGAAGGACTTTTTCTCAAAGACAGGACCAAAACCTCTGAAAAGAAAAAGAGAAAGAGGAAAAGATGTATGAATATGTAGCCCCTCTCTTGCTTTAAAAAAAAAATCGCGGAGCTCTAGAAAGATATTGCTGTTGGTCCTCTCAGGTGCCAATATGTGTCCCAGCTCCCTGTGACCCCTCCCTCTGACCCCTGACCCCTGTCATTCCTGTGCTGAACCCTGACCCGCAGAGCTGCCAATCATCTGCAGGCGCCATGGGGGTGTCACTGAGTCACACACCTGGCTGGTGGTGACCAGTCACAGACCCCATCTCCCAGTCCCAGAGGCAGATCAAAGCCCGACACTGTTGCATTTTTGATACTCCTCCTCATGTGTAGTCTCAATACCAAAATGTGGAATGGCTCTCAGAGATGCAGCTCACCCTCTGACTACCAAAGGCATTGAAGGCAACCATTTGCTTAGTCCAAACTCCTGAACTGTAACCAAACTGTAACCAAACCAATGCCACAACTTTAACCAAACAAAAACCAAGCTACTTCCAAAAGTCTCCATGGACTTCACTGATAGCTGTTATCTCGTACATCCACGTAGAGGTGTTGTAGGAGCGGCCTGCATCCTATTGGCTGGTGACTGACTCAAAGGACACGGGGAGCCCAAATCCTGACTTGTGATTGGACAGTTCTGAGGTGTCATGTGAGGGGGGAAAGGGACTCTCAAAGTGGAGCATTGCCTGGTGGTATTATCACGTAGATAGCCAGAATCCAATGGAACTACCACTTCAGCTCTCCTCTGGTTAAACCTAAGGAATGTGTGTACATTTTCAGCAGTGACTCTGTATTGTTTCTTAGTTTCAGTTTACCTGTTTACCTCTCTTTTTCCTTTGGTTTTTGTTCCGTTTCTTGTTATTTGAAAGTGTGACCCGAGGAAGAGGTGGGGACAGGGACTGGGCGGCAGCTTTAGACAGAAAGTGGAGCCCAGCCCTCTGACCCTCCCCCCCGGGCAGCCATGTAATGCCAGTCACTGCCCTTTCCTTCATGCTGTATAAAAAACACACACATATATCTGTGTATTTGTAACCTGAATCTTCTTGTGTCTGTCCATGCAGACAATAAAAAAACTGTACAGTAGGTCTAGTTGCATGTAATCTGTACTAATTATTGACAATGGCATTATAAAATGCAATAAAATACTTATTACACTGTCGATTGCTGCGTCCTTGTTGTTTTTTCTCCAGAAGTAGATTTTGGTTCCTAACTTGTTAAAGGGATCATGATATTATTAAATAATGATTTATTTTTTTTAATTACCCTCTAATCCTTGCTGGCTTTTCTCTTATACATAGCATGTTAGTTTGACCTCTTAACACAGGTCTTGACATATATCAGTCTGCAAAGAAAAAGAATATTCGGATCAAATGATCATAATTGCTTTCACATAATGTATCCCATAACGCAAAATAAACGATGCTTCCTTTTAAGAGTTTATTCTACTTACAATCACAGGGTATATATGTGAAACTACCTACCACAGTAAATACATACTTTATTTATGTTATAATACCTAACAAAATAATGAATCCTGTCGTGCAGCAAGCTATGACAACACAAACTGAAAATGCAGTGAAATACCTAAGTATTAAATGAGGCTACTCTAATTTTCACTGTGACCACTGCCAGACTACTTATTATATAAATGCTCGACTCTTGCAGTCTCTAACCACTATAATTAGGGAAAACTAATCAAGGCAACTGCTGTTAATAATGAAGGATAGCTGAATGTTCCGAACAAATTTCCTCTTAGCATCCTGTTGAGTCATACTGTGCAGGTAAGCTATACAATGATTAACCTATAGAATAATGCTTCACCAGATGTACATCCTGACACACATTTAAATGTGATTAACCTCAACATCTATAAAAATGTCATTTATAATGTGCCAAATATAGTAAAAACTCGTTATGGTGAGTTTCATCAGAAATGGTGTCATCTCACTTTTAACAACAGCTGTCAAAATCTGAGGTGCTTTTATAAAACAAGCTATCTTAATGATAATTTGTAATTTTAAGAGCTAAGGCCCTAAGAAATGTATAGACATATTTCACTATAATCGAACAACATGCACTCTTACACAAACACACAATCCTTAAATTAATATACCAAATCATTACAGTATAATAGTTAATCGATCCTCTCTGAAATGTGACCCTCATTACATGACAAACTGCTGCTCTAACAGAAACATTTCCAGGCAGCCTGTGTAAGTCATGCAAGGCCTTCAGAGAGGTCAGCATGTGTTGTGATGCAGAGAGTGGCCACCAGGAGGAGTAAACAAACCGGACAACACAAGCAGCATCTCATAAACACAAACCCAGCAACAAACAGCACTGTGGTCCACTGACAGGGTCCGACCAACAGGGTGGGCCAGAGAGTGCAGAACCAACCTGTAGAGTTTGGGATGGAGGGAGTAACATAAATGCAGGTGGTTGAAAATCACTGAATATCATACAGTCTAGTTTTGTGAGACTTCTTTTTCACTCACCCATCATCTTTCCTTCTCTCCCATACTGTCTCTCTACTTCACATGCCCTACAGCTTATCTTTAAAGCTGCATGTGCGCTGCATGGTGGATGTGTTGCCACAGGGAGAAAAAATGGAAACTGGCTGGATGTTATTTGGCAAGTTGAGACTTTGTTTAATCTTGTGCTTTTAGTGAACTTCTCTGTTAGTCAGCTGGGAGGAAACTCGCTCTTGACGCTTAAATCCCTGTGACATTTGGTTTTGGGAGAGACCCCATATAAGCTTATTACAGTGACAAATGCACACGCATACAGAAACACACTCACTGGCATGCACACATCATGAATACTAAGCAGAAACTCAGAACTATATACTTGTGCAAGGTGAGCCAGGGTGCAGAGCAACACACAAAGAGGTTATTCTTGGCGTGGCACAGTAGTGTTTGGCATTGAGCACTGAATATATTTCTTAATGCCCATCTGGACAAAGTGAGCAATAGGTGTGCGCACAGGAGTGTGTGTATTGTGCAAACCTGGATACACTTGCAGGACTTAATGTGTGTGTATGTGTCTCTGATTGGGTATACTGTATGGATGGCTGTTAGTCCCAGACGCATAGTGAGCACTGAGGTCCAGGCAGACCCTGTGAGTCACAAAATAAATGTACTGAGCGCCATGCTAACATCTCTCTCACTGTCATCCCCCTCACCCGTCTTCCCCTCCTGTCTGTGGCTGAGGGAGTGGGCAGTCCTCCAGTGTGTTGACTTAATACTCAAAACAACATACTGATGATCTGCCGCTGCATGCATCCACATGGATCTGATTATTCAGTCTAATGCAGGGGTTGTCAAACTCTATGTAAACAGGGGAGAATATTTGAAATGGCCGCCCTCAAAATATCAGGAAATTATCAGTATGCATTGCTTACAGTCAAAATAAAACGATTTAAACTTACCAGTCTAAAGCTGACTTTCAAAGGTGCTTAAATTGAAAAAAGAGGTAAAAAAAGATGTTAGTGTTTACTGTCACAATAATATCAGAGTTTCTATTGGTATTGATTACCAAAGCTAATGTGGGCGGGTGTAATAGACTTATAATGCATGTTTTTTGGCCCAAATGTATTAATATGTTTGTTATGACATAATACACTATTTCGTTTTTAAAATACATTGTTATGGCATACTATACTTTGACTTTTTTTATGGCATGTTCATGGCATGATATAATATAACGTTTTTTAAAACATACTCGACTGTTCACTCTTCTATCAAATACAATGCTATGGACTTTTTTATGAAGTACAATAACTTTATTTATTACTTTTTTTAACGACATACTAAACCAGGATTTTTTTATGACTTTTTTATGGCAATAACTAAAGCCTCCAATTAGTGAGTGTCTCTCAGGTAGCTTTTTCTTCCCAGGATCCTCCTCAGAGAGTTCAGATGAGAAAGTGGATGAAACTCCAGAGAAAGAGAATGAGAGAGTGTGTGAGAGAGTGTGAGAGAGTGTGAGAGAGAGAGTGTGAGAGAGAGAGGGCCCCAGCTACAGAACAAAAGCATCTTTGTGAGTGATTGGAACCACATTTTCATTTTCATCTCTCTCTCTCTCTCTCTCTCCGTCTCCTCGCTCTCTCCTCCGCCCCTGGCCTCTCCTCCCGCGTCCGGCGAGCTGCGCTCCTCTCTCTCGGACTCCTCTCTCTGGTCCGCTGCGACCCGCCGCCGCGTCTCTCGATCCGCTCTGCGGTCTCCTCACCTCCTCCTCTACCGCTGCGTCTCTCTCTCTATACGCCGGCTCGCTACCGCGCCGTCGACGCGCTCTCGACCGCGCTACCGCTCGACGCCTCCTACCTCTCCTCCAGAGCGCGACCGCTCTCTCCTCGACTCCTACTCGCTCTACTACCCTACTCGCTCTCCTCGCGCAGCGACCTCTCTCTAGAGCCGCTGCGCGGCGCTGACCCGCGCTCGCTTACGAGGCACTCCCTCCTCTAACCCTACCCTCTCGCCGACCTCGCGCTCTACCTCGCGCTCGCCTCGGCTCGCTCTCCTCGCTCGCGACCTCTCGCTCCTCTCTCTCTCTGAACCTTCTCTCGCCCTCTAACGCTCTAGCGACCGCCGCTCTCTATCTCTCTCTCTACCCTACCTCGCTCTAACCGCTCCTCTCTAATCTACCTCTCTACCTCCTCTACTCTCTCTCTCTACCTTCGACTCCTCTCCAAACCTCTCTCTACCTACCTCTCTCTCTCTACCTACCTCTCTCTCTCTACCTACCTCTCTCTCTCTCTACCTCTACCTCTCTCTCTCTCTCTGTCTCTCTCTTGCTCAATCTCCGAGTAACAACCAAACTGTTCAAAACTACTGAAACAATCAACGTCAAAAGTTTAGAATAATAATCTGATGGTCTCAGCAGATATTCTCTGTGTGTGTGTGGCTCCAGTTTAATTCCCTTGTGAACACACACCTACACATACACTGTACTCTCTCCCAATCTCTACATTTCCTCTGTCCCAGCATGTCCGCTGATCTGACGCTGGGTATAGGGTCTGGATGTGGCATCTAATGCATTCTGCTCAGAAGTCCTGGAGCAGTGGGGCTCTACGCTCAGTCCTCCAGTGCTGGTGAGCTGGAGAAGCTCTCTCTCTGCTGTGTCTCAGCTAACTGGAAGGCCTCTGAAGCCTCAGACCTTTCTAGCTAGAGTTGAAACTTAAGTGCTGTAAACAAAACAAATGAAACTGAAAGTAAAATATGTAAACATGCAAGTAATCTCAAATAAAGTGCATATTATGATGCTCCCTGTATCATAATGGACCTTCAACAATATTTGCAAGGTAAGTATTCGAAGTGTAGACTCCTTTTTTCATGATCATTTGGAGCAATATCATATGATACTACACATAATAGCTTACTTGCCAAAATATTAATTTTGTGATGTCCTGTAAGTTAATAGGTAAGTTCAGGAGCCAGAAGCTAATTAACTTAGCTTAGCATTAAGAAACATGGGGTAACACAAATTCAACAACCATAAAAAAGGGCTGTTACCTGGCAAATCATGCTGGCCTAAATATAGCCTGGTAACCGTAAAACATTGAACTGTAATGTTTACATAGTTTACATAAGTAAGTGTTAAACAAATTAGGAAACACATTTTATTTTATATAAGCTTGAGATGTGCTTACAGGTGGATTTTGTTACCCTTATTGACATGCACTGTACTGACATGTGAGAGGTAAATATCTCCTCATGTAACTCAAACTTAACCCAAAATATGAAACTGTTCCTTCAAAGGACAGTTATAACGGTTCAGGATCAGGGACAAGATATTTATGTTTATCTGGACGCACTACAAATATTATTGTGTATGTGCCTGTGTGCTGCTCCTGGTTCATTAACTGAAGCTGCTTTGATGGTGAGAAATGTGGAGGGACACTGCCATATTAATCTGCCTGGTGCTACAGACCCTGGACAGTCCAAAGAGCCCTCGTTCACCTCCACAGGAAGCTGCCAATTACTGTAGAACCAGAACAAAGGCAACCTGCTAAACTACTCTGTGAAAAATGAGTTTATAAAATCATGAATACTTGTTGATTAAATAACATTTAAGTACCTGTTAATAGCTAGTGTTTAAGTTATTATGTAAATACCAAGCGAAATAAATGGGAGCTATGTGACTGTATCATTGTGGTCTCGTTGAAAGGTTGAGGCATAGTCACAAACGGAAGAGGATAGAGAGCATGAGTGTTTCAGGAAGCTGATGACAAGACTATGTCTCCACTCTCATTGTGCAGTGCTGGAATAGGTGGGGGGACTCAATCTTGTAAAACAGACAAGGCTTTAATGTAGCCACAGTGTAATGTCAACAGTCTTCAGGGTCTTTGAAGCTTGTATTTGGTTTATTTAAGTGGGATCTCTGCTTTTATTACTCCATAATTGTACGGTATCGTTTTTAGCTGATGTGATGATATCAGATAAAAGATAAGAATTTGCCTCATTAACACATTGTGATCCTGTGAATAAGTTGAAATGGGGGAGGGGGAATTTAAATGTGATACAATTTGGATGCTTTGTCCCATCCTGTTAAGTTATGCATGTAAAACAGCAGGGAGGGCAACTATTTGAAATGTGTTGATATGAATTAACTCAAAGAGACTTTGAAATGCTGTATTGGTTGTTATCCCACTTCCTGTCAGTGGCAGACTTTGTTAAAATCATCCATTGGTGTTACTGCGTCAGCCTCTTCATCTATATGGAATATGTGTTATAAAAATATTTGGATCCTAAAGCAAGTTTTGTCAGATCAGCAGTACCCAGCTGGCCCCAGTAAACTGCACTATGTCTAGATTTCTCTCACAAACAAGGAGACAAACAGTAAAAAAGCAATCCTGCTGAGACACTTCCACACAGACTCTGACCTTCGTGCCCAGACAGACGCTGAGCCCACACTAAATCCCACAAATAGTTCAGTGTCAAAGCCTGACTGTCTCAGATGAGTGATTGTGCACACAAATAGAACAGGAGGTTATCATGTTGTTAGTAAAATGAAGCCTGTCTCAGAAAAGGCCTCAGAAGATTTGCTGCTGTGAATTACCTTGAGACCCTGCCACGCCTCCAAACATCAATCACAATAAAAACCCTCATCAGAAACATCCTCCGGGTGTCAACATGACTCAGACAGACAGAGCTGGTCTGTCATGCTGGCTGTAATCCTCTGTATCATGAGTGACCCAATAAATACTTCCATTATTCCTACTACTTTATTATAGGTTATATTAAAAGGTAACGAATATTCTCAATATAAAATTAAACAAGGTTAGACGTCCTTTTTTGCAGATGCTAAGAGGTTGATTTTTGAGCTCAAAAATCTGCTTAATTTGAATGTGTCTAATTAAATATACCTTGTAATGTTATTTTTTTCTCTTTCAAGTGATTTCGTTCTGTTGTTTTATTGCATTGTTTAATATATTTATTCTACATTTGATGTATGGGTTCAGTTTCTCCATGTTACTCTATATTGATATTTGTAGAGTAGCTCTGGACCTTTGTGTGTTGATGAAAAATCTAATGTGGGGTAACGACAAAAAAAAATGATGAAGTAGTGGATTGTCTGTTGGAACGTTTTTTCGAAAATAATACATCCGATACTGGTAGAGATATTAGGCTTATT
Source organism: Gymnodraco acuticeps (assembly GCF_902827175.1). NCBI lineage: Eukaryota > Metazoa > Chordata > Actinopteri > Perciformes > Bathydraconidae > Gymnodraco > Gymnodraco acuticeps. Next base: position 862,654 of record NW_022990206.1, on the reverse strand, counting down.
GTGATCAGTATTGTCATACATTTAAATACACTCGTATATTTTATGGTAAAAAAAAATCACTACCTAACAAAGACTACTTGTGTTATTGGACTGATATTCATTCATTTCAAAATCTGTGTCGTTGCTGCATAACTATTGGTGTAAAGTCTTAAAACATAAATATGAGGTCCATTGAAAGGTATGTGCATCTTTGTAATTCAAGAACATCTGAGAATATAATTAAAGAAGCTTAAACTTGTTCATGAAAATAGTGAGCTTGAACTATCAAAAGTCAATATATTTACAATAGATTTAGTGCTAAACCAAGGTTAAGCGGTTTCACAAAGATTCTGGTTTCATCAAGCTCACATATTTTATTTCATATTTGTATGATCGTCAATGTAAATACACACAGTAAATTCAATTATCGTGGCTCAACCCTATTTGTTTGTTTATTAATTGGATTACAGATATCAGAGGAGATGCATTACTCAAATATTATAAATCACTATATAAAAGGGGACGTTATCCTCTTTCTTTAAAAGTCTTTATTTATGTAACACGCTAATTTAGTTAGTCGATAAAATGAGTTCACTTATTCAACACTTGATAACATGTTTATAGTTTTGATAAACAATTATGTTTTCAGTGAGATTTGCAAGGCTAATAATTGTGTTTCAATATCTCTGGATTGACAATAAATTACTGTATTTTCTAAGCTTAAAAAATAATGCCAGCTGTCAACAGCAAAAAGGGTTTAAGGTGGGGATGTGCTTTGTAGGCTTAATTGTAATTGCTTTTGAGTGCACACTTAGTATTATGAGGATGAATCATGAGACAAGACCTTGTTTAGTCTTTTGCTGGGACACCTAAAGAGGTCACTTGCACAAAGAAATTCCCACAGTGAATCATAACAGCATGTGACCCTGCACCTGAAGAACAGAGGTCTCGATCGACTCATGTTGGAGTATGTGTACTGGGCAGGAAATGGCCTATAATTAGAATAATTAGATATTGTTCTTGCTTACTATACAGAAACTGCAATTGGTTTCTCAAAATGTAAGTTTTCAGAGTTTCTCCAAGGTGAACAAACTGTATTGGCTGACAAAAATAGAATTTAGCATCCATTGAAACACCTTCAGTATTATATTTAAGATCTGAAAGAGTAAACATATAGCAGTAATAACTCAACAGAATGTTACAGAATATCATATTAAATTAAAGCATAATGTGCTAAAAATAGTGACAATAACTGAGCACAACAGGTATGCTGCATTCAAGTAATTTTGAATGAGTAAAAGTGTTGAAACTTGTACATAAAAAGTTATATTCACAAACTTTTACTCTGTTATTAATGACAAAACATATGGTCTCTGGGCTCATAATTCCTGATGAAAGCTACCCTGTGTTATTGCTGTGTCTGGTTCGGGTTAAGGGGGTAATTATATGACAGTATAGTTCAGCCCAACTAGTTTGTAGCCTGGAGGAAGCACAATCACTGCTGACTGTAGTTTCCTGTCCAATAGCTGCAGCACAGAAGTCTTAGGCAAGTTCAGTGGGAGTAATGAAGAGGAGAGACCGAGTAGCCTACACGGGACGTAGTTTAAACTCTTGGACGGTGGTGGACTTGGACATTTTTTGCAGAAAAGCAACTGAAAGTAACCCTGCAGTGCAGACAAAGAAGGCCCAGCGAGCTTCCTGCAGAGACGCATAAACTTCCCAACATCTGGTCTGCTGGAGGACGGGGCGAGCCGGAGAGACACACTTTTGGAGGCGGAGAGAAAACTTATCTTTGCTGGAATATGCATTGAATTTGGGAGTTGTTGGGCTACCTACATGAGTCGAAAAGAGAGCCGGTGGTCGTGTGAGGTGACAAGAGTGGAGGCAACGAGTACGGCAAAGGTCGCGGAGGGCGAGAAGTCCACCTGGTCGGTCAGAGAATGAATTAGCCGAACGTTTTGCTGCACCGCGTCCAAGCCAGAGAGAAGGTACGGGGTTGTTGTGCTGTGCTGTTGTTGTAACCTACATCAAACTTACTTTTTGAAGTATGAATCTAGACAGAAGAAGAATTGCTACATTGAAGCTGAGCTCGGTCTGAGCATGCAGGGACTCGTTTAGGGAAAGCAGGGCGCAGACATGCAATAAAGGTAAACAGAAAACGCCCGTTAGCTGGCAGTAACTTCTGTAAGGGCAGTTAATACTATACATTTCAGCATATATTTATCTTGAAAGGTAGACTGTTTTTAAAACCTGTTAACAGTTAACTTAAGCTGGACGTTTGGCAGTGTTTTCACGCGGGTGGTGCGATCTTTGCTCTTTTCCCGAAACTTCTATAGCCTACACTTTTTACTTTTTTGTATACAACTAAGCCCACTGTAGTTGGGGTAAAACATTTTACGCATTTGGTAAATCATAGCTTATCAAGTGATTTCACAAAAACGTATTTAATAGGTTGTCAAAAGTGTTCTGGCCAGCAAATGCCGAGCAGAACCACGGGAGCGCGCAAACAGCTGTCCAGCTGAGATGCTCTGCAGGTCTGGCGCGCGCCAAACACACGTTGGCACGTGACACACTCAATTTGTCCCGTGTTAATGATGAGTTTGAGAAGGTGCCCGGGGATTGGGGCTGACTGTCTGTTGGACTCCTCTCGAATATCAGATAAAACCCAGGTGAACTGATAAAAGGTAATGTGGCAGGTATGAAGGTAGTCAGGTAGGAATGCGTCATTTAGGCTATAGCAACCTTTACGTTTGCTGCAATCGTGGGTCGACAATAATAGTCAATCTATTAAATCCTATTAAAGTTATAGTTAAAGTTAATATTAAAGTGGTATGAGTCTGTTTTGTCTAAGATCAAATCGAACCACTAAAATAAATGTTCAATATTGCCTATTAATGTATGTCATAAAATAGTTAAAAATGCCAAATAACTTGCAGTGAAGTTTTACAAAAAATATAATTATTTAGTAATTTTTTTTGCTTCTTCATATTTTAGTTTTTTGTCTTTTGTGTGTGTCTGTTCTTTTGATATAATTATCATTTAACTTTTCATACTTGAGTTACCTTTGCGTGTTTATCTCTTGTTGTTATAGGCTAAACACCCATATTGTTTTTTATTTCCACAACACAAGTTTAAAGAGTTTAAACACTTTATGAAGGCTATTATTATGCACATCCGTTGTGTTGCCAGTGTTTCATGAAAGCAGCATGCCAGCGCCTTCCTTGAGTGGTTTTTATAGCTGTAAGGTATTCATGCTGGTTCAAGTTGTGCCTGATTACACCTTCCTCTCACTAAATCATGGCCATAAGCAACAAAAAACAATGGCAAGCATCAGGCTGTTTGGTTTTCAATTTATGTGACCCATGCGATCACCTCTGTAATTATATGTTTGGCTATCTCTCATCTTATTCAGGCTCACTCCTTGGCCCCTCCACCTCCTCCCATAAGAGCCAGGCCTACGCCCATGGATGAGGAGAGGAAGGCCCCTGCCATCTCCCCAGAGCCACCAGATGAGGGGGACCCCACTCCAGTTTCACAACCCAGTTCAAACAAGACCACGACATCAGAGATAGCAAACTCCCCGAACCCAACGCCCTGTCCTCGCCCAGGTAAGGACAAAGTTACAAAAACAGGAAAGACTTAAACCAAACAACCTTTGCATGCTGTTATGTAGCTTTTAATGTGTTTGGGTGTATGTTCTTGTAATGGAGAAAGTACAAAATCACAGAAGTTATGTGATAGGTCTAAACAAGTCTTTTATAGGGCCAATGTTTGTAACAACTAACAAACAAACCCACTTTGATATTAGAACTCCTTTATGTTTTTTTGTGTGGCTGCCTCAAAACATAGGTTGATTAAAAGAGAAAGAGCCCTCCAGTAAGCAAAATACATTTTAACCTTATTATGTTAAAAGGCTTGGCTTGTGTGTGAATATGTCTTGATGCAACACTTTTTCCTTTCTTTAGGAACTATAGTAGACCTCCTTACCAGAAAGCAGAACAATTTATTCACCTTTGAGAAAGTAAGGTTGATGTTAGTTTTCCAGACTGGAACAGCCTTGACTCATTGTTATGCTTAACATTTTACAGATTGGTAATTACTAATCATTAATGGTTGACTCAAATGATTCCATCTATATCCCCCCAAAAATCATTGTGTGTTTTTGGTGGATGTCATGGTGATTCATTAGGTCAGAGGCCTTCTCACTGACAGATAAAAACAGTTGTGTACCGTGCTGATAGCTCAGTGTGGGGGGTGTGCCGCCTTGGATGATCTGAGGGGTCAGGACCAATTAAGCGCTGTGGAACGCTTAAAGTCTGCAATGGGACTCCTGGGAATTTGAGAATGAACCCATGACCCTACGCCTTTGTGTGATTGGTCATGGTAAGGGTTGACTGACACCAGGGCGGGAACGAGGGAACAGTATTGTGCCTGAATGACTCATCCAGGATAAGCCAAAAATGATTCAAGTTTCCTAAAACACATTGAGAAAAACAGACAGCACAGACTGTAGTTCAGAATGAACGTCGTAATTAGGGTATGGTAAACAGTAAGGGAAGTGTGCAAAAAAATTATGTGGCATGTTGCCATGGGAACCAACCACCAAAACCTGCAAAGGGTGATGGGGCTTTCTTAGTTTTGTTTTTTTAAAGATAAGTCTTAACCCAGTTTAGCATGATTACTTTAATGAATGTGAGTATAATCAATACACGCACATTTCTGTTGCCGCCACATTGTGGTGCACCATGATGAGTGTCAGTACAGCATCACATTTAATGATAATACCTCAACGACGAGTTTTACAGTTATTAACTGAAGGTTTGTGCCTGAACATGTTCTCTGGGCTGTGCTTACTTTACCTGTACTTGTTGCTCAGGAAGCCAACACAAAGTATAACTGTGGCTTCTCACACTAAAAGTTGCTGCTTCTCTGGCCGACAGGGATAATTTGTGTGTGTGTTGTGTGTGTAGGCTGAGCGTAGGTAGGTGAGCCAGGTCGGGGGGGGGGAGAAGATTGGTCAGGCTACCACTGAGGGCAACAAGGCCCTGCTTTCAGCGCTGTGCAGCACCCCCCACCCATCAGTGTGCAGCGCTTTGAAACAACACAACTGGCACAGGTTTAGATCTAACTCAGCTTGAATTGAACTTGTGCCAATTTGGCCCATATTTAGAAATGGATAACTTGTTCCAAGATGGCACTATGTATGTCAAAGATGCTTAGCTAGTAAAGATGCTTAACATATTTTTTTATTCATGGTTTACTTTAAAGTTTAACAGCCCATACTACATTTAAATTATGTTTTGCCATTTTATTTCACATACATTTTGACTGTTGCTAATTTAGTCACTTTCATGCTGACAGGAAGGGTGTATTATTCCCTAACAATCAGTAGCAATCAGACCCACACCATTTTTCTTTGACATTAAATCTATGTTTAGGAGGTGACAACCTTAACGTTTTTAACTTTGATGAAAGACGAATGCCAATCTAGGAGTTGTCATTTCTATAATAGGAATGACAACTACTTGGACATCTGAGTAAAGGTCCTACCTTTCACCCGTTTACTGCTGCTAACTTTAATGAATGTGGCTGTGGAGCTGAAGTCTATAAAAAGATGACATGCACAGATTTAACTTAGTTTCTATTAAGTTCTGATTGTTGTATTTTTTCCAATTGGTTGAACCACGCCTACAAATCGTATATACAGTATAGGTGTTGTTAGTTTGCATAGGCACGTACGAGACTACATTATAATGATGCCATGCTCAAAAGGAAGCTTTTTAGGCTATGAGAAGGTTTTATAGACATTCAACTTTATCTTTTAAAGTACACAAAGCATTTTTCCTGGCTGATGCTTAAAATGTAGTTTTTGAGGCCATACTTTCTTTTATTTATGACAATGGCAGCATCAGCGTGGGAGATGGCCAATCACAATGCACCAACTGAGTTCAGTTTGAGTTTTAGCCCTAGTTGTCAGCCCGTATTTAAAGAGGCGTATTTGCTGCTGTTAAAGAATAAAGCTCTTTTCAGTCGTTACAAGGTCATTGAACAGTGGTGTGTGTGTGTGTGTGTTGACAGATGTGTGCCTCTCACTGTTGTGAGTGTTGCTATCACTCAGGCATGAAGATGCAATGAGGCTGTCTGTTTATATAGTAGCCTCTCACTGTACCGCCACATGCTGATTCCCTCATTCTCTTTCACCACTGGCATCTCTCTCACTCTATTTTTTTCTCTTCCGCCGTCTTTTTTTTGCCCACTTCCCTGCTTTTGTCTTTCTGTCACTCTTTGCATTAGGGCTGAGGAAGAATGTATTTTTCTCTTGCAATTGCATACAGTACAAGAGTTGCTTTCTTTTCAAATCACCAGAGCTATGATTCTATGAATGCCATTATTATCTGTGTCTAGAACTATAGAATGTGTATTTGGAGCTTGTTCATGTTAGCAGTTTTAAGACAGCTGCAGCTCTTTAATGTTTAATTTCAAGCGGGCCAAAGAAAATGAAGATTTTGGCTGTTGTTTAGTTAATATGCGGGATGGGAAACTAGTCTGTACTTTTAACACTCACCTAAAAATGTTTTAGTCAAGAAAAAGAAAGCCACTGTTATTGAATGTGGACTGAGTTGTTTTTCTGCCCAGAAATACAAACATAGTGGTTAGTCTTTCTCCAAATAAACAATGTAGTATTAGCTGACCCCATCAAGACGATTACAGTCAGGTAGCTTGCAGTTATTTTCTCTTTAATAATAAAGCACAATTGACTGACAGCTGGTAGTTAAAATATCTCTGTACCATTTCTAAGCACATCATACTGTCTTTTAAATTTATCTCAGGATTTTTGTATCAGGACCGCCAAGATTTCGGCTTTGTGTAACACCTTATTCCTTTAGTATGCCAAGCTAATGCTAGCGTAAAGGAGCAAAAGTGCAGAGCTGTCAACAGGGATTATGGTATCATTGATATGTTCCAAAAACCTAAAGTTGACCGCCGTCGGACAAGAAGTTTGACATGTTTTGTTTTTAGCTGTTATCAATCAATGTTACTTTTAGAAGTGGCATTATTTATTCCTGAGATAATATGCTCAGCATTACTGTCAATGTTGTGCCAAACTGATGTGTTTTCATGGTTTAGATGATTGCTAGATCTCTTTGTTTATCCTGCTGCCCTCCTAATGCATATATGAATAAAAATAACAAATGTCCTATGTGTTACAGTTTAAACTAGATGCATTTTATCCCTCTCTATCTCTCTCTCGCTCTTCACTCTAGCGTGCAGATGCAGCTATTTGCCTACTTGTCCCTTTTTAGTCCTTGAGGTTTGTCGGGGCTTGTGTCTAATTTGGTTTCTCCCAGGGATAGAAATAAACTAGGAGCAATTTGAGGCATTTTACAGCATATTTGAGCTACGCAAATGAGCGTGCTTCTTTTTTTCACTTTACCACCTCGCAAACATCTGAGAAACTGTTGCTGCGTCTGCTTTGGTGGCCTGCTCTCTCTCGCTCTCTCTCTCTGCTATTGACAGAAAGTGTCAGCATGATTTGATAGTACTAACCACCCAGCAAACGGTCTGTCTTGTTGAGACACTTGAGCCAGAGGCCTGTTACTGTACACCTATTGCTTCAGTGACAGGTATGAAGGTTAACTCTTCAAGTATGTGGTTGTTGTCTCTTCCAGTGTAACTCTACAGAGATGGTATCTAGATCCATACCAATACTGCCCTTCAGGCCAATATTGATGCATTAGAATAATAGAGATATAAGAGAACACTAAACAAATATGTATAACTTTAATAACTCAATGTTGGCCTATGATATTGGCTTGCCATCAAAGCAGGGCAATGAGATAAGATCAATTTGTATTGTACCCCAAGGGAAAGTTTTACTTATTCAGTAGGCTGCACAACATGAAGAATATATGCTATTTGCAATGTCAAATATCTTGATAATGAGATATCTAGTGATAAATTCACAGATATCAAGATATATTAAGTTCTGCCTTTCTGCTGCTTTTAGTGCTAACTACATCACAATTCTTGTTGAATTATAAACAAAGAAGGAAAATATTTCCAACATGTTTTAATTAAACAAATTTACCATTGAAGTGAACACAAATGGAAACAATATAGCAGTCTTTTGCAATGTGTTTTTCCCACAGATTAACATCTTGATGAGACAGTAAACAAAAAAAAGAGGAGTTTGTGTTTATGCGATAGTGGTGTCCCTAATTTAGGCTCCCTGTGTAATGCAACAGTAGAGCAAACAGCAGTGGAACCAGAGGAATCTCAGAGACAAAGTAACACAATTAAATTCCCCTTAAGCCTGTTCAACAGCAGACAGTTTTTGTCTTTAATGAGCTTACACGGCTTCATTCTCTCAGCAGCTATAATCTCTGATTTTGGACATATTCCAGCGCTGTACTCTGCACTCTGTGTGTGTGTGTGTGTGTGTGTGTGTGTGTGTGTGTGTGTGTGTGTGTGTGTGTGTGTGTGTGTGTGTGTGTGTGTGTGTGTGTGTGTGTGTGTGTGTGTGTGTGTGTGTGTGTGTGTGCTTTAGGCAGGATTGCAGATAAACAATTGCCCCTTCTTTCCTTTTCCTTTGAGTGTGCGTGTGTACGGATGTGTGTATTTGTTGAGGAATACAGATAGAAAACGGTTTTTTAGTTATGTGTTATTTTCTTTGTATTTTCCTTCGTTTTGGTCTGAACTCCAGCGGTTGTGTGTGGTTTCAATCAGTTCCAGTCATTACTGCTGGCCTGAGAGCTGCTACTGCATCGTCTCCACTAACTGCGCTCTGCTGAACATTATTCTGCTCCGTTGCTCTTCACCTCATCTCATGCCATCTTCTTTCCAATTCTCTCGACTCTTATCTCTATCTTTATGTTTTTAGAGATGAGTCAGCAGGGCGTGCACCCATTTGTGTGCCTGAATAGTGGGCTTCTAAGTGACTGCTGCAACCGTAACAATCATTTGTATTATAGATTGATTTGCTAATTGTATTTTTACGGTTAATTGATCACTTATTTAATCTATTATGTTAGAGAATTGTAAAATAAACTACTTATTTTTTACCTAAAGATTGCACTTGTGTTTTTATATATTTATGGTTTTTGCTTTATCATGATATATAGTTAAAGTTTTTTATTACTGAATAGTGAGTATATTACACATACTAGACATAGAAAATATAACATTGTTTTCATGATTATACAATTATGTATATTGTATTTTATATTGATACATAAACCTTTTTTGTATCAAATGTTTCTCAAGACAGTTTTCACATAAATATTTAAGATACGATATACAACATAGTAAAGCACCTAACTCTCATATGTTGGTATCTAAAATCAGTTTGTGACTCATCACTAACTGATTAGCAAAAGGTTGTTTCTTCTAATTGACTGATTGTTCCTACTTGCAAGTATGATCAAACACAACACAGAGACATTGACAATATTAAACAGAGTTGCATCTTAACATTCACACTACACGGTGAAAGTTTCACTGGATTAACTCATCATTTTAGATGCCTGTTTCCCTGTTTGTGGCTGGTGGGTGTATATGTACCGTATGTCTTTGCCAAAGGGATGTACACACCTAAGAGACCAGCTTCTTTCCTTTGCACATTAGAAATCTGTGCCTCTAAAGAAGTACAAGTGAAGTCGTAGGTTGAGGTAGTTTGAAAGGCGGAAGGTAAACTCAGCTCAGCACTCCCCCTCAGAGATCATACCCAGAGGAACAATAGGTTGTGCTCCCCTTCAGGTGATCTAGGATTTGTCACATCCTTTGCCAGCTAGCATAGCATGGATCTGTGTGTGTGAGTATCTGTGTTTGTGTGTGTGCCTGTGTGTATCCACATGTTTTTGTTTTAATAGTTTACAGTTTGTTTTCTAGAAGACTGAAATTATTTTTGGATCGCCCTTCAGGGTCACTGACACAACATGTACAAGCACCAACTGACAAACACGCACATGAACACAAGCACATACATGAACACAAGCAAGCATGCACAAACAAATACACATGCACACCCGTGTAAACACACAGCCAGCTCTCCTCAGCGGCTCTTGATTGCTCTGGTCTGATTCGAATTAGAGGCTCATCTTTCTCAGATCTCAGAAATGTCTCTGAGGTCGGGCGGTTCAGCGGTTTGATGCTGATGCCAACACACAATTGGTATAAGGCCTGCTTGGATGGCACCAGGGGTTTTGATGGGGTTGTGTTTTGCTCCAACAATCGTGGTTTTAAACGTTTACAGGGGGAAAAACATTGACTGCAGTCACAAGACCTAAACTCATTTAACCCATAGTGCTCGGCAGTAGGAGTCTAAATAAGGACTCATAACATGCAACTATCAAGTGGTTAAGCCAAACAGATTATTATCACATAGTCATTACAATGTGGAGGTGTTAAACACATATTCTGATACTTCATGGACATATTTATTGAATATCATCAACTTTGACTTTTCCAAACATGGCAGCAATACTCTGGTACCCTTACTTTAAATTTGACTACTACCTTTGTCACACTTCCAAGGCGTTTACACTATTGTTGTCCTTCTATTTTAGCTAAATATATTATTTCAGATGTAGTAATTGTGGGATCTTTTTAAACTGATTTGTTGTGTGGCATGGCTATTACACTGAAGAAGACCTTTCCTTTCCTGTGGTTTGCTGAAGTTGGGCTCTCGTGTGGCTTTGATAATGACATAATTGCCCCCAAATGCAGCTTCCAGAGAATGTGACCAAAACAGCACGAGAAGAGGATGAGTATAACCCATAAATGCCACCTAAAGCACTTTTTGTTTTAATTATATTACTGATCTGAATATTCTCAAAAACCTGCCAACTCTCATTAAAGTCAAATGTTGCCTGCCAGCATCTTTTGATATATATTTTCTATCCATATTTAATATTTATAAATGGGTACCAGCTGCATAGAACAATGGATGATTTTAACTGATGGATTTTGACAAGCTTGTTGGTTACTGATTATGGTTAACGTGATGTTTAGAGAGATATTCAAAAAAGCAAGACTTTACAGACTATAGATGTAAGAATATGGAAACAGTATGAATGGAGCTACATATATTGTCTTTTCCATATTCCTTGAAATAAGTGCTGAGTGTTATCCAAAGTGATTACAGGAAAGTAAAATAAGGATGCATGGGTGAATGGATGTAATAACAGATGGACATATATAGTTGCTAGTGACATACACAACCTATAATACACTCATATCTCTAAACTAGACAAAATGTTGGCAGTGTCGAGAGCAACGGTTCTCACTAGTGGCTTTCATATCTGAAGCTGACTGATTGAAACTAATGGATACAACATGGGCCTTAGAAATGGCTTCCACATGCAAGAGACAGCTGTGTGTGTGTGTGGTGTGTGTGTGTGTGTGTGTGTGTGTGTGTGTGTGTGTGTGTGTGTGTGTGTGTGTGTGTGTGTGTGTGTGTGTGTGTGTGTGTGTGTGTGTGTGTGTGTGTGTGTGTGTGTGTGTGTGTGTGTGTGTGTTTGTGGAGAACTGGTAATACATATAGGAAGGTAATATGTGTTTTATGTTTGTGTACAGGTATATGTGTTGGGTTTGTGTACCACCGTCTAATAGAACAGATAAGCAGGAAGTGCTTCCTATCCTTTCAGGTCCTGTTTACGTCTCCTCCAACTTCACACCCACAGAGATCCCATTACACGCAAAAATGCCCTCATATACACACACAAACACACATATAAAAAGTGAAGGCAAACACACGAAACATCCAATGCTTAAAACACTGTTTCTCTTCATCAAGGTTAGACCACCTTACATAACCAAGTGATTCATACAAGTAGCTTTGATTGACTTTGTTTTCTAAGAAAATATGGATAGTGTTTCTTTAGAAAGGTCTTGATCAAACGGAGTGAGTTTTAGCAGCTTGGGGCTGCTTTTTGTAATTGTTTTCAATAAGAATAAAGCGTTTTGCGCAATGCTTTTACATAAAAGATATCTCTTTTAATCATACTTTTGCCTTGAAGAACAGGCCTTTGAAGGACTTTTGCTGGACACACAGAGCTTTATGAATTTATATAAAAAAGTCACGATCTGAACAAAGAACAAGAGGTTTGCAAGTAAATTAATGCTGTGCTTAAAAGTTTGTGCTTGTCCATTAGGAAGTGTACCGTTCTTGGTTTGTGTTGAACTAATATTAGCAACAATTTGGTAGTTGCCTTGTGAAAGTATTAAAAAAAGATGCAACAAACTGCATTTCGGTATGTCTCCACCTTAAACCTCTAGGTCACCAGGGGCCTCATTTATAAACGGTGCGTACGCTCAAAAGATGGCGTACGCCAGTTTCTACGCAATGTTTGCGATTTATAAAATACTAACTTGACGGGAAAATGTGTGGTCCTCCACGCAAACTCTAACCCATGCGTACGCACTAAGCACAAAAACGGGAGAGACGAGAAGGAGAAGGAAGAATGGAGAGAAACATGTGGAAATAATACCATAAATAAAATGTTACCTCTCATTTATCATATATGAAGAATTCATTTTCAAACATTGATTAAAGCCAATCTTAAAATGATTAAACAAACACCTGTTTGAGACTCCTCAGTGCACACAAAAACATAACTTGGAGAAATAAATAAATACGGATATGTTATTGAAAACCACCTCGAATATGTTGTGCTAATGTTATGAAATGTTTTCTCATAAATGATGCGGTAAGCAGGAGGACAGAATTACGTCTAAACTGACGCCGTTTTGCATTTCTATAGGTTGTAGATACGAGCATGGTTTTATAGTGGCGGCAGGCCCATAGGGGCGCTGCCCCCCTCTTCCCACATGTTTGATTGTCATTAAAAATAAAAAATAAATAAAAATATATATTTAAAAAAGATATATATTTTTAATGAACAAGGTAAATATTATATAGTTGGTATCAGTAAAATGTATTATCTACAATAAAATCTCGTTTAAAATTGTGTTACGATGTCTAAAGTTACTGATAAGTCACATGTTTCCTGCCTGGCCGCAGCGTGTATCAGATTCATTACCCTCTCTCGTCTGAGCGGTAAGAAAGGAGCCCTCAGCCAGAGCAGCAGCAGCCAATTGCTGTTGCTATCTGTAAACTATGCAGCCGAAACATAATTTCAGCCAATCAGCGTCGTCAGATCTGATGCCCAAAGGGCGGTCATTTCAGCGCCCGGTGCAGTCTGTGAGTTGTTTGGACTCGTATCCAAGGTGACGCTACAGTATAGTTGATGAGGATGGCTGCGTCTGCAGGTGGAGACTCCGGTGCTAGTGGATCGCCGGAGCTGTAGATTAACATTTACATGCTTATTGTAGTTGTAAGGGCAATGCCTGTAGCACCATGGAGCATATGTGTGGGCTGGACCTGTATTTTACAGGAAAAGAGTGAGCAGAGGGTCGAGTTGTCGATTATTGTACGTTTTCTGTGACTATTTTCCTCACCCTCTCATACTTTGAGTTGCGCGCGCTATAAAGAGACGCGTTACCATGGAAACCAAACAATGGTGTAGCTGTATTAAAGTCCGAGTGGAAACAGTCGTGAGTAAATCTAATTTTGTCAGAAATCGGGAGAAATGCGGGAGAAATATGACCCCGGGAGGAAACTGGGAGAGGGCAATGAAATCGGGAGTATGACACACACACACACACACACACACACACACACACACACACACACACACACACACACACACACACACACACACACACACACACACACACACACACATAATGTTTGTATTTAGTCTCCTGATTTTAAATGGGAATTAAATCATTTGAGTGTTCCCAAAGCACCAGTGTTCTGCAGTTTGTGTGGGCCTACTGTACTGTTGCACAGTTTATACTGTAGAAACTATGTCCAGGACAAGGTATTTGGAAGTTTTGGAAGATTCATAGCTAACCACACTGAAGATTATGGATTATCTCGTATTTTTAAGCCTCAATTTGTCCTCCCCCCCTCTAACATAACCAGAAGTCATAATTTAAGGGGTCATTTCTCAAAATGTTCTTCCGGGGGAGCATCCCCCGGGACCCCCCTTGTAGGTTTGCACACCATTTCCATAGCCCCGGGGGGGGGGGGGGGGGTGAGATGCACAGGCTGCAGTGGAGACGCTACAAACACACTGCCTGAGGAAGGCTATGTGTATATATTTTGTCATTAACCTTTTTCGGACCACCTATTTATTTATTTTGGGGACGATCCGACCTCCATGCTGCTACTCTGGTTCAAACTGCATCCACCAAACAATATGATTTATCTCGACCTCCCCAAAATAACCAAAATCTGACACGGTGTGAGATAAATAAAGTCAGTCAAAATGAATGAATGAATGGGCGTTTCTTTGACTATTTATAGGCAAATATGGGCGTTACGTGAAGCCCGCAAAAGCTGAACCGCATTTCGAGTCGATTGTGATTTATAAAGGGAAACCGGCGTAGGAAGTGCCGTACGCACTTTCCTCGCCGGTACGCAATGTTTTGTGAATCGGAAAATGTCAGAAAATGTCTGTACCTATTTTTTGGATTTCTACTACGTAAGCAACCTTCCCACGTGAATACTACGCACGGCGTTATAAATGAGGCCCCTGGTCATTGTTACAATAGGTGAACATTTAGTTGTGATAAAACCCACTTTGATATCAGTGTGGGTATTTTTCAGTCATTTCAGTAAAAAATATTCCATTGTTTATCATGGATGTTCACCTGTTTGTATGTCATGATATTAGACACTGTTACAATTATGGTAAACAGTAAATCTCATGGAGTCTAACATTTTACACTTTACACAATTTTTTTATAAGTAAAAACAAAATAGAAACTTCATCCAACAACTATTAACATCATCGATCACTGTATAATGATTATTGAATAATGGTCTATTGAATTCTAGAAAACCGTGAACAATGTCTGAGGACGTCTGCAAATGTCTCAACATTTTAAGAAAAAAAACACATCAGTTGTATAAAACAGACAAAAGCAGGAAATGCGTAAGCGTAACCTTACATTTGCAATATATTTTTCCACTGATCTACTAAAAGAGTAAATAGACTGAGGTTCATACTTTCCTGGTTGATACCGATGACATCCTGATCCTGCCAAGTTTGATTCCCCTGCTACAGAAATAATATTTGGAGAAACACAATTTCAGAACCAGATAAATGTATTCTATCAACTCTAGAAATCACTTTCTTCGTTGAAATAAACTGTTACTACTACGTTTTCTTGAATCTTTCATCCCTTCTTTCACTGCGCTCTACAGCTGAGACGTCTACATTGACATACTGTATAGGTTTAGCCGTGAAAGTAGGAATTCATCTATGGAGTGATGCCAAATATGTGAAGGAATTTATTTGTAAGAGCGGAGAGGGAATTTGAGCTGGAGACGAGAGGCAGGGGACAGGAAAGAGAGGACAGATAGAGAAGTGAGCAAGAGTGGATAGAGTAAATAAACATAACCGGGAAGTGTTGAGTCCATGCACAGGACGTGGTTTGGTTTGTGTGTGTGTGTGTGTGTGTGTGTGTGTGTGTGTGTGTGTGTGTGTGTGTGTGTATGTGTGTTTATCAAACCCAGCTGGCTCCCATTTGCCCAGGAATGAGTCTGCACCTCTCAGAGGCCCAAGCCTGCGTGGCTTTGAAGGCCTCTGTGTAGTGTGTATGTATGTATGTTAGTATATACGTGTGTGTGTCTGTGTGCGCATAATAACAGCTTCATTAGAGCACTGCATGGTACCGGTGAACACATAAAACACCCAGACATGTATTTACTGTATTTAAATAATGTGTATGTCGTCTTATGTGTTCATTATAAACACATACACCCACTTTTAAACACAATTGCAGCACACACAGACTCACACAGATTTCAGGTTTCACAAGCATGCACATAGACCCCTAAACAGTCCCAAGGGGTTGGATTTAACTGCTTCCAGATGCAAGCGTAGGACAGAGCACACACATACAGACAAAATCTTCTGCTTTGTTGAAGTCAGCAGAACTACTCGGTTTAAATTAATTAAGTGCTAGTAGATGGGAAATGACATGAGTGTAGACAAGTTTATTACAAGCGGGAAAACAGCTTGCTGCTGATATCCGATAATATCCTCATGGAAAGCAGTAGTCACTCAGGAACATGAACCTCAAAAACCTTTAAATAAACTAAACATAAACATGTGTGATCTTTTTTAATTGTGTATGTATCTGTGTTGGTTTGTTTTTCAGATGAGGCCCACACCTATACTGAGCCCCTCATATTGAGGTTAAATGGCACCCCAGAAAGGTTGCGAGGGGATGATGAAGACAAGTGGAGCAGCCGCCTCTCACACACGGAGCTCACAACACCCAGCAAAAGCATTACATGTGAGTAAACTGCACACACAGATTCACACATGAACTCATACTCAGAGACACATTGTGAGAGTTTTGTTTCCAGTACCGATCACTGGTTTGATGAGTCACATTGTCCTGACCTTTAACAAATACATTTGAACACCCTGAAGAAATAGGTCAGGTAATCACACACAGACAGAAATATCTACATTGTTAGCTAAGTAGGTTAGGATTTCTGAACACTTGAAATAAAAAACATTTCTGTTCTTTCGCCTCTCTGGATTTTATCCGTATCGTTTGTTGTTAAGACGGGGATTGTTAGGGTATCACAGTGACACGCTAGTTGATAGTGTGACACTGACGATTATGCTCCCATTTTCAAGTGTTGTTTAAGCGCTTTGAGCACCAGGAAAAGCGCTTTATAAATGTAATGTATTATTATTATTATTATTATTATTAAGTGTCATTTAATTATAATCAAGATAACCACGGAAAAAAAGTATCTGAACTAAAGTCCAATTCAAGCTAGCCGGCTCCACTAGTTTCTGGGGTTAACTATCCAGATTCTAAGATAGTTAGTCGATGAGAATCTACCTAAAGCACTCAATATTAGAATGTATACAATGACTAATGTCTAAGCTTTCATAGAAACAAAAGCATACATTTAATTACAGCTCCGCTCTCCCACAAACATTAATGTCCCTAAAGTGATCTAGCATTTTAAATGTAATATCTGCAGTTTAAAATGACTTAAACATACTGTCTACGCTGGTGTCCTGGGGCCTCATTTGTAAAGCCTTGCGTAAGATTCACGTGGGAAGGTTGCTTATGTAGGACAAAGCAAATAAATACGCACAGACATTTACTGATTCATAAAACACTGCGTACCGGCGTAGGACTTGCGTGCGGCACGTCCTATGCCGGTTTCCCTTTATAAATATAGTATACTGTATACTATACAAGTATACTTCCAAGCCACGGCTTCGGAAAACGAAGAAGAACTCTAACGGTTTCAACATAAACTGTACCGAAAATAAATACCTCACGATGTCTATCTAAATATGAACTTGCTTTACTTTCACGGAACACATTTTTGGTGATAACAAACAAATGTAACAAAGTAACATATTTACCAACACATGTTCTACACCACTACATACTTACATTTAAATGTGTGCTGCGTCGGTTCAGCAATTCTCCGCAAGGGTTTTTGTAATTGGTCTGTGCGCAAAGCATTGTGGGGACTTTAAGGACGCAAAGTCTACCCATGTGCAGCCTCGAAATTTCCCCCAAACCAAGGACGCGGCCTCGGTGGAATTCCAAGTATACTGGAGATTGGAACAGTCCTTCGGCGGCACTCGATGACGTAGAATCCTTGAAATATTGGCTTGGAAGCCAGTATCCTCGAGATTAAGAAACGGCCCGTGTCAGATTTTGGTTAATTTGGGGAGGTGGAGATAAATCATATTGTTTGGTGGATGCAGTTTGAACCAGAGTAGCAGCATGGAGGTCGGATCGTCACCAAAATAAATAAATAAGTGGTCCGAAAAAAGCTAATGACAAAAAACACATAAACTTCCTCAGGCAGTGTGTCAGTGAGACCCCCCCCCCCATGATGAGCAACTGTAAGAAAGTATCGGAGGATCCCTGCGGAGTGGAGTCAATTAATGTTTATTTCTTTATTTGGTGGTTTGTGTTCCAGCTGTCGTCCCCCCCCCCCCCCCCCCCGCAGCAACTCTATCCATCAGTTAAAGGAAATAAAACTAATTTGTTGAGTTATATCAGCTGCCAAATCTACCAAATATATGGTGTTCTTAGTTTCCATACCTCCTGTGTTTTACGAGCGACTTATCAAGTCTTGGCAAACGGCATAAAACATGATTAAACATGATAGTATATAAAACTATGCTCGTATCTATACAACCTATAGAAATACAAAACGGCCTCAGTTTAGACGTAATTCTGTCCTCCTGCATACAGCATCATTTATGAGAAAACATGTCATAACATTAAGACAACATATTCGAGGTGGTTTTAAATAACATCATAATATTAAATAACAAATAATATATTTATTTCTCCAAGTGATGTTTTTGTGTGCACTGAGGAGTCTCAAACGGGCGTTTGTTTAATCATTTTAAGATTGGCTTTAATCAATGTTTGCAAATGACTTCTTCATATATGATAAATGAGAGGTAACATTTTATTTATGGTATTATTTCCACATATTTCTCTCCATTCTTCCTTCTGCCAACGGTGTCGCAGTTTCTCGTCTCTCCCGTTTTTGTGCTTAGTGCGTACGCATGGGTCAGAGTTTGCGTGGAGGACCGCACATTTTCCCGTCAAGTTAGTATTTTATAAATCGCAAACATTGCGTAGAAACTGGCGTACGCCATCTTTTGAGCGTACGCACCGTTTATAAATGAGGCCCCTGGTGACCTAGAGGTTTAAGGTGGAGATCAAGTTGTCAAAACATCTTTGCTTTATGGCAATGGCGTTGTTAAATCAATCCATTCCTTTCACTCCTCTTTTCCTGTCCCCTTCTACTGGCCATGCATTAAATGAAGGAACATCCAAAACAAAATAATGGCAAAAATGCTTTAAAATTATCGCTCCCTGTTAGCTCATAAAGCTCACCACTCAACTGGCTGTTAAGCGTATTATATTTAACCCACAACAGTCTTGGGCTTGTGGGAAATGTTGTTTGGTAAACGTTTCTTAAACAAAATAATTAACAGTTTTTATACATCATTTTGTTAAGGTTTACCATCCCTGTCTAGACATATGGACTACACCACAAGACATAAGACTGAGAATGGTTTTGTTCCAGGGCTGGATTTTTGTCATTGGGTTTATTATAAATGTCAGTGTGATTTCCAATGAGGTTTTCTTACTTTTGTAACAGAAACCAGGATTTGGGCTCTCTATTCTGTAATGTGTTTTGTGACCAATCCACTCCAATAACATTTCTCATTGCTGCAACATAAAATTACTACCAAAGTAAGGAAATTGCAGGAGGAGAGATGAATGTGTCTCATGTTGTTTGGTTTTATTTACACTCAAGTCTAAACTACTTCCCAAAAACGCCAACTGTCCGGTCATTACACTCCCCACTGGGTGTTTTGGCACCTCTCCGCCGCAATTGCTGGCCAGAAGTGTACCAACACCTGGAAGTTCTCCTTTCAGAGTCATATCACCAATCGCCACCGCCCATTTCCCTCCCTCATATTACAAGTCCCACGGTTATGATTCAGCCAGAGAGAGACGGCTTCACTCTCCTTGATGTGCAGTTGCTTAACTCCCTGTAGCAAAACCTATGTTATTATCCCACCACATATTTTTCTTGCTTTCACTCCAGTTTGAAATAAGTAGAATCTCAACCTAATTATCAATCTAGTTCTTCTATGTCATTTATTCACTTAGAAAACCAACCTTCACAATAATAAACCCCCACAAAACTCTAGCTAAGATGTCTGGATTCTTGGCCACTCACACCGTAACAAATTGAAACGCCATACAGTGGTCTAAATCTGTCCTTCCTGTCAGTTAAAAAACAGAGGGATTGTGTAAGGGAATAAAGGGAGGAATAAAGGGGTGAGAGGACGGTTGAGTAAGCTGAAATATGAGCATGTGTTACAAAACTACGTGCATTTTTTTCCCGGAATCCAGGGCCAGCCATGGGTGACATGAACAAACACATAAACGTGTCCCATGGTAATAGCTAGTTTGTGGTAACTGAATAACCAGCAGTTCAGTGAGGAAATGGATAAGTATTGTGCATAATGCATTGTGTTTTAAGTACGTGTGTGAAAGTCTGCTGTCTCTGTCTATGTTTGTGCCTCTACCTGTCCCTTCTGCTGTTCTATTTCAGGCTCGCTCTGGAAGACTTCTCTCTGCCTCTCTCCCTTCTTCATTTTACATCCCAATAAAATCTATGAAACCCACCAGCTCCATATGCTGTGCAGGAAGGGTTATGCAACAGTAGGCTTGGACAAAATGTACCGCCATGAACACTTACTGGCTTTGCTCTGCCTTCTACAATTTACACATATCACACGTGTTCACGGGACTTGAACTAAAACTAAACAGTGACATTTCTTCCTTTCTTTATCCCTTTCTCAGGTGAATATACAGCATAGGCTATGCCTGCTGTATCCATCAAATATCATTTTGTTAATTGCAAATATTAAATATGGTCTTCAACAACCTTTCTTCCAGAGTAAGGATGAGATTATGAAAGAACTGATGTCATTAAACTGACTGATGGCAATATCTCACTATGCAATATTGTTGACGTAAAAAAAAGACTAAAATGTGGTTTATATTTTTGCCTTTATCCCATATTTGCGTTGACAAAATGACAATTATTTTGTGTGAGTGTTTATCTTTCAGTTCCAATTGCTGTGCTACGTATGCCTTATCATAAGGACATTTTGGCTACTGCAGATAAAATGAATTGTTCAATATAATACCATAACTAAATAATACTAAAAACACTTTTCATTCACTTAAAAAACATGGTAACAGTTTTCTTTGACGAAGATAAACAATGCACAAAATATAGGTTAAATAAAATTATGATAAAAACTTACAAGGACATTTGGCAGGACTGGGACTAAAGACAAAATGGCAGACAAAATGAACACTACAACAATTACTTAGGGTTCGTTTTTGTGTCTTTCGTGAACCTCTTGTGCCCCTATCAGCTTGTCTGCTGTTTATATCCTGTGTCATCTGCATCCCATCAATCAATCAGTATCCGCTCCTCAGGCTTCATGATGAGCGTGAAGACGTTACCGAATAGCTGTGACTCAGGTCTGTGGTGAGGTCATGGCTGTCTGACATCTGCCAATGTGTTTGCGAGTGAGAGGGTGAGGAAACAGAAGCCAAAACAACAAATTCCTCATCCTGTCTCGCAGTGATGACATCAGAGCTATAGAATGCGTCTGGCTCTTGGCCAGCTCTTGGCCCATGAAGAGCTGTCTGATAACAATGTACGGAGAAAGCAGTTCACAAGTGTGACTGTGTACGTACTACAAGCACACACTTCCTGTCACTGGTGTCATGAACACCCTGCCTTCTTTGACGCCACTGTCGCAGCAATATACACATGTTCACAGATGTTTAAATGCTTGCACACTTTTGGTCTCACGAGGAAACAATGACATGTACAATAATACATCACTGACATGATCACAGTAGCATTTATGATTCCTGCACTTTGTTTATTTTTATCGGTTTGAAATTATCTTCTGATCCAAATCAGATCAAAGCATAACACAGATATAAAACAGACCCTTTCTTTATGCATGTGCCAATCAGGGCATGGAAGTGCGTGTAAGGAAAATGTTGAGAGGAGCTGTTTGTTATTATCTTGTCATCAAAGGGGAGGGGTGTGCAGTGTGTTGTTGGTGGGAAATCTAACAGAGCTGTGTCATTGGCTTTAATTAGAGACCAGTCACTGTGCTCAAACAGTTTTCCATCACTGTTCCTCTGCTTTAATTCTCTCTTTTCTTTTTGTTCAATCTCTCTTGTCTTCTTCTGAATATATGATCTATATATATGTTTAGTCACAAATAAACCGATACACTATATTTGACATGTACTATCAGGTAGAGGTAATGGTGACACTGTCAGTCATGTGTGAAGGAGGTGGCTGGAGGAAGTCTCAGGTCAGGGATTAGTGTTGCAGTTTGTCATGTTGTTATTGCAAATCTGCTGCTTGGTCCTCTTTAAAGGCCTAAAGCCCTTCATGAAATATTTGCACTGTTTTTACATGACTTTGTCAGGTGAAAGTCACAAACAAAGTCAAACTTTGTAAAAACAAATATGTAATTGAGTGTTTTCAGACATTTGCAGGGATTACATTTTGTATCTGAATGTCAAAAAACCACAAGAAAATATCAATTATTTTGTTTTCCAGAACTTTTGTGTATTGGGCAAGTTGTTGTTTTGCATTGTGGGTCATATTTTATGTTTTCTTCCAGCAAAAAGAGAATGAAATGTTCTTGGCAAATTTCAAAACAATATACAAAAGACTAATTCCAAGTGCACAGCTTTGTTATTCCTGGTATAGAAAAGGCTTTTCCGCAAACTTGTGCAGGCACGAAGACATCTGTCAAATTGCAATCACTCGTCCCTTTTGAGCGTTGAGATCTTATTTAGGCTTATTATGTAGACCTTTTATAACAACAAGTAGTGGTGCTGAGTCTGCTGTTTAAATACCAATTCTGCCTTTTCTCTTTGCAATCATGAGGTTTGATTGGGTTCTAAATGTCATGACTTAACACTTAACTGAGACTTTGTCTCTCCACTTTGCTAGAAGTGCAGCTCCACCCTCAGGAGCCAAAACAAGCTCCAACATCTCTAACTAAAAAGAAATGTTAACATGTCATTTACACGATAACACTGAAATCAGAGCTGCCTATTGTACCTCTGTCTGTGTAAAGCTTGGCTATTGTGTCGCTGTATGCACATCATATTTTAATGTTCTGTAAGTATGATTTAGCTACTCGGAGAACATTTAAAATGAGGCTTTTGTAGGTGTGTGCTTTTTTGTATGCATTGGTATCTTTAACCTGTCAGCACAAATAAAACCAAGACACACAGACCATTGCCTTCAGTGATCAAGTTTTCACTTTGTTAAGTACTTTTATATCTGAAATGTTCTGTGGCTCAGATTCTAACATACATGTTAACCTCGTTAGCCTTTAATTGTATGATGGAATTTAATGTGTGTTAACATTGCTATGACCAAACCAAGTGATAATTTCTTTATTGAAAGTAACATGAAGTAGCTTTTTATTAATCTAGAGGTAATTCACAATTTCAAATGTAATTGATGCATCAGTCTATGTGCTACTTTTTCAATGCAGTAGAAGGCCGCAACTAAACAAACCACTATTTACCGCTATAATGTTGGTTTGGGGGCTTTATAGGAGCCAAACATGTGGCAAAAACTCATGGAAAACTTCACCAGCAACATATCATTTTCCCATTCTCACATTTTTAGTAGTTGACACTTTTGGCCCACAATTAAAAACAGCACAACTATGCAAGAAAAACTGCAAGGAGTTAGTGATTTCTTTATTGTCATCATAAATGGCACATGTCCTCCTTGATAAAAACAAGTTCACTGCAAACCGCAATAATGCGCATCATTGTTGAGCGTGAGTCAAACATATTTGATTGGATACTGAGCCTCTGTTGTGCTTAATAATGCAAAAAGCATTTATATTTGCTTGTGTTTTGTTAGTTTGTTAGTTGTTGTTGGGCACATTTCTGGGTACATGCACCATTCACAATTGCATTTGGGAGCGCAGATTTTGTCTGATGAAAAAATATATTTACATTTCATCACTTTGTCCTAAATAGACAGACAAACTGCACCAGAGTAGACGGGAGACAGAGACAGAGTTCATACTCATGCTGGTGACTCATTCTAGCAGAGCAGAGCAGAGAGAGAGAGAGAGAGATGAACAGCAGATCTTTGGTCTGGGAGAGAGGTGTGTAAGTACAGGGTGGCTGAGAGACGCCAGAAGAGAAGGAAGAGGTGGAGGGTGTGTGAATGGGGGTGTGTGTGCTGCTGCATTCAACTGATGGTGACTCACTGGTGCTCGCTCACTGGCCCAAGACATCTGCACGGACACATGCACACACACACATTGTAAGGGTTGCAGGACCCCCAGTGGCCAACGCTGCTGTGTTAGCACCATACACACACGCTCTGTGGTTTCCCAGTCTCATCATGTTAATCTCACAGTCATTTGGCTCTTTATTTGCTGTTATTTTTAACTAGCTCCCACTGCTGAATCATTGTATTTATGAGTCACACCCATGCTTCCTCCTGCTCCAAATAGGCAGCAACCCATTTCTCCAACTTTGTTTTCTCTCTTTCTCAGTCCATATTTCTCCCTTACGTTCTTGATCTCAGACAAAGGGACCTTGTGTTTTTTCTGTGTGTGTGCATGTGCATATGAGTGTGTGTCCGCACGTGTCCTTGCATGCATATATTTGTGTGAGAGTGGGCCTAACCTCAAGCTCTGTTTGGAGACAGGCCTGACTCCCCGTCTCTGTCTGTCTGTTTGCTTGCCAGATCCGCCTATGTACTGTGTTCATACCCTCACACACATGCACACCACAAACTCACAAAAAGGATGAATTTCTCTACAACTCACAATCCCCTGGACAATACACACCCAGTGGGAATGCTTCCCTCCCGTCTCTCTAATCCCTTCTTCTCTTACCGACCTACATCCTGGCCAGCTCAGAGTGAAAATACAGCATTGTGCAAAAGGTTAAAAGGGAGCAATAAGAAAGACAGATAGAAAGGGAGGAAATGAAGTGAAGTAAGAAAAGAGGGAGAGACATAACACAGGAGAGAAGCAAGTATTGACTTTTTACATACTTTAGATTAGTATGGCTCCTTTTCACTAGCCCTGCACATGCATACAGTACACGCCCACACACTAATGCACACACACACACACACATACACACACACACACACACACACACACACACACACACCACACACACACACACACACACACACACACACACACACACACACACACACACACACACACACACACACACACACACACACAACACACACACACACATACTGGCCCTGCAGCCTGCCAAACATCTGGAGCAAAGTTAGAAAAACGCTGAATGAAAGAATCTTTAATAACACTGGATTGGTTGTGTGACTACGGCCTTTAGCCAATCAAAACAGGCCTGGATGGGTTATCTGTCTCTGCGCGGTTATCGAACGGACGCTTTTATTGCCAGTCGTGTTTCATAGCCAGAGCTCAGGACCACACTGTGTGTGTGCATCTGAGAGGTACTGCTTTCCTGCTTTGATTTTTTCTCGCTCTGTTGTCTAACCTGCCCTGTTAATCTTCACCACGTCTCTCGACACCAGATGCTTTCAGGTCAAGAAAAATATTTAGGGTCTCAATAGGATGGTATTAAATACTACCATAATATATAAAAACCAGGGTTCCATTGTATTCTTCTTTTCAGGGTGTGTGTTTTGTTTGGCAGCGAAGGTGTGCTTTTCTGCCTCCATCACTCTGGCTAAGTAGTTGGAGGTAAAACATAACATACCAAGTGGAATATTGAGCCAAGATTAACAAAATGTGCACACTGTTTGTAGGTACTTTATTCTTCCAAAAGATGCATTGATAGGATGAGCTTATCCACAGAAAAACACTCTGGTCTTCTTCTCTTACACTCTTTTCATGTGTCTTTTTCCCCCCGTCATGTCTTTATTGTTGTATAAGAGTCTAGACTAGTAGGCTCAGGGGTCAGTTCAGCAAATACAGAGCTCCTCCCTTGAGCTTTTGCCTTTAGGGTAGGCTTTGTAATTGAACTCAGTTTCCCAGAGCCTCCCTCTGCACAACGCCTCATCAGCACAAGCCTGCACGCACGCCTAGAGGGTCCTCGGCCCTGCCCCAGAGCTGTACAGTGATCACCTGCATTAGCCACACATGTTGGCAAGCCTGCTCGCACACTATACATATTTTATCCCTAAATGCTTTAAGGGATGCTTCAATCTGAGAACATAAATAATTGTTGAAATTCTTTATCAAGCACACATGTCAAAATATACCCTGGTTCAAACTCCTCAAATGGAAGGATTTGCTGTATGTGTCTCTATTTTGTAATGCTAAAAGTATGGCCTTTAGATTGCTAGTCTGAAAAAAAGGGTTAGTCACATAAAATAATGTATAGATTAATTGACAATGTGAATTTTCAGTAAAAATCTCAATGTTAGTATACTTACGGTGTTAGGCTGCATCTACACGGAGACGAAAACCAAAACCAAATTCGATATCAAAAAGGTCTTCCATCCACACGGTATCGGCTCAAGAAACATGTCCGTCCACACGAGGCCGCTCGACCCGCTGGAGACGCTGTAGTAGATATGCCGGGCCTGTAAGTGGCGCTGTACTTCCGCCACAAAATACACCAAAAGCAGCGAAGAAGACCCCCTGAGCATGGTTGCCATGGTTGCCTGGTTGCCATGGTTGCCTGGTTGCCCTTCTGTTTATTCTCCGTAGCAGTAGCTACTGACCGCTACAGCAGTGAGCAGCAGAGATGGGGAGAGGCGGGGCTATGCTTCATCGTTATCAGGAAATTATTGTATAGGACGTACACACGGAGCCGTTTGGCCCCCCAGAGCGTTTCGTCCGCAGATCTACCCACCTTGGGACCCGTTACCGTTTGAGGGCTCCGTTTCCGCGGTTCTGTTACGGCCTCGCCGATACAACCCGTTTCGTGTCCGTGTGGATGGGGCCTTAGTCTATCATATACATGTGGGCCTTCATAATATATTCTCATCAGAAAGCAACAGCAGTGCTATATCACAATTCGACACAACTAAAAAGTACCTTAAAAGCGCAAGTGCAAGCTTGCAAAAGCAACACTGAGTTAACCTGAAGAGTTTTTAATTTGTATTCACTTTGAAATGCATACAACTCACAGCCTATTGTAAATTAATTCACCTGTGTCCTTTCGCAGCTCAAC
Organism: Gymnodraco acuticeps; assembly: GCF_902827175.1. Lineage (NCBI taxonomy): Eukaryota > Metazoa > Chordata > Actinopteri > Perciformes > Bathydraconidae > Gymnodraco > Gymnodraco acuticeps. Next base: position 835,798 of record NW_022990206.1, on the reverse strand, counting down.
CAGCAGCCAGATCTACGCCCGCCCGCCACACCCAGCCATGTCGGACACAGCCTAGCGGCCAACAACGCAACGGAGCCAAGCACCACGCACACAGACACTCCCCTCACACGCACTGTCCGCATCACACGCCTCGCACACACACACTCCAGTCCAACGGGGTCAGGAACGGGGGCCTTCATCAGCATCCTAAGCTGGGCTCCCTCCCAAGAGGGGAATCCTCCACCTCCTCGTCCTCTTCGGCGGGACATAAACACACCAAGAAATTGCGGTCCAACCCTTCCATCACATCCCAGAGCAGCAAGAGGAGCAAGAGCAGCTCCAAGAGCAACAGCTCTCAGATTCCCGCAGAGTCACAGGGCGGTGAGATACAGACACTAACGGGGGGGGGGGGGGGGCAAGCAAGGTTCAACATCAAGTTGTTCATATGCCTGGTCAGAGTGAAGGATCATAATGCTATTTTCACATCTTCATTGACCCAGAAGTAGAAATCATTTACATTTCGTTTTGCAATTTGTAAGATTATTGCATGTATTACCATTGGTGGGTTGTATTAAAAGAGCAAGAGCAGCAACCCAGAGTTCAGCTAAGTTTAACAGTATATTTCATACCCACTCAATGTAAAATCGTACTTAATCTTTACCAACTTAAAAAGCCAAATTAAATATATTAATCAAAAACCAAAGGAGTAATTTAACAAACTTTAAAATATGAAAATATATTAACCTCTGCATTCCTGTAATAAATCCACTTTTGTGTCTTTGAAACGTGAGTGGGTTAGATCCATGGCAAAGTTTGAAAAGTATGGCATTTAACATTTTCAACTGGTAACTGTTATACTGTATGTGGAAAAGGCCACCTTCTCATGACATTCGCTAATTAAAAAGTAGCAACTGTCATGTCTTTTACATGAGTAATACTGATACTGGGAGCTCAAAAAAGAAGAGAGGAGTTATGTGGTTGAGCAGCGAGGGCGAGGTAACTTATTACCAAGAAAGATTTTGTAAGACCAGAAATTCGTTTTTTTGAACTCCTGAATGTGGTAAGTCAGTGTGCTAATGCCATCAGGACATTGGCCATCCTTAGCCTTTAGCCTGGCACTGAAGGAAAATGTGTTCTTGTGAAGTAATTACTCAATCATGTTTAATAATTTCTGACCTATCACAGTGAACGTACTGCCAAGCTACTTCTGACAACACTTTTTATATTTCTTTGCTTCATTAGCATGACATGTGACAGAAAAAATACTGACGGATTAGTATACAAACTATTGACATAAGAAAAGTAATTATGAGTGGGCAATGATAAAACTCTGTCTCTCTTTCTCTGCAGACTGCTGTGTTCACTGTATTCTGGCCTGCCTCTTTTGTGAATTCCTAACTCTGTGTAACATCGTGCTGGACTGTGCCACATGCGGCTCCTGTGCGGGGGACGACTCGTGTTTCTGCTGCTGCTGTGCGTCAGAGGAGTGTGGCGACTGTGAACTGCCATGTGACATGGACTGTGGCATCATCGACGCCTGCTGCGAGTCTGCAGACTGCCTGGAGATCTGCATGGAGTGCTGCAGCCTTTGCTTTTCCTCTTGAGGGCCCCAGCTGCCACCACAGGGGGCAAAGTAGATGTCTGCTACAAACTGCCACAGCCCAGGAGCAACTTCAACCAGTGTCTCACCAGAGCTGGGAAGCGCTAAACATCCTTGTTGACTGTGCTCTGTGGTTAACACTCTATTGAAGGGCCTAGTTGGCTCTTGAATTAGGTTTTGTACAAGGTTTGTCAAGCAATAACCTGCTGAGAGCAGTCAGTGGTGATTTCTCCATTCTTTTATTGATCAAACCATGGGACAGTAGCTTCCCGCCTTTGATGCGGCCCCTTGCTACACAACTGGATGTATGATGTAGAGGGAGTTCCAGCTCTGGTCTGGGACTGTCTGCCTGGCTGTGCAGACCGGGCCTCCGGACCCTCACAGAACAAGCTATTATCACAATGGAGCCCCTTGTGCCGTCTGAATCAGTGGAGTTCTCCAAGCATGAAAAATGACCTCCAAAGGCAAATGAGAAAATGGCTCCATTTAACCGGATTTTAGTGTTTCTGTAGATAAGAGCAGCAGCATAATGGGAAAATGGATGCTCAGATCTCAATAGAAACATAGTCTGTCCTCCTGTCCTTGGCAAGGTCAAAGTCTTCCACTTTGATTGCGTACAGTGGCCTTTGTGACACACACTCACAGACACACACACACACACACACACTTAGTGGTGGATCCACCGCTGTCTTTGTTCTTATTGCAATGTACAAAAATATAAAAACGTTAATGGTGGCTTGTGGCAATACTACAGACAAATTTCTTTTGTTAATATTCATCTCACTGTGTTATTCAGAGAAGAATCATGAGTGTCGTGCATCAGTTGGAAGATCGGTCCAATTAAATGAGTACTCTAAGTGACTTTTGAGTGAACGGCTGATTGCATTCGTTAATGGACACATTCTCTACTCTAACATGTGAAGGGAGAGAGTTCTTAATCAAAGGTCTCTCCTCATTTAATGTTTCACATCTTGTTTACTTTTACATTGTTTATTTTGAGGGGCTTCGGCTGGATTCAGTGGATTCCTCATCATCTAAAAAAAGTCAAGGCTGGAAGAGGATTGGATCGCATCATCTCTTTTTCAACATGTTTCATTTTTCTTTGTCATTGTGTTATGTGAACAAATGGCCTTGGCTTAGCTTAGCTTAAGGCCTGAATTTTCTAGTAGATTCCTCGCCTTTACCAAATATCTATTAATCCTTGTTTTGTAGATTTTAGTTAAGATATTTGCATTTCTCCTCTAATGTGAAAATCACATTTCTGTGTTATCGGGTTTTGCCGGGCTCTCTATAAAGCAGACATTGCTCAACATCAAATGTAATTCCTTGAGTGAAAATCTCACGACATTATGCTAAATTAGATCCATATGCTCACAGTGTGAATGGTACGCTTTTGATAACAGGCCTGCACTCTCGTATGCTGAGATGCATACCTTCTCCGACTCAATACCTCTTGAGATGTCGCCCATATCTGTTGTGCATTTTAAAATGACTTGATACAAATCTCTCCCCTCTCTTATCAAATACTGTTTGTGCAATCCTTTTTTCTTGGAAATACCAAAGAGTTTTCCTCTGACTGGACAAGTTTTTAGACACAAGGGCTGAAATATAACACTGTTGATTAAGAGTATACACTAAAGCTGCCAATCAACCTGATAACACAGAAGCAGAAAGTCAAGTTTTTGGAAATCAACAAATGCAACTTGAAAATATATTAAGCCCTTTAATTTTTGTTTATAAAGGAAAGGATGTGTTTTAAATGTTGACACGTTTCAAAATCCTGGAGTGCCCTGGAAAACAATGCAATTTAAATAACAGCACAAAGAGATTTATGAAGGGAGGACTGGATTATATAATGTTGTGTATAGAAGTTATTACAATTTTATTTGTTTGGATTAACAACATATTCCCAGTGCAGATTGTGAATATGTTGCTTCATCCAACGACCTGTTCTCTGTCACCAGTCCAACCATGTCACAAAAAGAAATATGGATGGACTTTAATAGAGATCTATGGGGATGCAAAGCTAATCCATGAGTTTAAAAGCTAAATAAAAACACTGGTTTGTTAATAGCAGAAGTCAATCATTAAAAATGATGCAGATAAATCTACAAATGTAAATCAGATTAAACTAGTTAATGATAGCATTACTGGCCTCCACTGAAGACAATGGCCTGGCTACCCTGCCTTTTAGCCGGCAGTGTTAAACTAAACTAAAAAGTATTGCTAACTGGAATATTAATAAATATTAACATATGTTTGCTACCCACTGATTCTACAGCACAAACAATAGGTCTGCTTTAGGCTTGATGATTTTTAGACAGATTATGAGTTCCTTTACAAATAATCATGATCATTATTACCAGAGATGTGACTAATCCATTGGGAGGGGGCAGCCTTGAAGCCAATCCAGTTGGCATGTTGTTTCCTATTGCCTGTTTATGACTGTGCATAAAAACAACCTCACGCACTCTAGCTCAAGTTTCAAGATTCTTACACAGCTCCAGCTGTAAAACCAAGGTAAATCTAGATTGCATAAATGGGAAGCTCCAAGACATGCTTTTCGGTAATCTGTTTCATTTTATTATGTTAAATTGATTTGATTTGCTTGAATTCCTGTTTGCAGCAGAGATGGAATTGGATAAAGGTCAACAGAAACCTACATGTGACAGAAAGAACCGCTTTGCAACTCTCATTTTGGCTGTAGATCTTATAAACAAGTCGAACCCTCCTGTGAAGTTCCTGCTTTCCAAAATTAGCTTAGCCTGGGTTTTTAAAGAGCTCCTCTTGGAGTATGTCAACTCTTTGTTGTGCAGTGCATCATAAATCGTGTGAAACAATATTTTACTAAACGTCTGGGTTGAAAAACAGTGAACACATCATTTAAGTTTTATTTAATGATGTTTGAATACGATTTTATGACTTGATCATTAAATACTTTTTAAGTCCATCCTGAAAAGTGCCTCAGTAATTGGTTGTGAATGGTGGCAGTCTGATGGATTGAAAACACTGGTTGGTCTGGAGATGGAGAATATGTCTGGATGTAGAGAGATGAACAAATGTCTTACATTTCGGTCACACTCTGGATTGTAAAAATTGCTTGGGGATATGGATTTAATTTTTTAACTATACTAGAGAGATTCAAATATTTCCCCGCTCAGTCATTACAGTAATACTTGAAGAAAACAAGTTGACTTTCAATGGTGTCCATAATCAGTATTATCAGTATTTGTGTTGGAATTACCTAATTACAAAAATGTTGAATTGTTGACTTTCCAAGATTCATTATCTTTTTATAAGATGTGATTTGGATATTGGTTTGAAAAGCCTGGCCTCCTCTGGCAGTCCTCTGAAAGTTATATTAGCCTAGATTAGTTGTTACTCGACCATAGTCCACTATAATGTCATTTTGTTTACACTACACCCATTTTATGTCAATTTGAATTGCTGTCCTGGAAGTCACGTTAAAATCTCTTAGTTGAAGACTGAATAAACAATGTGAACTCCAGGCTACGTGTCATTCTTTCTTCCTTTTCACATAGGCTCCAAGCTTATGGCCTTATTGCATTACGGTTACACAAATACTTGGGTTGTACTGTAGTCTGGTATTTTAAAAAGTGTTTTTGTAGCAGAAACTAATCTAATAGAAACAAAAAATTGCTTAGTCATCACCTGGAGAGTGTTGAATTACTGAAATTCCAGATGGAGCTTAAACTGTTTTTATACATTTGACCTTCTCTTCTGCACTGCTTGGCCCACTTACAAAAATATCAGGAAAGCAAAATATGTATACATTAAAAACAGTGAAAGAATACACTGTTGCTAAGAAATCTTTTGAATTCATCTCCAGGTTTTACATTCACTCAAGTAAAAGAACAAAGGTTTGAACTTAACTCAACGTATCAAAAGCAATGGTTATATCACACATGATAACATACCCTAAAGGTAGGATAGGTAGGATAGGTAATTTTGGAGAAAACAGCTCGAGTGCGCTAGAATTTGAAAGTATGCAGCCGAAACAAATCTGCCCCTTCCTTCAGACTTCCTTACAGAGCCCCAATGACATGACCAATGAGGGCACGAGATAAGTTTGTGCACAGATGGAAGGCTGACAGGCAGGTAGGCCATCCAGTTATTTTAGCCGGGACGGTGAAAATAATTGGTCATGCTTTTTACAGCGCCACGGCTTCCACAGATGACATTTTTGTATGTATTTATTTTCAAAGCATTTAATATATTCATTGCTATCTGGATGTTAAGAGCATTCCATGGAATATAACAAAAAGTGTTTCTGAAGTGAATTACCTACCCCACCTTTAAGTCTTGAGTAGAAATACTTAGTTGCATTGCAAAATTGATTAACACCACATGTTCAAAATTGAGTATGCTTTAGTATAGTTAGGAATCAAGCATTTAGCTAAAAGTAATGCATATCATGTAAAATATTTAGCTGAAATGTTCAATTGTATGATACAAATATTCAAACAATATACGTCAATAATACTATCGAAAGAACACATTCGGATTTGAAGGGTGGTGTTGATAACATTTTTTTGAACCCATCCTTTAGTGCTGTGGGGAGACGTCAAACAAATTGACTTGGGAACCACAGATAAAAACAAACCAAACAACATAAAATTCAATATAGAAGTAGGTTAAAAATCCGACCATGTGTTACATAAAGTGTCGACCACGTGTTACATAAAGTGATCATACGGTAAAAGCAGTATAGCTTTATTTCTCTCGTTTTAAACAGTGTTGTTGCTCATTTTCCTGCTGTGTTTTATTATTTCTCATAAAAATATTTTAGCCTCTGCAAATTTCCCAAAAACCCCACCAGATTAGCTGATCTCTGAGTTGAGCAGAGCGAGAGAAACAGGGGGAAAAGGGAGAAAACAGCAACAACTGTGCTCATGCAGAACAGAGCCCTTTAATGTGTTTTTTTAAAGGCTTGCCAAAGTCGTTCAGTAGGAATGTGTGTTCAGGCCAACACATCAGTGTGTGGAGAAATGCAGGGGACTCTTACTGTTTGAGATTTTCTTCTTCCCCTGCCTTTAATCTTTTCTCCCTTTTCATTCTCTTTCCGTCTTGAGAGTGGCCAGCAGTAAGATCTGATGAAAACAATTCCTATCTTCTGTGTTTGTGCGCATGCATACTTGTGTGCACACGTGTGTGATGACCACTGGGTGCGATGTTGGCCAGCCACTGCTTCTTGTAGACTGAGTGTAGTGTTCACTAATAGGAGGGTCAGAATCTGGCTCCCAGGCGAAGTCCAGTAAAGGATTCATCCACTGTGTGTTTGTGTGTGCCATCCTTCATGAAGATACAAATTGTGTATTGCGGAGGGGGTTCAAATGACTCAGGTTAGACAGAGAGGCAACTCAAGCCCTTAGAGACACTGAGGACATATCTGGACATCTGCAACTGTTTTGCAGGAAGCCATGCTGGAGTCGACCCTCGTTTCTTTTTCCATACGCACACATTTACAAAAACACAAACTCAAATCAAAAATGATGTACACCCCCTCCAGAAATTTCACATGCACAAAGCGGGCACAGGGGACAAGTGGCTATTGAATATTAACCATGAAATTACAAAGGCTGCATTCTAATGGAGGTGAAGAGGTCAGAAGCTGGGATGGAAATCATAAATTAATACCCCTGACATGACAAGTCGCTCGCCCTTGGCTCCCACCAAACACAGCTCTACCCTCCTCCACTGAAGTCACAAAGACACCTATGGAAATACTCCATTTAATATTAATGTTGGGTCAAAGGAATGCAGACACAAGAACTCATACAATATGCCTGTTACTTTTTGATGTGACCATTGTATGAGGCGACAAGTATGTAACCTTCATGTGTGGCTATATCTATAGGGATTATTTATTTAAGTGTCCTCAGGGATAATTTCAACTATTTTGCATCTTTTGCAATCCATTTAAATCAGTGCCTTTCATATCAACGCTTTGGCATTGTAATTTGTGATGATTATGAATAACAATTATGGTAATTATGGAGACACTAAATTACACTGCATACCTGTATCTATCAATTGTTTCAAAAACCTTGTTCTTTCACCCATCAGGTCTCAAACAATGAGTCTTCAAATAGAATAATTAGTGCTTAAGCACACTCGTAATTTATTTGATTAATTATTTTAGTGTCATGCGCATTAAAATGCCACTCCAAGATGCTAAGATGAAACAACATGTTTTACAGAAAATAAATATTTCACAAAACTCATGACTCACAAGTCTGACTTTGTGTACCAAACGCTTTATCTCCTTTCAAGCTCTACAAATGAATTCTGTCAAAAAAAGTTCTCTTTCTAAAATACAGTTTAAGTCTTTCACAATCAACCAACCAGAAATAATCTGCAGAGAGGGAGGACATTTTTCTGAAGTGTACAGTTCGTAAATCTTCATAAGGAGCAATGAAGCATAAAATGGACTGTTTCAATCTAACCTAAATCACGTAGCAACATCTTTTTTCTCTGAGGGAGACCATTATCTGTTTCTGCATGTGCTTGCACAAAGTCAGGCACGTAGAGTCCTTTAAAAGTTGGTTAACTATTGAATAATATAAAAGATTCAAAGTTAATTTTTGTCAAGTCTGAACCATACTGTATATAAACAGATCATCTTCAAGCACTAAACACAATATGGATTCAAATACACGGTCAGATACAATAGTTTCACATAGAGACGCAACATATTTCAGCTTTTATTCCGAAAAACGTGTGTTCATATAGACCTCGACACCTTCACATTCCCCATCAACATTTAGGCTCACTTGCTCATGAACAGTTATTTAAAGACGTTGGGCCATAACTTAATTGACCAATAAAAAATACAAATGTAGTCTGAGCTGTGTAGCAGAATTCCAAGTGGTATTGAATATCCACCCTTGAAGTTTTTTTTTTGTATTCAACATTGCAGTGAAACCAACTTAACACTGGGGTTTTTAAACTATTATTTTCTTTCAACCAGTGTTTGTTGAACAACGTTATCACCAACAGTTGATAATAGCTAAATATCTTGTCACATCAGGTTTTGTTTTACTAAATGTCAATGGTAGAACAGTACAAACATCTCTGCACAAACTGCAGAAACACAGACAGATGGATTGAAAGAGCCAGTAAATAACTTTGGAAAACAACTAGAAACCTATAATACCACCACTGGCTGTAAATCAGAGGGAGGAGAGCTCTATTGGTGCAGCTGTGTGAGTCAGTGGAACTAGTGCCAGTGGCTCCTTATTACAAAGAAACATCTTTTATTCCTACCTTAGAGGCAAAGAAATTGGTGGGGGGCAGAGACACAGAAAAAAGAAAGAAAGAAAGAACTATTATTGCAAGAGTTACATTGGCATCAAAATGTATTTACTGTAATTGTTGTAATAGTATAGTATCAATAATAGTTGAGAAGACAAGCTGGAGTTCAGATAATATTTTCAGTACTGCTTTTCTGAAACCCTGAGAACAAATATTGCATTGAAATATGACTTGGAGCCATACAAATGCTAAATCAAAGTCTGCAGCAACAAATCCACTTCATTAAAGTGCATATAACCATCTTTCATAACAGGGCACACTGTGTTCATTAGATGCTGATTACATGTTCTCCTATTTAACAGTGCACGGCAGTGTTTTACAACAAGTTCAACTGAACCAAAAATCGTGGCAAGCAGAGAAGCTTGGATCAGCAACAAAAATGTGTGTGTACTGTATTGAGTTACTGCCGCTGCAGGACTACTGAGGGAACCACAGCCCAGTGTGCTCCCATGGAATACACACTCACACGCGCACACACTAACACATACACAAGTACCACACAAGAGTTGGCAGGCCTGAGACATTTGTTTCTGCTTCGGTCTCACGGAAGCAGCAGAAGCGGCAGAGCGGTAGGCCTGAGTAGGGAGAGTGGGTGGAGGAGGATAGATGACCATTTACATGTGTGAGCCTCAAAAAGTATCCCAGACCAACTGATATGCGCTTTGACGTCAGTTAGTGTGAGAGAAACGAGACCAGGAAAATCATTCTGCAGCAGCTGGAGCTTTGCTATACTGTAGTAGGGGTGCTTTGAAAAGCGAGGAAGTTTGCAAAAATATCTCATTATAGAACAGAAAAAACAGCAGCCCCTAACTCCCAATATGATCCTGGAGTTATGTTCTTATAACAAATGTCCATGTCCAGTGCTAATACAAATCCGTTCCCTTACTTCATCCCTGCTCTGTTGAACAATGCCCATATATCTTCCTTATACCACGATGACAGATAGATTAATCTAGCAAACTAGATCCCTCTGCTGTGAGAGCATCCGTTGGATAATGAATCACTGATGAATCGCCTGAAAGATCTCACTCTAATGCAGTGTAAAATCATTTGATTTAATGGCTCTGCATAGCTGCAGTGCAGCAGGCATTACCTGATCAATCTGAGGTGCTGATCTCGGGTGAGTTTGGGTCACTTCCTGCAGAAGTTGACGCAAAGACCGCCTGAGGTTTAGTTGCTTCAGTTTCAGAGCCTCAAACAAACTGAGAAATGAACAAAAGGAGAGATTTCTGTACTTAGCAAGTGACAGTTATTGCCTTTATATTTTGGTTTACAAATGTTAAAAAGCAGGCCTTGACCATTGAATGAAAGACACACCAGAGGACCTGGAGGGCAGAGACAGTGCAGGTACATTCCAACCACACTTTATCCTTACCTCAACTTAAAGGCAGGCAAGTTGAAAAGCAAAAGCAAAAATCAGTTGCATTCAAATGCTTTATCTATCCCAGCTGCTTGTGAATTCAGAATAAAGTGAGAGAAAGGCAAACAATTAAAAAAGAAGGATGGAAAATGGGAATATATAACTCCTGACAATGCTAAATTAATCCCATGTTAGCAAACACACACCAATCAGCACCATCACAGTGTAAAGCTCCTGTGTCAGACAGGGGGGGTGCATATAGAGCAGACACTGCCACTTAAGAGTTGACTTTCATCTGTGTGGGTGGGACATGCCAGATCCCCAATGCTGGCAGTACGGCAATAAAGCACTGCCCAAACGTTGGCTCCAGCAGGGAGCATTGCTCCGGTTTGGCTGCCTCTTTATGCCTGTATTTTGGCCTGATGACTCAACTGAGGCCCTGTAAAAACAGTTAAACTCATAAAATTGACATTTTAATTCATTTTGATAATGGCTAATTAATCAGTACTAATTTGCTCAGCTTGTTTTCACATTGAACCAAGAACCTTGTTGATTACCACAGCCAAATTACGTGACTAAGGCCTACCAAAGCAATAGGAAGCCATTGAGGGCTATAAGCCATTACCCTTGAGGTTGTACATGTGGATACTAAAACCGGGGCGAAAAGAAAGAGTACTAAAATATTACATCGTGCAAAAATAACTGACTATAAAGAAAAACTTTGCTAAAAGAAATAATAAAATAATATTATATCTCTTTTTTTTATTGAATTAAAAGTCAATTTAATCAGGAAATCATATGTCCAAACCAACAATAAATGATTACATTTTCTACAGAGGGCACTTTGCAGCCTGTGAATACAAGCAATTATCAATGACAAATATGATACTGCCTTCCAGGGACTAACTCATATTTAACAAAAAAAGACAGATGATAACAAAAAACATCTAAAAGACACCAAAGTGCAATCACTATTATTATCATTATTATTATTATTATCACTATTATTATTAATCACTATTAATCACTAAATGAATCTGACATTTCTTATTGAATCAACAGCAGAATTATACTGGTACAAATCCCACTGTAGAAAAGGCCCCAACGTTATAGTTATTGATATATATATATATATATATTATTTTTATTAAACAGAGTTGATACCTGTTAAATTGGGACTTCATAGTGGGGAGGGGCTAACCCACGTGTTTTGGGTGACGTCACACATCAGAGAGGGTAATGTGCGTCAGTAGTTGCAGGAACGTTATGCCGTCTTAAGTTTCGTATTGTGTGCGTAAATGAACGTGAGTGTTTGTCCACAGTACTGCCTGTTATGTTGTTCTACACGTTATTATTATTGTGATAACTTCTGTGCCTATGTGGCTTAATGCAGAGTCTCCGTGCTCATGTGATCGGTTCATGCTGCGTGCATGTTTATTATTGCTGCTCATTAAGTCACTCGTCAAGTGAGTCGGCAGTGGCACTCCTGTCTCAAAGTTAGGTGTATACACCGTGTTGAGTGGCACAGATCTATTATTAATATAATAGGATGTAGTTTATGTGGATAAATGTTTATGTGGCGTTAAAGGTGACATATTATGTGTTTACAGTTCATTTATTGCTCCGCTACTCGGCTACCGGAAGTAGCATGTCTGTAGCATTTCACAATAAGGGCATCGGCTGCCGCTTTCCGCCAACCGGAAGTGTAACGTTATTCATTAGCGGTAGCTTAACTTTGAATCTCTGTGTGCCTGCAAGAGTGTTTGCCATATGTTAATGTGTTTATGATTATAAGAGAAGGGAGACATGTTGTATTATAGCTTTTCTAGATTATTATTTCTATAGGGTTTGGCATTATTATGTATATTATTTATGTATGCATAAGTTATCTTATATTGATTGTATTTTGTATATTTCCCTTGTAGGAAAAACCACACACAGACAAATATCTGTATGTCTGCCTAATTAAGTAAATAAGTCAAGCCTCATCTTAGCTCCTCATTTCCTCTTTTCTGGACCTTTGGCCTTAAGTGGTGTTCTAGCCGACACACCTGGCTGAACCTAGTGATAGACACAAAACTAGTGCCAACACTGAGTTATGTCTAATTCTCCACTACACCCACTATAAAAATGTAAACTCTCTGTACAGTGACTGAGTTACAATATAGGAGTCTGTTATTTTACTCACCTGTCTGAGCGTCAGTCTGAGAGTCTTGAGCACCGCGAAGTCCTCCACAATCTGATCCAGGACCAACACCTCTGCTTCTGCATTCAGACCATGATTCAGACCAGTCCCATCAACCTGAATACTCAACTTGTCACTGGGTTTGCACGCAAGAACAGCAGAGAGGCCTCACACAATCTAAATAAGTTCACCAGTGAAAACAGAAGGATCCACTGGCATTTTAGCATGTAGCATGTTCGCTAGACACCTAATCAGCTGATGTTTTGGGTGCGTTTGATTTGGGTTAACTGGCGTCCTGGACGGGTGGTGAGTTAAATCAGTTATATATCACACAGGCTCCGCCCTCTACTGGACTCTATGGGTACTACTCTCTATCATGCTATGCGTGAATTCACCTACTGAGTTGCATAAACGTAGCCGGCCAATCGGGGTGAGCCTACCTGAATGCACGCGCAGGCCCACAGTATATAAGGTGGCTACGCCTCCCGACTGTCATCCTTTTTCTCTTCCGCGAGCAGCAACAACTGAGGCTAAACGTAAGAAGATAGATAGAAGAAAGTGAAAGCATATGGACTCGCCACTCCTTGAACATCGGCCTTGCCCTACTTGCCCTGGCTTAATTGTGGGCGCTGATCCCCACTGTCTGTGCTTCGAGTGTTTGGGGCCTGACCATGCGGTGGAGGGCAGCAAACATTCTCCGTCCTGCAGTGCCTGTCGTGCGCTCCCGTGGCTCAGACGCCAACATCGCCTGGAACATTTCCAGGCGCATTATGTCTCGCCGGACGAAGCGCAGGACCAGGAGGAGCTCGAGGTGGTCGAAATGGAGGACCAGGAGGTGGCCGAGGAGTTGGCGTTCGTGTTAGCCATTCCGACGGGCCGGGCGGCCCCGTTTGTCAAGGAGGAAGAAGATGAGCGTCGGGAGTTGTCGGGCGCTTCTGGGTCCGGCGTCCACGAGGGTCCACCGCGCAGGTCTGCCCGTCAGGATTTCCCGCTGGTGATGGCCATGGCGGCGGAGCGTGTGGGTCTACCGCTTCCCCCTCCACTACCACTCAAACCGGTGAGCCGCCTCCGTCAGGGGTTTTATGGCCCGGATCAGCCAGCCCAGCCGACCTTTGTTTCGCCCTCGTTGCCAGATATCTGGCAGTGTGTGGAAGCGACGTGGCGGCACCCTCTGAAGACGAGGGCTCTGGTGGCTGGTATGGCAGGTTTGCTCAGGGTGCAGGGCCGCACGGACACAGCATGTCCCGGTGTGCCCCCCCTCGATGAGAGCCTGGCGGCCCATCTGCTCCCACAGGCAGCAGGTTGGGCGGAGGGGAGAAGACCCCTGCCCCCGCTGCCTTGTGACCGTGAAACACTGGAATTTCTGGATAAGATATTCCGGCTCGGGGCACAGCTGGCCGCAGCGGCCAATAATCTGGGCGTTTTAGGGATTTCGCTGATTACACCTCAGCAGGAAGCCCCCGCCTCCCCGTCTCAGGAAGACCGGAGCGATTATGTGGACCGCTGCATCGGACAGATGAATAATCTGGTCCATGGTGTAGCCGCCGCAGCTGGCCGTGTGATGTCTTTGGCCACAGTGGGATCACGCCACGTGTGGTTAGGACTCACGGCTCTCTCCAAGAAGATCTCCTTGGAGCCCCCGTATCCACGGAAGGGCTCTTCGGATCGATCACCTCGGTCACGCAGCGCTCCAGCTGCTTAGAGGAGGAAAGAGCGCAGCTCAGCCGTATGCCGCTGGCCAGAGATGGGGACTCGAGTCTGTGACTCGGACTCGAGTCGCACTTAAGTCGCACACACAGAGACTTCAGACTTGACTTGGACTCCTGCTCAAAAGACTTCGGACTCGACTTGGACTCGTGTTTTGGGACTCGTGAACAATCATTGTGTTTTCTATTTTTGGCGTATTAAAGGTGGGGTAGGTAAGTTTGAGAAACCGGCTCGAGATCGCTAGAATTTGAAAATACACAACCGGAGAAAATCTGCCACTTCCTCACAGAGCCCCTCCTCCAACACACACGAACGCGCACATGACCAATGAGGGCACGAGATCAGTTTGTGCCCCGATGGAAGGCTGACAGGCAGGTAGGCCATCCAGTTATTTTAGCCGGGCCGGCTATCGGGATGTTAAGAGCATTCCATGGAATATAACAAAAAGTGTATCTCGAGCCGGTTTCTCAAACTTACCTACCCCACCTTTAACATTAACATTAACATCATGGTAACACCATGGCGACCACCGGCACACCTGCAGCTGTACCGCTTGTAATTAGGTTCAACTATAAAAACTTCGAACAAAACGCCGGCGGCACCAACAAAAGGAGCGCACACTGCAAAGTCTGCAATATTAAAATCAAGGATGCTGGTGCAACAACGTCAAATTTCATCAGGCACTTAAACTCACCCGGAGAGGTCAGTCACATTAACGCATATGGACGGTTAGCAAACATGTTTAGCTCAGCATTAGCTATGTAATGTTAACTTAGCTTGCTACTGGCTTTGTAACTGAATATTTGAAAAGATGAGTGCTTGTCACACTTGTTTGCGTTGAGTGGCGTTGACATCCAACTCTTGACATGACATAAAAAAGGTCGGTAACGTTAATCATTACCTTCCGCTGCCACCATCTACTGGCTAACGTTAAACGTAGAAAAATACATAGTTACATACATAAATACATCTGTCGGTTTATAGGCAGGTTACAGGTTTATTGTTGACCACGTAACGTTAATGTTACAGGTTTATCAGGTTACCATTACACTGGGTTTGAGTGAGAGGATAGAGGAATATGTTTATTTATAGTAGACTTAAAATATGTAATTAGAGACCCAGTGTAATTAAACAATACGGTTGCAGAGGTGAAATTTTAACATTTTTGTCCACTGGCCAAATGGCTAGCCTAGTGAAAATTTTACCAGCCTCTCAATAGATTGCCATTGTTATTTTTGGCTGGTACGTGCAACATACAGTACCAGCCACTTGCATGATTTACCAGCATTTGGCTGGTAAATGGTGTTGGTGTATGGTAGATATCTCTTTTGGAACAGGTCATGTTTTAATATCACCAGTTTAGTATATTTCAGATAATATTGCAGCAATAGTTTTTTAGTTGCAAATGGCACAGAACAAATGTTTACTTTTAAGTACTTTTAACACAGTTTCCCTGCGGGGGATTAATAAAGTATTTGTGATACTGATTTTTGATTCTGAAGTGTTTTGCTTATAAGTTGTTTGCATTTAGCTAAAGTGTGATGTTTTTCCTCATATTGCATTGCAATAGCCTGTTTAAAGTGATCATATAACAAACAACTAATCAGTACTGATACTGTATGCTAATAGATATAGGAGTGATAATAATACAGTAAATGCTTTGAATTTCTTAGATATAGCTGTGCAGTATTCTTAACAGACTGGATAGCAGCAGACAATAGAAGGCTTATTACAACCAGAAGAGACATGAGACTTTTATTTTTTAGAGACTTGAGACTTGACTTGGACTCGTGACCAAAGACTTGAGACTTGATCAAGTCTCACCCCACAAAGACTTGAGACTTGACTTGGACTCGTGACCAAAGACTTGAGACTTGACTTGGACTTGCAAAAAAAGACTTGTGAACATCTCTGCCGCTGGCTCTCCCTCAGCGGGGTGAGCGTGAAGTCACGGTAAGGAGGAGAGAGGCGCAGGTACAGAGCGCCCACAGCTCCCGCTGCCTCTCCTGCTCCCTCGGCTGGTTCTACGGGGAAGGTTCAATTCCAGCACCCACGGGGCCAGACCGGGCGATCCCGACGGGCCTCTGTCCCGGCTCCGCGTCAGCAGAGGGCTTCGGGATAGGGTGCACCGCCCTCCCGGAGACGGGCGGTCGGAGGAAGTGTCCCGGCGGAGATGGCTTTCTCCACCCAGGACTTGAGGACGAATCCCGCCTCCTCCCTCTATGATGTGTCAATACTGAAGAAATGCTTTTAATAAAAATTATTGCATTTATCCCAGTCTAAGAGTCATTCCTCTCCATTACATTACATTGCATTTAGCTGACGCTTTTATCCAAAGCGACTTACAATAAGTACATTCGACCAGGAAGACACAACCTTGAAGAAAACAGAATCATATAAGTACATCAGGTTTCATAGAGCCAAACATTTCAAGTGCTACTCAACTGGCTTTAGGTAAGCCAGTCCTTTATTAGTATAAAAGTGCTTCGTTAACAGTTCTAACGCTCGAAGTGGAGTCGAAAGAGATGAGTTTTCAGTTTGCGCCGGAAGATGTGCAAGCTATCTGCCGTCCTGATGTCAATGGGGAGCTCATTCCACCATCTTGGAGCCAGGACAGCAAACCCACGTGTTTTCGCCGATGGGAACTTGGGTCCCCCTCGCAGCGAGGGCGCAACGAGTCGTTTGGCTGATGCAGAGCGTAGTGCACGCGCTGGGGTGTACGGTTGAACCATGTCCTGGATGTAGGAAGGGCCAGATCCATTCGCAGCATGGTAAGCAAGTACCAGTGTCTTGAAGTGGATTCTAGCAGTTACCGGAAGCCAGTGAAGGGATTACACACTTCACCATAATGTTGTCTGTACAGATTCCCCACTCGCCGCCCCAGTTGTAACTCCAGTAGAGAAGGGAACCAGCGGGCGCACGCATGTGAGTGTGATAAACCGCAGGAAGTGCTATCAAAGCGCTATGCGAGTGCAGGGGCATTATAAACCGATGTGTTGTTGTTAGGAGACACACCACACCTAGCATAAAAACTCAGATTCATGCTTTTTTCCCTCTGAATGGAAACTACATTATGGCGGAGCGCGCGCTCCCACAAGAGCGTGCTGCGGAGCGTTCAATGACCTCAGTGGAAAATCGGCCTTTTCTGTGTCAGCCCCCCATGGGCCAAACTTCCTTTTATGGAGGGTTTGGCGGCGGAGTGGGCCACCAGAGAGTACCACAGGGAGAGTGGAAGCTCAGCTGTGTACTGACAGAGTGGGTGGGCAGGACACTGAGACTGGGTTATTCACTCCAGTTTTGCAGCATCCCTCCTCCATTCAGAGGCATAACGGCCCGTCCACACAGCGGCGTGCGTTGAAGCTTCCAACGCTTCTGCCCATTCACTTTGAATGGGGTGACGTCACTTTTAGCCGAACTGCATTTTGGGAAGCGACGTGGAGCGTTGCTGGCGTCAAAAGTTGAGCAATGTTCAACTTTTGACGCCGGCGTCAGCCAATGAAATCCCGTTTATGCAAATCTGCCAGTACAATCGCTAGCCAATCAAACCGCGTGTATGCTGGGAGAGACTACGCAGGTCATTTCCTCATATTCCAAAAAATGGAGGGAAAATTCATTATAGCGGTAGTGAATCACCCGGTGCTGTATGATCAGTCTCTGTTGATCTACCGGGATACAAACCGGAGGAGCGAAGCATGGAGGGAGGTGGCAGAGACAGTGGGTGAAACTGGTAGGTTTTCGCCTGTTTGGGGATTTTATATCCAGTTTACTTCGTTTTAACATTGCTATTGCTTTGTATGTCGGGGGCGGGGAGATTCATGTGATTGGTTGTTGGTCGCGTTGCTCGCAAAAAATCCCCAAGCTTCAGATACGCCCACCTCCAGGCGTCAACGCACGCTGCTGTGTGGATGCTCCGTAAGAGAGGCAAATCTATCATCCCAAGAGGAAATAGGTTTCCTCTCGGCAGAGACTCCTGTCAGTCCTGATGCAAAAACAGGCGGTGTCTGTTGTGCACTCTCAGGACAGGGAGAAGGGGCACTATTCCATGTACTTCCTGGTTCCCAAGAAGGCAGGAGAATTTAGGCTCATTCTGGATCTTCGCAGCCTGAATCGGCACATTGCCTGCAAAAAATTCCATATGTTAACTATAAAACAGTTACTGGGGCTGGTGCAGCCAGGCGTTTGGTTCACAACCATCGACCTGAAGGACTGTGAAGCTGACCGTTGAGCGGCCCGACCAAGCAAGGAGGCAGAGGCAGAGAATTCAAATATAACCCGGTGTGGGCATTTATTCATCGCTGTGGTACAGGATACACAGCCTCAATATTGCTGCCCAGGTGAACATAGTCACCAGCCACAAGGATCTCACCCACACTACCAGCCTCCACAGACAGGGAAAACAGAGCCTAAATACCTACACACTAATCAGCACAACAAGACACAGGTGAGGGGGGGGGAGGAGACAACACAGGGCACCAGGTGAACACAATCAGGAGTAACAGACATGGGGAAAGGGAACACTTTTCAAAATAAAACATGTGCAATATACAAAGCCCGAAGCCGTCAGTCCACAGTGACGAAGCCATCTTCGTCACATTTCCTCCTTCCTCTCCCGAAAGAGAACAGTACCTTATTCCTGCGACACTTATTGATCTTGGCCATGTTGCTCTCCTCCATGTGTCTCCACTCCGCCCGGTATTTCTGCTTTCCCTTGTGCCACATGGTTTCCTCAGTGGGGGGCGTGAAGTCGGAAGGAAGCGTCCCTTTCATCCTCAACTCTTTCTCCCGCTCCTTCGCGATGGCCTCCGTCAGGTTCTCCACGTACGCCGCCTTCTCTGCCTGCAGCGTCTTCATCACCTGCTTCTCCACCTGAGTCTGAGCGGCTGACAGGGCCTCTGCATGAGCAAAAAATGCCATATGTTAACTATAAAACAGTTACTGGGGCTGGTGCAGCCAGGCGTTTGGTTCACAACCATCGACCTGAAGGACGCTTACTTTCATGTTGAAATTGCTCCAAAGCACAGAAAGTATTTGTGTTTCGCCTTCCAGGGGGTAGCCTACGAGTACAAGAGACTACCGTTCGGCTACTCCCTATCCCCACGCACGTTCGGCAAATGTGTGGCCTAAACGCGGCAGCCGCTGCGCGACCATGGCATCAGGGTGTTCTTTTTTCTAGACGACCTCCTAGTCATGGCCAGGTCCAGGGAACGGGCAATGTTTCACACAGCCCAATTGATCCTACACCTAACCAAGTTGGGTTTGCAGTCAATTGGAAGAAGAGCTGCCCCATACCTCACCAGCAGGTAGAATATCTGGGGGTTTTGCTCGATGCAGGCAGACTACGTGCCACCCTGACAGGGGTGTTGTTTGATGTTTGTCAATTTAAAAGATACATTTGCAAGTCACATTTTTTTAAATGTGTCGTAAAACTGTGAAGTAACACATTTTTTTGTGTGAAACGCTTAATGAACTACATCTCTGGTCTCGCAGACTTACACAACAACACACGTCACCAAGATGGCCGTCACTACTGTCTTGTCAAAAAAGTGATTGCCTACCCTCACCATCAACACAATGAAACACGTCCAGAAGAATATCATGCAAAGCTGCCTGCCTTCCTTTTGATTCTCTCTGAACTGCCTGATCTTTTTAATGTTTAATGTCAACCATTTGTGCAGATAGCATGAAGTAGAACAAATCGCCGATGCTAATGTAGCGTTAGCATTTCTCCCCCGGGCTTAAATGGTGTATTATAGAATGATCACACCGGTGTGACAGACAGTACTCTTCAAAGGGTTCACGAAATAGGACTACTACTCTTATTGTTTAACATTTTGGGTTACTTGATGTTACTTCATGTTAAGGCTAATAAAAATGACAAGGCTACGACTGTAATGCTAACTAACGTGCTTGCTAGCTAGGTAGCTAACTTGATCCAGCCAGGCACTCCTGGTCCTTTCATCAGACGGGAAGCGAAAGAACGAGCAAGACCCATTGCTGGTATGATAACAACCTGGTACTAAGCACACAGGCCTCTTGTTAAAGTTATCTTATCTTAGCTATCTCTTATATTTAGCGGAGGAAAACAATTGTGACATCAGTTATGACATCACTTACGCGACTCTGGGATTTGTAGTCTTTCTAGTTGCGTATTTTTCATAGTCTTATATTTCAACAGTTTTACGACAAACTGACTTTTTGACATGGAAATTATTTTTTAAGATTGACAAACATATGTGTAATTCGTGGCACAATTCAAACGGGATCGAAAGATACGTTTTCTCTCTCCATTGACTTCAATGCATAATTTTTCCGAAATAAGGTCCCATGGACCGGAAGTAGATGGGCGTGACTTCGCCACTCTATTGCAAACGCCCGGAGGGACGTTTATTCACAAATAACCCTCTCTGGAAAATCCTAAATTGTGGAATAGTTTGGCCATTAAAATGCTTTTTGATTCGATTTCTGGCGAGAAGTGTATATTGTATTCTTAGAATCGACGTCAAATCGATATGTAGGATCTATGCCGAAACCCGCAAAATAAAGCAAAAGTCGAGACAACTTGAAAGGATATGGCGTTCTACTAAACTTGAAGAATCTCGTTTAATTTGGCATATTACTCTCAATGAATATAAGAAAGCATTGCGTAAAGCGAGAGCAGCTTACTACTCTTCATTAATAGATGAGAATAAGAATAATGCAAGATTTCTTTTCAGCACTGTAGCCAGGCTGACAGAAAGCCACAGCTCGATTGAGCCTTCTATTCCCATAGCACTCAGTAGTAATGATTTTATGTGCTTTTTTAACGATAAAATTGTTACTCTTAGAAACAAAATTAATGACCTCTTGCCTTTGACCAGTATAGTGTTATCAACAGCTCCCGGAAACGTAAGTTCTAATATTACACTAGATAGTAAACTAGAATGCTTTTCAGCCATAAACCTTGAACAATTAAATTCAATGATTCTCTCTTCTAAACCATCAACGTGCATGTTAGACCCAATTCCAACTAAGCTGTTGAAGGAAGTTTTTCCATTAATTAGCACTTATTTATTAAATATTATGAATATGTCTTTATTATCAGGCTATGTTCCACAATCATTCAAAGTAGCAGTGATAAAACCGCTTCTTAAAAAGCACAACCTCGATCCAGAGGTTTTAGCCAACTATAGACCTATTTCTAATCTTCCGTTCCTCTCAAAAATTCTTGAGAAAGCGGTCGCAAAACAGTTGTGTGATTACTTAAAAAACAATGATTTATTTGAAGCTTTTCAGTCTGGCTTTAGAACACATCATAGCACAGAGACAGCTCTGGTTAAAGTCACAAATGACATTCTAATAGCCTCTGACAAGGGACGTGTCTCTATTCTTGTTTTGCTCGATCTCAGTGCTGCATTTGATACTATCGACCATGATATCTTATTGCAAAGACTAGAGCACTTAGTTGGCATACAGGGAACTGCTTTAGACTGGTTTAGGTCCTATCTATCTGAACGCTCTCAGTTTGTACGTGTCAATGATGAATCTTCCACGCAAACCAAAGTTAGCCATGGAGTGCCACAGGGCTCAGTGCTCGGACCTATTTTGTTCACATTATATATGCTTCCGTTAGGCAATATTATAAGGAATCATTCTGTAAACTTTCATTGTTATGCGGATGATACTCAACTATATTTATCAATCAAGCCTGATGAAATTAATCATCTAAATAAAATTCAAGACTGCCTTAAGGACTTAAAAACGTGGATGACCTTAAACTTTTTGATGTTAAACACGACAAAAACTGAAGTTATTGTACTTGGCCCGAAGAATCTACGAAACAAATTATCTAAGGATATACTAACTATGGATGGCATTAATTTGGCCTCCAGTGAGACTGTAAGGAATCTTGGTGGTATATTTGATCAGGATTTATCCTTTAACGCCCACATAAAATCAATTTCAAGGACCGCCTACTTCCATCTACGTAACATTGCAAAAATCAGGCATATCTTGCCTCAAAACGATGCAGAGAAACTAGTCCATGCATTTGTTACTTCAAGGCTGGATTATTGTAACTCTTTATTATCAGGGTGTACCAAGAAGTCAGTCAAGTCGCTTCAGCTGATTCAAAATGCTGCGGCTCGTGTACTAACCAGAGTTAGGAAAAGGGACCACATTACTCCTGTTCTGGCTGCCTTACACTGGCTCCCTATAGAACACAGGATAGAATTTAAAATTCTTCTTCTCGCCTACAAAGCCCTTAATGGGCAGGCGCCATCTTACCTTAAAGAACTCATTATACCCTACTGTCCTACTAGGGCATTGCGTTCCAAGAATGCAGGGTTGTTGGTTGTTCCTAGAGTCTCTAAAAGTACAATGGGAGCCAGAGCCTTTTCTTATCAAGCTCCACATTTGTGGAATCAGCTTCCAGTTTGTGTTCGGGCGGCAGACACCCTATCCGTTTTTAAGAGTGCGCTTAAGACCTTCCTTTTTGATAAAGCTTATAGTTAGGGCTGATTAGATCCAGCCCCTAGTTTTGCTGATATAGGCTTAGTTTGTCGGGGGACATCTTACTTCTTCCTTCTCTCTGTCTATACCTGTGTACTCTCATGTTCCGATTAACCCAGCTTCCCCAAATGTCTTTCTTTTTGGTGTCTATATACGCCGGGATCCGGAGTCATGGATGATCCTGCGCTCCTCTGTCCTGGATCGCGAGCCCTGGATCTTGAGTCGTGGCTGTGGTCCTGGATCATAGGTCCTGGATGGATATCCTCGTGGATTCATCTTCCTATTATACACACATGCATTTCCAAACATTTGGACTACCTATGTTGCAAATGTATTATCTTTTCAATTTACACACGGCATCTATTGCACGTCTGTCCGTCCTGGGAGAGGGATCCCTCCTCTGTTGCTCTCCCTGAGGTTTCTCCCATTTTTCCCTTTAAACTGTGGGTTTTCTCCGGAAGTTTTTCCTTGTACGATGTGAGGGTCTAAGGACAGAGGGTGTCGTATTGTCATACTGATATTTTGTACAAACTGTAAAGTCCACTGAGACAAATGTAACATTTGTGATATTGGGCTATATAAATAAACATTGATTGATTGATTGATTGATATAGTTTGATAGATATTACGAAGATGATTTGAGGTCTCGCCAGGATAACATGTATGCAGCTTCCATGTAAAGTTAGCATGGGTGAAAACAGTTGTTCCGGTCTAGAAGTTTTCATAATAAAACCGGATATATTCCCCTCACTGTCAAATGATTACACAGTGATATCTGCATTACTCATCCACTAAAAAACATCAGTGTATCCTTGTTAATTACACAATATTGATTTGTTTAAATTGTGTACAATGCTTTTGTGTTTTTAACCTTCGATTCAGAAAAACAAACTGTAGGAGTTTAGACCATAGACACTACAGTTTCCGAAGACACTACACTACCCAGAATCAGGGTGCGAACTGGAGGGGAGCAGGGGGAGCTATAGCTCCCCTAGTGGTGACATGAGCTCCCCTGGGTTCATGGTTTGTGAAATTTGGGGGGAGCTCTCTAAAATACTGATATGATGACCAAATAAATTCCATTTTGGGCATGGTTTTTTTTTCAAAGGTGTAAAATAAGTGAAATCAAATTATATTTAGAGTTTATGATTCATGAAAAAAGTGACGCTGCCCGCAGCTCCACCCACTACCACTCACTCACAAGCTCGTTTAGTTAGCACTGCATGTTTACCAGGCATTGTTGCTGCTGCTGACATGTCAAAAAGAAAAAAACAACTTACCTTGAGCAATTTCTTTAAAAAGAGTAAAAGACCTGATCAAGAAGACCAACCGAATGTAGCTGGTGGTAGCACATCGTACGTTGTGACTGCTGCTACAACAGAACCGAGAGAGGAGGGAGCTAACGTCAGTGCTAGTGCTAACTTGACAGCTAACGTTAATTTAGGTCTCCCTTGAAAAAGAGATCATTGATCTCAATGGGATTTTACCTGGATACATAAAGGTTTTGAATTGAATTGGGGGCTGAAGAGACACAAGAAGACGAGCCGTTGTGTTGTGTGTGTGTGTGTGTGTGTGTGTGTGTGTGTGTGTGTGTGTGTGTGTGTGTGTGTGTGTGTGTGTGTGTGTGTGTGTGTGTGTGTGTGTGTGTGTGTGTGTGTGTGTGTGTGTGTGTGTGTGTGTGTGTGTGTGTGTGTGTGTGTGTGGCGTCGCGTCTATCCAGGCAGTGAGAGGGTTGTGTTGTGCTATACAGGGCCGCCCCTCCCTACAGGCCAATCACGCAGGCTGCATGGGGCCCCGCCTTGCGCAGGGGGCCCCGCCCAGAGGGCCTCAGCTGCTGTGCGCAGTTCTCCGCTCAGTTCTCCGCGCACCCCCCGCGAGAGTGAGAGTGAGAGGTGACAAGAGGAGCACGTCTGTAACCCGACACCATTGCAATGAATCGACATCTGACCAATCACGGCTTTGATACGGCCACTAGTGCAGGTGAAGAGATGTCGGTGAAAAGACAGTTTCAGTCCGGCGCAAAAAACAAAACATGAAGAAACTAGCGCATCACTCGAAGGTGGGTTATTGTATGAGTCAAATGTACAACTTACGAATGTTGTATAAGTCAAATAGCCAATTGCCATCTTAAAACATCAGCTGCAATTCACGACATGAAGAAGGCAGTCTCTGCAGAGCATATAGGCTAATGGAGATGCAGTTATTTCCAGTATTCTTTATTTACCATTCATTCATTATGTTATGCCTTTTATCTGCTAATATACAGGAGGAAGAGTGATACTGTCTGTCTACTTGGCTTACATAACAGTTAAAGTTTACAGCCTAAAAAACATGGAGCATTTGTTCCCCTTTTATTCATTTTTATGTCAATTTGCACATTTCATGGTGATGCTCAGCCTCTCCCCTTAACTCCTAACAGTCATCATCATGTCAACCACAACACAGAGAAACACTGATAGAAATGTGTGTGTAGTTGTTGATACATTGCTGACAGAGGGAACTAGAATACAGATTTAAGAAATATCAGTTTTTGAGCATGTCATAAGCATGTTTTGTCTTGACTATATTACAACTATATTATAATAAAACAATATAGTATTTTTATTATTGAATTGATTATGATTATTATTATTAGTAGAAGTGGTTTATTTGCATTAATTATGTTTTTATCTTTTTGAGGCTAGTATTTGGCAGGAAATGCAAAATTCACCTGTAAACGCATACATTTACCATTTACCTCACTGTATAAAAAAGTAACCGTTGATAATAATAATAAACAGGAATTATATTTGCAAAGTAGCCTACTTTGTTTCCAAAAAAAAAAAGTTCACTCCTGTCGGTTGGGGGGGGGGGCCTCATCTCACAATGTCGCTTGGGGCCCCAAGTTGGCCAGGGGCGGCCCTGGTGCTATAGCTGTATTATTAATATTAATATTGTTCATGGTTGGTGCCGCTGGCTGCTCTTATCGTTATCGCGTGTGTTCGGCTCTGTGTAGGCTACAGCCATAATAGGCTATAGCCCATATGAAACAATGTAGCCTGTTTTTGAGTCATTTTAAGTTGATTTAATTAAACAGTCAAACGTTACATTGATGGTCCGTGGATTATTTATTATCAAGTTGATTGAAGTTTGCGTAGCCCATACATGCTCGGGAAATCTGTTGACATGAACATGATCCATCGGGACGTTTCATGTAAATGTACACCTGTGGCACCACCCCGTGTGTAACCGATGTTCTCTTTATAATAGGCCTTAAGGGAAATGTTTACATAATGTCCTCAGTTATTGTATGTATAAAGAGATTGTGTCTATTCTGTACTATAGGGATGTAATACTGTTATTGTACCAGTGTGAGGCACTGTAGTATTACGTGCTACCATAGACTGTATATATAAATGGATGTAGTGTCCGTGACGTCACCCATAGGATTCTGCAGAGTTGCCGTGAAGCCCTCAGTAGGCGGAGTCGGCCACTAACGGCTTGACAGCAACGTCAGAGTCTAATCCCGCCTGCTCCAAATAAGGGCAAAGAGGCGGAGCCGAGGCGGGACATGCTGCCTCCGAACTGGAAGTAAACAGAGCTAGCTCAGGCTAAGAAGCTAAGCTAACATGAAATACATGCATACCAAGTTACTGCTAACAGTGTAGTTCCCCTATATAAACGTTACATTCATAATCAAATGAGACAATCTGCAAGAGAATTAGCTATATTTTATTATTATTAATGCTTGTCATTAACACGTTGAGAAAAGACGGACTCCATCGCCCGGACCTAACGGAGCCGCAGTGGGCTAGCTCCGGGACGCCGGCTGGAGCTAGCCCCCTGCGGCTCCGTTAGCTCCGGCGGCCACCACTGGGATAATTGGGTCGCCTATTAACATTTGCTCCCGTTTAGCATTATGGGCGTCATAGCCATGCATAGACTATAAAAGTCTTACCCAAGGCTGAATCATAAACTAAAATGTATATGTATGCATAAAGGGTTACGTCCTTAGCTGGCTAATAAGTAACAAGCTAAGCTATACCAAGCACACAAACACCTGCGAACGGGGTTAACACAGGGTTGCCAACTCTCACGCATCTGGCGTGTGACACACGCTTTCACTCTCAATCTCACGCTCTCACGCTGCCCAAACTATTCTCACGCCAAAAAACAAGAATACCGAAGACTAGAAACGGTTTTGAAAACTGTTGTGACGTAGTGATCGTCTTCTTAATAGAACATCTTTGATAATGTCTTCTGGCCAATCAGAATCAAGATAACTGCGTGGTGTTGTTGCAGGAAGTCCCGACGGAGAATACTTTTGCTGTAGTACATCTCTATACGTCGATACAACATTACCTGTTGATAGAAATCAACACGTAATGAAATAAGATCCCACGGTTTGATGATTGATAGGTGTGTGGGCTGTCTTTCATTTTGACACACAGAACAATGGGGGCTATCCACCCTTATCCACAATGTAAAGTAATTCACAGCCTCTTCCCTCTTCTCTCTGTGAGGAGCAGCAGGTTCAGATTTCAGAACAAAGTAACAAAAAACTAAAATGGCATTCATTTTTTTAAATATGTCGTGTAGTAATAGATGTATTTATTTTTCTTCTCAAGAGAGTACCAGAATGTGTATTTTATGTTAGTATTTCAAAAAATCTCCTGGGGGAAAATCCCCCCAGACCCCCCTGCAGGGGTTGGGCTTTCAGCATCTCAACTCTTTCACCTGTGGATAAATTGCAGGATTGGCTCCAGGTCGCCCTTTTTATTTACTACAAGACAAATGTGCCTTTTTATTTCATACAGTTCAATTTGGATTGAGACAGGGAAATAATCTAAACCTCACGTGTGGCGTTTCACAAGGGGAGCGTGTATGTAATTACATTGCAAATACTGACTTGAGCCCCACCACTGTATGGGTTAGCCCTACCATAGATCACCCAACAAAAATACTCTCTCGCAACTGCCGACCCATATTGCGCAAGCGCAGATCTAAGATCCAGTAGAAATTATAATGTATAGGCCTCTCACGATAATTAATTTTGTTGGATACATTTTCCCGGAAATTATTGCGATAAACGATAATATTGTCGGCACCGTTGTATGACCATTTTAGACCACTGACAATGATAATATATAATAATAATTCAAGTACATCCTTTCCAACTGCTAGTCACATCCTCATGTAAATGGCAATTTATCGAGTTCATTTTTATTTATCGTACGATAAGTCAATTAATCGCTTATCAGGCACACAATAAAACAGTGGAAACAAACATGTGTTTGACTTTCATTAGTGAATGAAACTTTGTGCCCTTTATCTGTGTCCAATATTGTGTATTTGTATATATTGTATATCCTATATATATGCTAAGGTCCCGCTGCTGACACGATAGCAGTCATTTCGTGCGCATATGTGTAATTAAACCCATGATATCAAAATCTCACTCCAGCCAGGTACCCAAAGTTGGCAACCCTGGGTTAACATGTATAATATTATCATTTTAGACTTCTTGGAAGTTCTGTTAGTACATTCAAGCGCACAGCACGACATTTTAATTGTCTGGTATTTGTAACAATATTCTCTAAAAGGCACAATCACCACGAACACGGCTAAAGCTAAAGGGTCAAGTACAGTACTATGACTAACTAACGTTGTCGCCTCTATGGTTGTAGCCTAGCAGAGTGGACAAGTTGCTGTTAGCTGACAGTGAGGCATGTACGTGTCCATCAACGTGACCACGCCCTAATTTATGCAAAAACTTTAAGACCTAATATAAATAAAAGGGTTGTGTTAGAAAACAATTCACTCACAGATTCATAATCATGAAGGTGGAATCTAACTATATCGATAATAATATTTATTGCATCCATGGGTAGAAACATGTTTTTTTCTGCTGTAAAGTTGGGCATTTTAACATGGGGGTCTATGGAAATTGCTCCTTTCTGCAGCCAGTCCCTAGCGGCCCATGTATGAACTGCAGTGTGTGGCACTCCGTATTGGCTTCCCGGCTGTTCCCCAGAGTTTGCCGCTTGCGTGCTACGTAATGACCAGTCTTGCGTCATGTAAATGAGGGTGTGTTCACCTGATGCACGTGTACACTGTCTATAGAGGCTTCTCAATACTCAAATTGCCCATCCTCGACTGCTCGACTCCTCGGTCCTCCGGTAGTGACCCGGAAATGAATTTCAGCGCGCCATTTTGAAGGACGTCTCATTTCTCTAAATGCACACCGAGGACCGAGCGTCGAGGAGGCTCTCTGGAGGAGCTATAACCGAGGATACACTGATGGTTCCTCCACGGCTCCTCCACGGATGCATTTCCGGGAACGGTGGAGGCGTGACGCACGGCCGGACTTATCTCAGCCAATGACAGCTATGCATGCATCCCCTGGATATATTTTAGAAACTGCTTTCATCGCGTCGAGATGTTTCCAGAGAGATCAGCTGTAAGGTCCATGCAGAAAGCAGAGCAGTGTGTATAATATATATCACTCAGTATAACAGGCCTACTCTCTTTATTTGCTTTAGTTTAGTAGATATCTACAAACAAAGAGTCGATATTTTTCTAAGACCATTGCTTCACATAATAAAATACACAACGGCTTATGCTTTAGGAGCTGTAGGTGTGTGTGGTACAGTGTGTAGGTGTGTGTTGTACAGTGCGTAAATGCGGCGGACAGACGGGTCTCAGTTGGTTTGGTGTCCTCTGCTTACTGGTAGGTAAGGTAGGTAGGTAGGTACTGCTATTTAGCTAGTTGGTAGCAAAATGCCTCCGTTCTCTACAGATGACTTCCAGAAACTTATACAGAAGATGGCTGTGTTGGAAATGAAAATGCAACGGTTGGAAGTTAACGTGGAAGTGAATGGACTATGTCGTGGGAATGACACCACTTTACCAGTGTTGCAAAATAATGGAGAAGGGTATGCTAACTCACAGCTAGTTAGCAGCTACAAGGATTCCAAGGAACAGGAGGGCTGTGTACCGGGTAATAAATCTACAAGTGGTAGTCCTCCCTGGAACTCTCTGGGTGCAAAGCCTAAGAGTAAATCATTTCCATGGGATTTGGGAGGACGGATAACAGGCAGAGCCCAGAGCTCCGAAATCTGTGATGCGACCGGCTGGCCTGCATTGTTATCACCCAGGAAGAGCGCCTCTTCAACCCCTATTCATACTAGGAAACAGCAGTGGACAGCTGCTAAAGGGAGAATTACAAACAATCCTCCTAAACCACCAAGTGTGCCAATCCAGAACAGATACGCTCCGCTGACCGAGAACCGGAGATCTGATGACCTGGATAACCTGTCCTCTTCACACAGCAGGGTAAGGACCAATAGCTACTCTAAAAGTAAAAGGCTAGAGGGAAAGCTAACGACTGGGCCTGAAACTCTGATTGTGGGTGACTCTGCTGTAAGAGATGTAAAAGGTCTGTGTAATAAGAACAACACCAAAGTACTCTGTTTTCCCAAGGATGTGGTCTCTGACTTGGCTGAGAAGATCCTGCATATTGGGGCTGAACATCCGACTGTGAAGAATGTGGTACTACACATTGGAACAAATTATGTTGTGAAACAACAGTCAGAAGTGCTGAAAGAAGACTTTAAATGTTTGTTGGAAACTGCCAGCTCTCTAAATGCAGAGGTGTTCATCAGTGGCCCTCTACCGCCAGTCAGAAGAGGAGTGGAGAGATTCAGCAGATTGTTTGCACTGAACACCTGGCTTTCAACGGCCTGTACTGACCATTCTGTTCATTTTATTGACAATTTTAACTTTTTCTGGGATCGCAGACATCTTTTCAAGGCAAATGGAGTTTGCCTGAACAAGTCAGGAGTGAAATTGTTTATCTCTAACATATTCAACTGCCTGCGTCATCAATCTGTTCCCAAGGACAAGCGGCAAGAGGAATCAAAACACGAGAAAGACACAACACATCACGCAGAAAACCCTGAAGAATTATCACTGCACCCGCCTGAGGAATGTTCTGATTATGGGAGACCTATGAGAGAAATGGAGGAGTCTCCACTGCCCGTCACCCCTCCCCCCCCCTGTCAACGCCTTTGAGGATACTCCGTTCACCCTTTCACCCTCGCCCACCCTCCTGGAGATCGTTGAACACACAAAGGAGATACAGAGGGTTGGCACCGATTCCTTCCTGGAGTTCAAAGACCAAACGAAGGCGATACGCAGGGCTGGCACCATGTCCTTTACCCCCGCTCCTCAACGACGCCCACCAAAATCACCGAGGAGGCGCGCACCATCTCCCCCGTCCTCATTACCACGCCTACGTCAACCACCTGCCCCCCCTGGCAGCATGTCCTCTACCCCCGCACCATCTCGCCCGTCTCCATCACCGTGCCTACGTCGACCACCTCCCCTCCCTTCGAGGGGGCATCTGCAGTCTCCGAAGCCTGATAAGGATGTGTGTGTACAAAACACAACAAACTCTTACTGATATATGATGGGTCCAGGCTCAAGGGCGTATGGCACTCTCAACTCTTTCCAGGACATGTCGGGGCCCTGCCTGCCAGTAGCTTTGCCGATATCTGTGTTGATAGGTAATAGATTAAGAGCGGTGAATCATAGAAACAGGAAGCGCTCAAACGTTTGTGTGAGTGTATCTAATTTAGCAGTGATTCCATGTCAGCCACAGCTTGTTACAAAAAACATGACTGATAGTGTGTTTAACAAACTTAAACTAGCTTTATTAAATGTCAGGTCTTTGGCAGGAAAAACATTTTTAATCAATGATTTTATCACTGAGCACAATCTCGATTTTATGTTTTTAACAGAAACTTGGATTGAACAAAATAACAGTGCAGCTGTTCTTATCGAATCAACCCCTCCCAACTTTAGTTTTATGAGTCAGGAAAGAATGCATAAGAAAGGGGGTGGAGTTGCTATTCTGTTCAATGATTCCCTTCAATGCAGGAAGACATCTTATGGGAACTTTGCTTCTTTTGAATATGTGGCCCTTCAGCTGAAATGCTCCTCTCGAGCTCTGTTCCTAAATATCTATAGACCACCCAAATACTGTGCAAGCTTTTTTGATGACTTTACTGAACTGCTGTCTATAGTGTGTATTGACTTTGACCGTCTAGTCATTGTTGGTGATTTTAACATCCATGTTGACAACCCCCAGGACAGAGGGGCTAAAGAACTATTTTGTGTTCTTGATAGCTATGGACTGACTCAGCATGTGACGGAGCCCACGCACAATAAGGGGCACACTCTGGACTTAATTATCTCAAAGGGTCTGAATATCTCTAAGGTTGTGGTGACTGATATTGCACTCTCTGACCATTCCTGTGTTTTCTTTGAGAGCTCTATTTCTGTTCACAAAAATGTTCAAAAAGAGGTAACCACAAAGCGATATTTAACTGAAAATACTAGGGAAATGTTTACTCAGAATTTCTCTTCCACACTTGCCCCTGCCAACATCTCAGTAAATGAGCTAGTAGATCATTTTAATTCAAAAATTAAAAATGTTATAGATGCCATTGCTCCAACTAGGTTAAAGGAAGTGTCTGGCAAGAAAATATCTCCATGGAGAAAGGCCATGACCGTGAAAACAGAAAAAAGAGAATGTCGAAAAGCTGAACGCAGGTGGCGAAAAACAAATCTCCAGGTTCACTTTGAAATCTATAAAGAGAGACTTGGCCTTTATAATTTGGAATTGAAAAACGCACGACAATCGTTCTTCTCTGACATCATTACCAAAACCAACGCACGTGCCTTGTTTGCTACCGTCGACAGACTAACTAACCCCCCAGTGTCAGTAGCCTCTGAATTTCTATCCACCAGGGCGTGCAATGATTTTGCCTCCTTTTTCACTGACAAAATTCAGAAAATCAGACAAGCAGTCAGTGCCTCTGCATCAGGAACAGCAAATGTGTTGTCCCTATCTCCACTTAACATCAATTCAGACATCATGACACAATTCCATCAGATTAATGATAAAAACCTAGAGGACATTATTCAACTTCTGAAATCCTCCTCTTGCTGCCTTGATATTATTCCAACAGGATTTTTCAAAGATGTTTTGCCTTGCATGGCCTCAGATCTACTTCATATAGTAAACAAATCTCTTCACTCTGGTATTTTTCCACAGGCCCTGAAAACTGCAGTCATTAAACCGCTCTTAAAAAAAGAATAATCTAGATGCTTCAGTATTGAACAATTACAGGCCCATATCAAACCTGCAATTTCTAGGTAAAATCATTGAAAAAGTTGTTTTTCAACAGTTGAGTAATTTCTTGCATTTAAATAACTGTTTTGATGTGTTCCAGTCAGGCTTTCGTCCAAACCACAGCACTGAGACTGCTCTTGTAAAGGTCTTTAATGACATCCACTTAAACACAGACAGTGGCAGAACTTCAGTGTTAGTATTATTAGATCTCAGTGCTGCGTTTGACACTGTTGACCACAGCATATTACTAGACCGACTGGAAAACTGGGTGGGACTTTCGAAAACAGTTCTGAATTGGTTTGAATCCTACTTAAAGGACAGAAAAAACTTTGTTTCTATAGGTAAATACACATCTGAGTTGACAAATATGACATGTGGGGTTCCTCAAGGCTCCATCTTGGGGCCTCTTCTCTTTAACATCTACATGCTACCACTGGCTCAGATAATGAAGAACAACAAAATAAGTTACCATAGCTATGCAGATGACACACAAATTTACGTAACAATTTCACCAGGAGACTATGCTCCAATTCAAACACTGAGTAAGTGCATTGAACAAATCAATGACTGGATGTGTCAGAACTTTCTCCAATTAAACAAAGATAAAACTGAGGTAATGGTTTTTGGAGCCAAGTCAGAACGTATAAAAGTTAGCGCTGAGCTTCAGTGTGCAATGTTCAAAACAACAGATAAAGCCAGAAATCTAGGTATAGTCATGGACTCTGACCTGAGTTTCAACAGTCACATTAAAACTGTTACTAAATCAGCCTACTATCACCTAAAGAATATATCTAGGATTAAAAGACTAATGTCACAGCAGGATTTGGAAAAACTTGTCCATGCTTTTATCTTCAGTAGACTCGACTACTGCAATGGTGTCTTCACAGGTCTCACTAAAAAATCTATTAGGAAGCTGCAGCTGATTCAGAACGCCGCTGCTCGAGTCCTCACTAACACTAAGAAAGTGGATCACATCACTCCTGTTCTGAAGTCTTTACACTGGCTTCCTGTGTGTCAAAGAATAGATTTCAAAATACTGCTGCTGGTTTATAAAGCACTGAATGGTTTAGGCCCAAAATACATTTCTGACCTCCTGCTAAATTATGAACCATCCAGATCTCTCAGGTCTTCAGGGACTGGTCAGCTTCTGTCCCAGAGTCAGAACTAAACATGGTAAAGCAGCATTCAGTTATTATGCTCCAAATATCTGGAACAAACTCCCAGAAACCTGCAGGTCCGCTACAACTCTGACTACTTTTAATCCAGGCTGAAGACTTTTCTTTTGTCGCTGCTTTAAGTGAAACTATTCATATCTTAGACTGCACTGTAAGTAACTTTATCCATGTACTTTTTTCTTGTTAATGTTTAATTGACTGCCATGTATTTTTTTCCTTTTAATGTGTATTTTATTAGCTTTTCTTTTTAATGACTGATTGTAAATGCCATTTTCTTAATTCTCTGTTCATTGTTTTGTAAGCACTTTGAATTGCCCTTGTGTTGAAAAGTGCTATAATAAATAAACTTGCCTTGCCTTGCTTGCCTTGGCTTGCCTTGCCTTGCCTTGCCTTCCTTGCCTTGCCTTGCCTTGCCTTGCCTTGCCTTGCCTGCCTTGCCTTGCCTTGCCTTGCCTTGCCTTGCCTTGCCTTGCCTTGCCTTGCCTTGCCTTGGCCTTGCCTTGCCTTGCCTTGCCTTGCCTTGCCTTGCCTTGCCTTGCCTTGCCTTGCCTTGCCTTGCCTTGCCTTGCCTTGCCTTGCCTTGCCTTGCCTTGCCTTGCCTTGCCTTGCCTTGCCTTGCCTTGCCTTGCCTTGCCTTGCCTTGCCTTGCCTTGCCTTGCCTTGCCTTGCTTGCCTTGCCTTGCCTTGCCTTGCCTTGCCTTGCCTTGCCTTGCCTTGCCTTGCCTTGCCTTGCCTTGCCTTGCCTTGCCTTGCCTTGCCTTGCCTTGCCTTGCCTTGCCTTGCCTTGCCTTGCCTTGCCTTGCCTTGCCTTGCCTTGCCTTGCCTTGCCTTGCCTTGCCTTGCCTTGCCTTGCCTTGCCTTGCCTTGCCTTGCCTTGCCTTGCCTTGCCTTGCCTTGCCTTGCCTTGCCTTGCCTTGCCTTGCCTTGCCTTGCCTTGCCTTGCCTTGCCTTCCTTGCCTTGCCTTGCCTTGCCTTGCCTTCTTGCCTTGCCTTGCCTTGCCTTGGCCTTGCCTTGCCTTGCCTTGCCCTTGCCTTGCCTTGCCCTTGCCTGCCTTGCCTTGCCTTGCCTTGCCTTGCCTGCCTGCCTTGCCTTGCCTTGCCTTGCCTTGCTTGCCTTGCCTTGCCTTGCCTTGCCTTGCCTTGCCTTGCCTTGCCCTTGCCTTGCCTTGCCTTGCTTGCTTGCCTTGCCTTGCCTTGCCTTGCCCTTGCCTTGCTTGCCTTGCCTTGCCTTGCTTGCCTTGCCTTGCCTTGCCTTGCCTTGCCTTGCCTTGCCTTGCTTGCCTTGCCTTGCCTTGCCTTGCCTGCCTTGCCTTGCCTTGCCTGCCTTGCCTTGCCTTGCCTTGCCTTGCCTTGCCTTGCCTGCCTTGCCTTGCCTTGCCTTGCCTTGCCTTTGCCTTGCCTTGCCTGGCCTTGCCTTGCCTTGCCTTGCCTTGCCTTGCTTGCCTTGCCTTGCCTTGCCTTGCCTGCCTTGCCTTGCCTTGCCTTGCCTTGCCTTGCCTTGCCTGTGCCTTGCCTTGCCTTGCCTTGCCTTGCCTTGCCTTGCCTTGCCTTGCCTTGCCTTGCCTTGCCTTGCCTTGCCTTGCCTTGCCTTGCCTGCCTTGCCTTGCCTTGCTGCCTTTGCCTTGCCTTGCCTTGCCTTGCCTTGCCTTGCCTTGCCTTGCCTTGCCTTGCCTTGCCTTGCCTTGCCTTGCCTTGCCTTGCCTTGCCTTGCCTTGCCTTGCCTTGCCTTGCCTTGCCTTGCCTTGCCCTTGCCTTGCCTTGCCTTGCCTTGCCTTGCCTTGCCTTGCCTTGCCTTGCCGTTGCCTTGCCTTGCCTTGCCTTGCTTGCCTTGCCTTGCCTTGCCTTGCCTTGCTTGCCTTGACTTGCCTTGCCTTTGCCTTGCCTTGCCTTGCCTTGCTGCCTTGCCTTGCCTTGCCTTGCCTTGCCTTGCCTTGCCTTGCCTTGCCTTGCCTTGCCTTGCCTTGCTTGCCTGCCTTGCCTTGCCTTGCCTTGCCTTGCCTTGCCTTGCCTTGCCTTGCCTTGCCTTGCCTTGCCTTGCCTGCCTTGCCTTGCCTTGCCTTGCCTTGCCTGCCTTGCCTTGCCTTGCCTTGCCTTGCCTTGCCTTGCCTTGCCTTGCCTTGCCTTGCCTTGCCTTGCCTTGCCTGCCTTGCCTTGCCTTGCCTTGCCTTGCCTTGCCTTGCCTGCCTTGCCTTGCCTTGCCTTGCCTTGCCTTGCCTTGCCTTGCCTTGCCTTGCCTTGCCTTGCCTTGCCTTGCCTTGCCTTGCCTTGCCTTGCCTTGCCTTGCCTTGCCTTGCCTTGCCTTGCCTTGCCTTGCCTTGCCTTGCCTTGCCTTGCCTTGCCTTGCCTTGCCTTGCCTTGCCTTGCCTTGCCTTGCCTTGCCTTGCCTTGCCTTGCCTTGCCTTGCCTTGCCTTGCCTTGCCTTGCCTTGCCTTGCCTTGCCTTGCCTTGCCTTGCCTTGCCTTGCCTTGCCTTGCCTTGCCTTGCCTTGCCTTGCCTTGCCTTGCCTTGCCTTGCCTTGCCTTGCCTTGCCTTGCCTTGCCTTGCCTTGCCTTGCCTTGCCTTGCCTTGCCTTGCCTTGCCTTGCCTTGCCTTGCCTTGCCTTGCCTTGCCTTGCCTTGCCTTGCCTTGCTTGCCTTGCCTTGCCTTGCCTTGCCTTGCCTTGCCTTGCCTTGCCTTGCCTTGCCTTGCCTTGCCTGCTTGCCTTGCCTTGCCTTGCCTTGCCTGCTTGCCTTGCCTTGCCTTGCCTTGCCTTGCCTTGCCTTGCCTTGCCTTGCCTTGCTGCCTTGCCTTGCCTTGCCTTGCCTTGCCTTGCCTTGCCTTGCCTTCCTTGCCTTGCCTTGCTTGCCTTGCCTTGCCTTGCCTTTGCCTTTCCTTGCCTTGCCTTGCCTGCCTTGCCTTGCCTGCCTTGCCTTGCCTTGCCTTGCCTTGCCTTGCCTTGCTTGCCTTGCCTTGCCTGCTTGCCTTGCCTTGCCTTGCCTTGCCTTGCCTTGCCTTGCCTTGCCTTGCCTTGCATTGCCTTGCCTTGCCTTGCCTTGCCTTGCCTTGCCTTGCCTTGCCTTGCCTTGCCTTGCCTTGCCTTGCCTTGCCTTGCCTTGCCTTGCCTTGCCTTGCCTTGCCTTGCCTTGCCTTGCCTTGCCTTGCCTTGCCTTGCCTTGCCTTGCCTTGCCTGCCTTGCCTTGCTTGCCTTGCCTTGCCTTGCCTTGCCTTGCCTTGCCTTGCCTTGCCTTGCCTTGCCTTGCCTTGCCTTGCCTTGCCTTGCCTTGCCTTGCCTTGCCTTGCCTTGCCTTGGCCTTGCCTTGCTTGCCTTGCCTTGCCTTGCCTTGCCTTGCCTTGCCTTGCCTTGCCTTGCCTTGCCTTGCCTTGCCTTGCCTTGCCTTGCCTTGCCTTGCCTTGCCTTGCCTTGGCCTTGCCTTGCCTTGCCTTGGCCTTGCCTTGCCTTGCCTTGCCTTGCCTTGCCTTGCCTTGCCTTGCCTTGCCTTGCCTTGCCTTGCCTTGCCTTGCCTTGCCTTGCCTTGCCTTGCCTTGCCGCTTCCTTGCCTTGCCTTGCCTTGCCTGCCTTGCCTTGCCTTGCCTTGCCTTGCCTTGCCTTGCCTTCCTTGCCTTGCCTTGCCTTGCCTTGCCTTGCCTTGCCTTGCCTTGCCTTGCCTGCCTTGCCTTGCCTTGCCTGCCTTGCCTTGCCTTGCCTTGCATTGCTTGCCTTGCCTTGCCTTTGCCTTGCCTTGCCTTGCCTTGCCTTGCCTGCCTTGCCTGCTGCCTTGCCTTGCCTTGCCTTGCCTTGCTGCCTTGCCTTGCCTTGCCTTGCCTTGCCTTGCCTGCCTTGCCTTGCCTTGCCTTGCCTTGCCTTGCCTTGCCTTGCCTTGCCTTGCCTTGCCTTGCCTTGCTTGCCTTGCCTTGCCTTGCCTGCCCTTGCTTGCCTGCCTTGCCTTGCCTTGCCTTGCCTTGCCTTGCCTTGCCTTGCCTTGCCTTGCCTTGCCTTGCCTTGCCTTGCCTTGCCTTGCCTTGCCTTGCCTTGCTTGCCTTGCCTTGCCTTGCCTTGCCTTGCCTTGGCCTTGCCTTGCCTTGCCTTGCCTTGCCTTGCCTTGCCTTGCCTTGCCTTGCCTTGCCTTGCCTTGCCTTGCCTTGCCTTGCCTTGCCTGCCTTGCCTTGCCTTGCCTTGCCTTGCCTTGCCTTGCCTTGCCTTGCCTTGCCTTGCCTGCCTTGCTGCCTTGCCTTGCCTTGCCTTGCCTGCCTTGCCTTGCCATTGCCTTGCCTTGCCTTGCCTTGCCTTGCCTGCCTTGCCTTGCCTTGCCTTGCCTTGCCTTGCCTTGCCTTGCCTTGCCTTGCCTTGCCTTGCCTTGCCTTGCCTTGCCTTGCCTTGCCTTGCCTTGCCTTGCCTTGCCTTGCCTTGCCTTGCCTTGCCTTGCCTTGCCTTGCCTTTGCCTTGCCTTGCTTGCCTTGCCTTGCCTTGCCTTGCCTTGCCTTGCCTTGCCTTGCCTTGCCTTGCCTTGCCTTGCCTTGCCTTGCCTTTTGCCTTGCCTTGCCTTGCCTTGCCTTGCCTTTGCCTTGCCTTGCTTTGCTTTGCCTTGCCTTGCCTTGCCTTGCCTTGCCTTGGCCTTGCCTTGCCTTGCCTTGCCTTGCCTTGCCTTGCCTTGCCTTGCCTTGCCTTGCCTTGCCTTGCCTTGCCTTGCCTTGCCTTGCCTTGCCTTGCCTTGCCTTGCCTTGCCTTGCCTTGCCTTGCCTTGCCTGCCTTGCCTTGCCCTGCCTTGCCTTGCCTTGCCTTGCCTTGCCTTGCCTTGCTTGCCTGCCTTGCCTTGCCTTGCCTTGCCTTGCCTTGCCTTGCCTGCCTTGCCTTGCCTTGCCTTGCCTGCCTTGCCTTGCCTTGCCTTGCCTTGCCTTGCCTTGCCTTGCCTTGCCTTGCCTTGCCTTGCCTTGCCTTGCCTTGCCTTGCCTTGCCTTGCCTTGCCTTGCCTTGCCTTGCCTTGCCTTGCCTTGCCTTGCCTTGCCTTGCCTTGCCTTGCCTTGCCTTGCCTTGCCTTGCCTTGCCTTGCCTTGCCTTGCCTTGCCTTGCCTTGCCTTGCCTTGCCTTTGCCTGCCTTGCCTTGCCTTTGCCTTGCCTTGCCTTGCCTTGCCTTGCCTTGCCTTGCCTTGCCTTGCCTTGCCTTGCCTTGCCTTGCCTTGCCTTGCTTGCCTTGCCTTGCCTTGCTTGCCTTGCCTTGCCTTGCCTTGCCTTGCCTTGCCTTGCCTTGCCTTGCCTTGCCTTGCCTTGCCTTGCCTTGCCTGCCTTGCCTTGCCTTGCCTTGCCTTGCCTTGCCTGCCTTTGCCTTGCCTTGCCTTGCCTTGCCTTGCCTTGCCTTGCCTTGCCTTGCCTTGCCTTGCCTTGCCTGCCTTGCCTTGCCTTGCCTTGCCTTGCCTTGCCTTGCCTTGCCTTGCCTTGCCTTGCCTTGCCTTGCCTTGCCTTGCCTTGCCTTGCCTGCCTGCCTGCCTGCCTGCCTGCCTTGCCTTGCCTTGCCTTGCTTGCCTTGCCCTTGCTGCCTTGCCTTGCCTTGCCTTGCCTTGCCTGCCTGCCTTGCCTTGCCCTTGCCTTGCCTTGCCTTGCCTGCCTTGCCTTGGCCTTGCCTTGCCTGCCTTGCCTTGCCTTGCCTTGCCTTGCCTTGCCTTGCCTTGCCTTGCCTTTGCCTTGCCTTGCCTTGCCTTGCCTTGCCTTGCCTTGCCTTGCCTTGCCTTGCCTTGCCTTGCCTTGCCCTTGCCTTGCCTTGCTTGCCTTGCCTGCCTTGCCTTGCCTTGCCTTGCCTTGCCTTGCCTTGCCTTGCCTTGCCTTGCCTTGCCTTGCCTTGCGGCCTTGCCTTGCCTGCTTGCCTTGCCTTGCCTTGCCTTGCCTGCCTTGGCCTGCCTTGCCTTGCCTGCCTTGCCTTGCCTGCCTTGCCTTGCCTGCCCTTGCCTTGCCTTGCCTTGCCTTGCCTTGCCTTGCCTTGCCTTGCCTTGCCTTGCCTTGCCTTGCCTTGCCTTGCCTTGCCTGCCTTGCCTTGCCTTGCCTTGCCTTGCCTTGCCTTGCCTTGCCTTGCCTTGCCTTGCCTTGCCTTGCCTCTTGCCTTGCCTTGCCTTGCCTTGCCTTGCCTTGCCTTGCCTTGCCTTGCCTTGCCTTGCCTTGCCTTGCCTTGCCTTGCCTTGCCTTGCCTGCCTTGCCTTGCCTTGCCTTGCCTTGCCTTGCCTTGCCTTGCCTGCCTTGCCTTGCCTTGCCTTGCTTGCCTTGCCTTGCCTTGCCTTGCTGCCTTGCCTTGCCTTGCCTTGCCTTGCCTTGCCTTGCCTTGCCTTGCCTTGCCTTGCCTTGCCTTGCCTTGCCTTGCCTTGCCTTGCCTTGCTTGCCTTGCCTTGCCTTGCCTTGCCTTGCCTTGCCTTGCCTTGCCTTGCCTTGCCTTGCCTTGCCTTGCCTTGCCTTGCCTTGCCTTGCCTTGCCTTGCCTTGCCTTGCCTTGCCTTGCCTTGCCTTGCCTTGCCTTGCCTTGCCTTGCCTTGCCTTGCCTGCCCTTGCCTTGCCTTGCCTGCCTATGGGATA
This sequence comes from Gymnodraco acuticeps, assembly GCF_902827175.1. Taxonomy (NCBI): domain Eukaryota; kingdom Metazoa; phylum Chordata; class Actinopteri; order Perciformes; family Bathydraconidae; genus Gymnodraco; species Gymnodraco acuticeps. Next base: position 795,262 of record NW_022990206.1, on the reverse strand, counting down.
AACACAAAAGCATTGTACACAATTTAAACCAATACATGTCGTATAATTAACAAGGATAAACTGATGTTTTTTAGTTATTGAGTACTGCAGATATCACTGTTAAATCATTTGATCATTGGTTTTATTATGAAAACGTCGAGACCGGAAATACTGTTTTCAACTCGTAACTTTACATGGAGGCTGCCGCATACCTCAAATCATCTTCGTAATATCTATCAAACTATAGATCCTACATATCGACTGTACGTGGATTATAAAAGTACAATATACACTTCTCGCTAGAAATCTAATCACAAAGCGTTTTAATGGCCAAACTATCCTACAATTTAGGATTTTACAGAGAGGGTTATTTGTGAATAAACGACCATCTGTAACGTTAGCATTCAACGGGAGCACTAGAGGACGAAAACTTTAAAACGTAATTTTAGGACGTATTAAGCGCTTGAACAAACGACATATTTGGTCGTAACAAGGGCCTGAACAATCGACCCATTTGGTCGTATAAGTTGGAGGACTTGTTGGTTTTTTGTCATTTTTTGTCTCTTTGTTTTAGCTCTACTTGTAGTTTCTGTATGTTTGAGTATATATCTGTGAAATGTTGAAGGTTAAGGCCAGTGGGGGTCCTGAAATATTTGGCCTGTGGCAGGTAGGACTCAAAAATCCATTCATGGAGACTTTGGATACAATGATACTTTATCACAGCAGTTCCATTTACGTAAATTTGATTTGGGATTCAATTCCTTATTTAATTTGAAGCTTGACTGCTATGGTGATCTAGCCAGTTTAAAAGAGAGCCTCCTTTGTAATACTGAGAACTCTAGCTTCAGGCTCAACATACCTCGCTAACGCACTGATCTGACTTCATAGTAAAATGATTTTTTTATGAAGCTGTAAACCATTAGAATAATAACAGCACATTGATGCTCGCTCCACCTAATTTTGCCAATAGGGTGTGTTTAGGGTTATCATGGACAAAGCGAAAGGATAAATAGGAATGTCTTGTGTAAAAAATTACCCAACAGGAAGAGATTTAAGACTAAGATAAAAAAAAAACCTAAAGGGAAGAGAGAGACAGAAAGGGAAGGAGAGGCATGGCACCCCACTGGTTTAAGGGCACCGTTATGCAACTTCTGGCCTATTGCCAAACCCCTCTGGCTGCTCATAACAGCAGCAAACGTGGCTTGGAGGGGCACGGTGGAGGAGGAGACTATGAGACCCTCCCCCTAACACATCTTTATTCTCCTATCCCTGATCCCAGACCCCCGTATCAGCCTAAACCCTCAGCTCTTTCCCAGTCTGCATAAGAAACCAAATGTGCCTTCCAACCACCAAACAAGTTTAACCATCACAACTTTTCCCCCTTTCCCACCTTTATTGATATCCCAAACCTTTGGTAAGTCCCATCCTGACTCTTAACTTTAGTACTTGAAAATCCTGGTTTGAAGTGAAACATGTGAACCCAAACAAAATATATTTACTCGTTATTACTTTTGATGGAAACACGAGTTAAAAAAATAAGCATTGAGGCGATGGAGAGCCAAAGGGCAGTTTTGCCCTGCAGAGTGATGTTGACGTGTGTGTGTGTGTGTGTGTGTGTGTGTGTGTGTGTGTGTGTGTGTGTGTGTGTGTGTGTGTGTGTGTGTGTGTGTGTGTGTGTGTGTGTGTGTGTGTGTGTGTGTGTGTGTGTGAGAAATCTAGCTAAATGTCAGACAGGCAGTTGGCAGGTCACACAAAAACAGGCTCCTGTTTTTGAGTCAAGCTGACTCATGCCACCTTAAGCAAACAGGGAGCACAGACCAGAGCCTTGTCCTTACACACACACACACATACACACACACACACACACACAAAACACACACATACACACATACACAAAATGCAATGGTAACAAGTCAACATCTCACAGGTCTAAACAGCCTCTCCAGTTTTTGCTGCATCTCTGCCTGGCCTTGATACACACAGTTCTGTCTGCTTCACCAGTGAACTGCTGATGGCCTGTGCTGCCAGTTGAAAGCTCTAAAGCGAACACATTTATTGGGTCATCTGGAGTCAAAATGAATGTGAAAGTGCCAGTAAAGGTACAATTCCCCAACAAAACTCCATTGTTTTGCACAGCCAGTAAAAACAGAAAGACGAGGGGGGACAGTGAGGGATAATAGAGAGACAGATTGAAAAAATGAAGTGTGAGAGAAATAAGAAGTGAAGAGAAAGAGATTTTTCAGAAAGAATGATATCCTGGGTTAGTGTTTTTGAGGGAAGGTGAAATCCAGAGGCGCACATTGAGCCTGGATTTGGGGGGTGCCCTCTGGGAACACACAGGAAGGGGCGCCTTGTCCACATAAACACTTATTTCCTGTCCTGTGTCAGACAGAGCGCCTTGGACCATTGTCTGTGTGTGTCTGCATGTGTGCCTGACTTAAAAGAAAAAACACTTCATCATGGTGGGTGGGTGCTCTGGTAGAAAAAATAAAAGATCTGGTCCAGTTGACCTCAATGCAGGCACACACACCTCAGCGAGTGTGAAGGGAGGTGGAAGGGGGGTCAGGGGACGGGCAGCAGCAGCGTGGGTTGGGGTAATAGCCCGGAGACTGTTTGGGTCATAACGCTCTGATTACCATGACAACCTCAAAGTCCATTTCCTTTTAGCGCCTGTTGCTTTTGTGTAGTTGCCCACCTGCTGTCACATGTCCACCTCGGAGCAAAAGACAGCTTTCAAATACAGCCGAACTGCAGCACATCACAGCGCTCCATCAAAAGCCCCGCCATGACAATCTGTTTTCCCAGGCAAGATGGCAAACCTCTCTTATGTGTTTTCATTCGTTTGTGAGAAAACAAACTTGAAATCCAACACTTGCTGTATTTTACTGCTGCAGTTTCCTACATACTGTATATGGTTTATATAATGGCATCCGTGACTTACAGTTCACTAATGTTTACAGAGCACTGCCCCTTAAATAGTCAGTTCCCAAGATCATAATTGTATTAACATGTATCACATTGAGTGGTCTATAGCTTGAACGACTCTAGAAAAAGTGCGTCGACTGAAAGGATTGCCATGAAATTTGGGACAGATGTTGATCGTACCAAACTGACATACTGACATTTCCTGTAGCGCACCCAGCATGTCAACTTTTGTCTTACCCTGGGAATTTTCTCACCATGTACTACTTGCATATTCATTCATGGTTTATATTGAGTATTGCCATCAAATGTGGTACACATTCTTCTTTAGAATTAACTCGTACCATTAGCTTTCTCCGTCAATGTTGTGTTGTGTTGCAAATTACACCCAACTTATGACACTCTAATCAGCCTGACCTGTACTTTGCTTTCCGTGCTAATTAGCAAAAAATAGCAGACTCTTATGGGCTCTAAATATATGTTATATGTTAGGCTGAAACTATCTGCAAGGCTACACATTGCAAGGACTAAGGGAGAGAGTATGTTTTGGAAAATTGGTACATTTCGGAAAAATGTATCAATTGTAAATGCACTTTTACATTCAGGGGCTTCATACTGGTCTGATCCACCCAGGGCCGCCCCTCCCTACAGGCCAATCACGCAGGCTGCATGGGGCCCCGCCTTGCGCAGGGGGCCCCGCCCAGAGGGCCTCAGCTGCTGTGCGCAGTTCTCCGCGAGAGTGAGAGTGAGAGGTGACAAGAGGAGCACGTCTGTAACCCGACACCGTTGCAATGAATCGACATCTGACCAATCACGGCTTTGATACGGCCACTAGTGCAGGTGAAGAGATGTCGGTGAAAAGACAGTTTCAGTCCGGCGCAAAAAACAAAACATGAAGAAACTAGAGCATCACTCGAAGGTGGGTTATTGTATGAGTCAAATGTACAACTTGCGAATGTTGTATAAGTCAAATTGCCAATTGCCATCTTAAAACATCAGCTGCAATTCACGACATGAAGAATGTCTCTGCAGCATATAGGCTAATGGAGATGCAGTTATTTCCAGCATTCTTTATTTACCATTCATTCATTATGTTATGCCTTTTATCTGCTAAAGTACAGGAGGAAGAGTGATAAACTGTCTGTCTACTTGGTTTACATAACAGTTAAAGTTTACAGCCTAAAAAACATGGAGCATTTTTTCCCCTTTTATTCATTTTTATGTCAATTTGCACATTTCATGGTGATGCTCAGCCTCTCCCCTTAACTCCTAACAGTCATCATCATGTCAACCACAACACAGAGAAACACTGATAGAAATGTGTGTGTAGTTGTTGATACATTGCTGACAGAGGGAACTACATTTGAATACAGATTTAAGAAATATCAGTTTTTGAGCATGTAATAAGCATGTTTTGTCTTGACTATATTACAACTATATTATAATAAAACAATATAGTATTTTTATTATTGAATTGATTATGATTATTAGTAGAAGTAGTTTATTTGCATTAATTATATTTTTATCTTTTTGGGGCTAGTATTTGGCAGGAAATGCAAAATTCACCTGTAAACCCATACTGAACGACATACATGCACATTTACCATTTACCTCACTGTATAAAAAAGTAAACGTTGATAATAATAATAAACAGGAATTATATTTGCAAAGTAGCCTACTTTGTTTCCAAAAAAAAAGTTCACTCCTGTCGGTTGGGGGGGGGGCCTCATCTCACAATGTCGCTTGGGGCCCCAAGTTGGCCAGGGGCGGCCCTGGATCCACCTGACAAATATCAAAGTGGTTTTGCTCCAACACTGCTGTGATTAAATATATTTCAGTAAGTCTTGCAACTGAGATGGGGATTGAGCATCTGTGCTTTTGATGAGTCATGAGCCTCATTCCATTATCACCCCAACAGAGACTACAGAGCCACCAGCAGGCTGCAGCTATCTTGGTGTCCTATCTGTTTTTGTGGCAGGTGGGAATGAGGCTGTTCTCAGTTGCCGGCCCTGCTCTGGTTCTCCTCGGGCCGGCCGTTAGATAGGATGGTGTCAGCAGAGATAGGGGCAGGAGGCCGCTCTGCAGACAGCTGGTAATGATGTCCTCTCACACACTGCACCCTGTGGATAATGGCTGTGGCGAGGCCCGGCGCATAGAGCAAGATGAAGCGGAATAGTCGGCGTTACTGAGTTCAGGGTGCAATCGTGTGAACGGCCTTGTCTAGTCATCTTGCTCTGATTCTAGGCTACCACGGGCAAGTCAGCGTAGCATGCTGCTCATTTCACACTGTGATTCTCTTTCTCCTATCGAGATCTGCTAGCTTCCAGATTGAGTTTAGGGGAACACAATTAAGTATTTTTTCCAGATGTGATGAGAAGTTATGGAACTAGATTTTCAGTGGCAGGAGTTTAGCCTGCCATCTTATCCAGCTCTGAAACAATAGCATTCTAACAGAGCCTAATGCCTACATGAAATATATATATTTCAAAATTGGATACATTTCCAACTTTTGTAAAAGCTTTTTTTGAAAGGAAACTTGGCTTTGTACCTTTCACTGCTGATAAAAAAAATGGACTGTGCTATGCATGATAATGGCTCCACACCTGTCACAGTTCTCCTTATGAATTTCCTGTGTGCCCTGTCTGTGTGACTGTGAGGAGCAGAGCTGCGGTGTCAGCTGCTTCATGGATGAGGACATCATGGAGGCCCGAGAGCCAGATAGCTCAATTACACAGCGCTGCTACTCCTGTACTGCTAACGACAGATTGACTGGTCGGACAGAGATAAAGGTGCACGCACACGCACACAATGCATCAAGTCCTCAGTTCAGCCTGACTGCTTCTGTGTCGTTTTGTGTGTGCATATGTGTGTGTGTATGTGTGTGTGTGTGTGTGTGTGTGTGTGTGTGTGTGTGTGTGTGTGTGTGTGTGTGTGTGTGTGTGTGTGTGTGTGTGTGTGTGTGTGTGTGTGTTTCCTCTGTCGGGCCCTGCAGTGGACGATGCTGACCTGCTAGGGAAAAGAGAGGAGGAGAAGGGGAGTGAAAAAGCCAATTAAAGGAAAGATCACTTGTGTGTCTGCTCGAGTGTCTCTGAGAGCCTCTCGCAGCTAACCTTTCCAGCTGGAGAGTGAGGAAACGAGAGAAGAACGAGGGAGAGGCTGGAGAGGAAAAACCGGCCAGGGAGATCAGGCATTTCGACTTTAATGGTCCCTCAGTGTTGGAGTGAAGCTGGTTAATTTGCCTTTCCTTCTGTGGGTGCTGCAGGGTTTAGCTTCTGTCAGGCCAGCAATCTGCGAGGAACTTATGCAGGAATAATAGAGGCCACATGTGTGTGTGTGTGTTGTTAAGCAAGGGTAGATCTTTGGCTGTGTTGCTAGTTGATTTGATTATACATCTTACCTAGTGCCAACATCAAAAGTAAATGACATCTACTCTTTATAAGCCGCTGTTGCTTTAGTGAGTGTGTGTGAGAAAGCATTCAGTGTGTGCCTTGCTGCTATATGAATGTGTGATTGTGCGACCAAGAGTGTATGCCATGCATCACAGCAGCTGAAGACAACACAAATTGGGGGCTAAATTAATGGGTGTGTGTGAGTGGGTACAAGTGTGTGTGTATGATTGGGGGGCAGGGTTGCAACTGACAGTGTGTGGCAGCATAAATTGGGGTTAGATTAATGTGATGCAGATCTGCCTCTGTGCTTTGACCCTCATCAGGGCAGAGATGAGCTGTGTGTCTCAATTAACCTCGGCAGCACACGGAAAGCATGTATACAAACACACACACAAATCAAGATGCTGCTGCCAACAAAACGTTGATACACCACATACACAAATGTCTAGAGCCTAGTCCTGTCTGATAGAGTCCTATCAAACATTGTACATTTAAGAAACAGCCATACATATTGTTGATTTGGACATCTTAGAAGTCCATCTTTAGCTTTGTATGTGTTTAGGGTTGTGCATACACTCATGGTATGAATAAAAGAAAGTAAGATTGGTAGCATGCTGCCTCCTTTCCTCTCCTCCCCTCTTTAATTTTCCTTAGTCCTCTTTTCTTATCGTTTTTCCTCTTTTCTCCTCCTCTTTTCCTTCATCTCCTCCCTTCTCCTCTCCTCTTTTATCCTCTCCTCCACTATCCTTTCCTCCCCTGTCCTCTTCTCTCTCCTACCCTCTCCTAATTGTATGCATGGCATGTAGATCCCTGCAGTGCTGCCAGAATGATTGCAATTAAAGGGAATCCCTCCTTCTACCCTCCTCCACATCTACACATGCACACACACACACACACACACACACACACACACACACACACACACACACACACACACACACACACACACACACCACACACACACACACACACACACACACACACACACACACACCACACACACACACACACACACACACACACACACACTCCTCACCAGTCCTCCTTCTTCCACTGAAGGCCACTGCTGCTTGTGTGAAGTAGCACCACCCTGACTGGAGTGGTCTTAATCAGGCTAGAGTCACACATATCTTTTTCCTCCTCTATCTCTCCTTCACTGTCTGCAGTCTTTTTCTCTGGATCATGTATTTCTGTCTCCCTGCCTTTATCTTCCTACACACACCTTAAAAAATGTAAAAGAAGAGATACAGCAATATAGGAACATTTGTGACCTTTGGGTTTACTTTACATGTTAATTAATATGATGGAAATCCATCCAATGTCTAAATACATTATAATATGTGTCGGTTTGAAATTGTATTATTGCCCACAATCACAAAAAAGGATTTCACTTAGATGTTGCTGTTGTTATCTCAATATGCACACTACCTGTATGCAGTATCAGCAGTCATATTGTGGACAGCCGTGTGGCAACTCTGTTAAGAAGTGAAATCAAGGAGTGTGTCTTAGGAGGTTGAAAGAAAAGACATTGCTCCTCCCGATGGCGAGAGGCAGCATTGCATGAGGGTGAGGCAAGTGAAGGTGAGAAAAATGAATGTTGATAGGGAGCAGGTTAGCCAACATTTACTTTGGCATCTGAGACATTAATGTCAAATGGATTTAAGTTAAAACGTAATATTAGGACTTGTTTTTATAATAATGGCTGTTTTTCTCAAAATCCCAGACCAAAGGTCACATTTTTCTCAAGAAAAACATTGCTGACAGAAGCTACAGATGAAAGGATGTAGGATGTGACATCAAGACAGCATAAGAGACGGAGTAGGTGTTGCTATTCTGCTCTGTGTTTCTGTGTGGCTGGCCCGCTGACTGGCCCAGATGTTAGCTAATTAACATCAGTGTTAAAGACGTCCTTCATCTGGGTGATTAAATAATCAAATAATGAATGAATTAAGCAGGGGCTTGCACTGCCTCTTATGATCTCTGGCACACAGCCTGCCAGGGTGAGAAGAAGAGGTGTACTAGAGACAAGTAGGGGCCAGAATAACAAGAGGGGAACTCAGCATGTGTGCCAATAAGGTGTATTTTAGGCTGAAAATGGCATCCGCCATAGATACCGATGCATTTAGCAAATTTAAACAAAACAGTGTGTGGTGACTGAGAGAAGGGCTGCTAGTCCCCATTGTGCTATAGCTAAAAGCCTTCATCAAACAGATTAGACCGCAGTGACGGTGCCAGGGAGCTCTGGCACCATAAAATTGTCATAACTTCAAAACCCCAAACGCACACGTGGGCCTCTGTATTTATATGTTTCATTATCTTCCAAGGAAAATGAAATTAAACAGAAGCCAAATGCAGTGGAAGAAATACTTCTTCATCTGTGTGTACGTGTGGGAGTGTGTTAGAGACAGAAAGAGAAAGATCATCTCTCATTACTCGGAGAGAACATTGCCCCGCGTTAGCAGAGTCAGACCAGACAGATAGATGGAGCAGAGATATGAGCTGATGGGGGGCCGGCAGGGAGGAGAGACACAGAAGGATGAAGAGCGAGACAAAGATGTTTCATCATGCTTATTTCCACCGGTGTAAGGTGGTAGCATCAGCTGGGCAGGACAGGGGGAGGGTTGGTGGTGGTAGGGTGGAGGGGGTGGCATGCACCACCTTCAAACAAAGCCCTCATGCACACACGCACTCGCACACACACGTACAGGTTTCCGCAGCCCTCATTTTAAACACTCCTTTAGCCATAATCATTTTCATATAATTCACTTTCATACAATTCCTTCTCCTAATCATTATCAGGCCCACTAACGTCTTAATGACTTCATAAATTTAAGCTATAAAAAGTAATGGAGAAAGACAAATGAGATAATTAGGAATAAATCTTAGTGGAAAGCCATTTATCAAAACATGGAGAGGCCCTGAATATTCCCCACCATTAGGCTCTGCTGTAATTAACACGGGCTCTCAGTTATGAAGGAAACCTGGTAGCAGAGATATTAAGATCCAAAAGCCTCACTGTTATTAAATTGACCGATGAATCTGCGACGTATAATATGATGTGGATTATTAGGATCCTTTTTAATTAAAAAGAGCGTTAAGATTTTTTTTTTATATATTTAAATTTTTAACGCTTTAATGGTGGCTTGAACTCATCTCTCTGTGGTTATGGGGCAATGAGACGAAGAGAGAGAGAGAGAGAGTTAAAGAGAGAGAAGAATGAAACAGAGAGAGAATAGAAAGTGAGTAAAGTGTGTGTGTGTGTGTGTGCTTATGTGCATGTGTGTGGAAGAGAGAGAGCAGCAGCAGCGCAGAGAAGAGCAATCTCTCACACTCATACTTTTATACTCTCCTTTGGTGGGGACGATGTAAGAACATGAGAGAAAATGGTGTTCTAATTTAACAAACTCCTAACTAATGCATATATGGACTTAATGCATATACAGACAAGACACTCTTAATTCTTATTATCTTTTAAAGTGTAAAATGTAATGTAATGGTTTGCTCTGATTAGTGAGAGTAAGAATCACATTCAGCGTTTTTTTAATTAAAAACTATATTTCTACACTTTTTCTCTCTCTCTCTCTCTAAGACACACGCGAACACATGCACACACACACACGCACACACACACCATACACTATCTACTATCTTTTCCTTTGTCCTCTGAGAATATTCAGCCTCCACACTTTCCAAAGGATGTCATCGAAAAAGTCGGGGATTTCCTTTTTTTCCCTTGACCTTCAATTTAGTTCTGGTTCTTAAACAATGGGCCCCGTTTATAATTCATCACATCTCCATTGATTTTTAATTTATTCTTCCTGGGACCTTATTTAAAAATGAGAATATAAATGTATTGTATTAGACGGGATAGCCATGCATATTCAAAATCTTTTTGTCCATATCAACATGTAAGAAATTGTGAAGCCTCCTGAAATTGCAGGTGTTTTCATTTGGATGAAATCATTTTTAACAATGATCCGTTATATTGGATCGCTGGTATAAGGCCTTGAAGTATTGGATTCAGATGAAATGACTGGATTTACTACATAGACTGTAGATACAAAATGAATGCACATTCTTATACAATGCTCTGTCTTATGCATGGTGTTCACTCAGATAGTCTCACCGGGAGGAAAAGAAGAAGCCCCTTGTAAGAAAGAGTGGGCTTTAACATATAGGATCTGTGAAATGATTTGGATGGGAAGGTACTTTGCTGCCTTATGCAAATTATCTTCATAAAAATGACATGCCAACCTCCAATCACTGACCAATTAATGACCTTCGGGGGCATCTTGTGACACATCAACGGCACTAATTTATACTTGACAGGTCCCCTGGTGCGTGCCGGCAAAGTCTGCATGTCTGTGTGTGAGCTGCCATTCTGCACCAGTTGAGCTCATTACCATGGAAACCCAGTTTGCAGATATGTGCGTTTGTGTCACCAAAGAGACTATCCTCATCACAACATACAGCATGTGTGTTTTTAATTCCATTTATAACAATATCCCACTTGTGTCTGATGAGTGTGTGTTGGTCCACCTCAAGTCCAGTTTTGGTCAAGCTGATCTCTTACACTGTATCAACTCAATCAGCCCCTGTTATGTCCCATCAATCACTGTAGTGTGTGTGTGTGTGTGTGTGTGTGTGTGTGTGTGTGTGTGTGTGTGTGTGTGTGTGTGTGTGTGTGTGTGTGTGTGTGTGTGTGTGTGTCTCATTCACTCCCTAACTGCCTTATCAGACTTCTGCACCAGCAGCTCTCATTAGAACATTAATTGAAAAACTGTAATTAATCCTGAGAGGTGGTTAGACTGGACTTTGGCCAGAGAGAGAAAGAGGGAGGGGAGGGAAAGGGGGATAGAAAGGGGGAGAGAGGGAGGTGGACAGAGAGCTGGGTGTTTAGTGTGACCCAACACTGCCCCCTGTTGTTCTTGCACAGTGAATGTGTGTCTCCATGCAGCCAGGACGATGCCACTGCTGAAATGTCAGATTTAAATCATTTTTATTTTTTGAATAATTAGAAGGGAAGTACAATTTTATTGAAAGGATAGCAAACATTTTAAAAAAAAATCAGCTTTTAGCTGTTTTATTTATTCTTTTACAAGGAAACCACACATCATTTGCCATTTATGTGTATTTCTTAACTCTGTGTGGATATATCTTTATTGCTTCATGTATCTTTTTGGTACATGTTTATTTTATACCGTGTGAGCCACGTCCAATAATGTCCATTGCCTTGTGATGGAGAATAAAGTATTTGATTTTATTTGTATTTCTGATGATGGCGAGTGGAGCGAGAAAATCTAATCTGCATGGCCAGAGCTCATCTATGTTGTGTAATGGGCTATACTATTTAAATGGTATGGCAGATTGAAATTAATCCAACATTTAACAAAAGTTAACAAAAAATTATTTAGCTGCTAAAAAAATAATCTCATTTTTGGGGAATAAAGACAATTACTGATACCTTTTAAATTGTACCATGGTCATGTTTTATTCAAAAAGAATATATATACACTCGGGATAGATTATAAAACAAGATATTCTAATTATGACCTGCTGTGTTTCATAATCCTTCAATTCTTAGATATTATAATGAGTTACGCACAGACAGGTGCTCACTTTGACTATATAGAGAGATAAGGAAACAGAATAAACCTTAAATAAATGAAGAGAGGTGTCTTGTTCTTCCGTGCCCCCTGTGGAGAGTGAAAGGGTGGCGAAGGGAAGAAGAAGGAGGAGTGGGAGGCCTGCTCTATTATTCTAATCCTTGGTTGTGTCTGGCTGACCTTTGGAGGGATGATTGTTTCTCATTTAGAAGTGTGTGATCTTCCCACCTGTTTGATCCCACTCACCTGACCTTTGTAAATTGGCTGTTAAGCATATCGCAACTCGACCCTCATGCCTCCACATGGCCTGTCAATACACACACAAACCCCGCAGCCCACCCTCGTAAGTATTTAGGGACTCATATACAGTACACACATATACAGTAGTACACATACATATACACACAGGTTTCAGAATAGATGCCCATGGATCCTGTTTTGTTCATTGCTGCATTTGATTGTCATAAAACAAAATCAATGCCAAGCTAATTCAGAAAAATGTCACATGATATTGCGCATATGTGACATTTTTCTTGTCACACATACTGTGTGCATACATTTTTAGGTTACCGAATGACTTATTTGCATATGTATGCAATAAGAAGAAAAGAAAAAAGAGGTGAAAAAACATAATAAAATTGTCCATTGTGATCGGGCACCTTTTCGTGGCTTGGTTAATGAGTGGCAGCGCTGAATGGCAGTGAGGTGATTTTTTCATCAGACTGATGAGAGGAGAATTAAAGCCCACAGCTTGGGGTCTGCAGCACCATTACAGAAGGAAGAAGATCTGAATTCATTTGGCCTGGCCACGATTCTAATTAACAACTCAACCCTGCACAGCAGAGAGAGAGAGAAAGAGAGACAGACAGAAAGGCAGACAGGCAGAAGAGAGAGAGGTGGGAGAAGGGGGCTCATGCATTGTGTGGAAGCATCTCTCTGTTCTGGAGAAATGTCAAAAAGATTGGTTCATCTTTAATCACACACCGTAGCTACTCTATAATTTTGCAACCTCTACCCTTTTCACATAATCTGTTTGTCTCAGAATTTTTAAATTATCCAAACATCTTCTACTTTTAAAGAGCTCCGTGTCCCTCACTTCAATCCTCCGCCCGAACTCATCCAGCACGGTGTTGTCCGCTGCACCGAGCGTCCTGTGGTTCTCTAAAGCTGTGGGCTTATGGGGGACATTTCCCTGGATTAAAAGGATGATTTCATTAGCCTCCACGGGTGTCAGGTTTCAATCTAGGGATTAAATCCTACAGATTAGAGGCCAAGGCTATTCTCCAGCATCTCATTAATATCTAATGGCACAGGAAATGTAATTTAGGAAGCCTGTCTTTCTGATTACTAAGCAAATGTATGCTTTCCTCTTTAAGACCATAACTTGGGCTTTGAACACTGTCTCTGTCCAGGGTTTAGCCCTCATCCCCAGGCAGGGTCACACAGTCAGTCTCACCAATACCTCAGGAAGGTCAAACTATGTGCAGCAAACTGTTATCTCCCTGCAAGCAATGTTGATCAATATTCGCTAAATTACCAACTCAACTCTGTAATCACAAAGCATTACTGGAGCCGAGCTAGGTCTCTCATCTCAGTCTCTCCTGGTCTCGAGGGAGAACTTGACTAAGGAATGCCTTCTTCTTCTTCCCTCGCAGAACATTAGAGCGCTGTCCCGTCAGCATGTGCTGGCCCGTCCCCACAGAGGCCTGCTCCGAGGGCTGTGTGCCTCCTGTCAGTCAGAAAGCCCCTCAGCAGCCTCCCTCACTGATGAAGTATGGACAATGGAGAACAAGGTGGGCGCAAGGGGAGCCAGCCGACTTAATGAGCCAATTTCTCAGATAATAAGATTGGTGGATATGCTAATATTTCTACCTTAAGGAGATAATTATGATGTGGAAGATAGAATATTTTATCTTAAAGCGACAGTGCAGCAGTCCCAAACCTATCTGTGTTTTCTTTTCTCTTAAGGAGGGTATGGGGAGGAGAGGAGGGGTGTTGGTGGTAGTGGTGATGGGGAGGGGGGGGGGTGATGTGCAGTTTTCTGTGTGTGAGCTGTGGGACAGTAGAAAAACAATGCCAAACAGAGCCTTGATGCTTTTAGTGTGTCGTGTGTTTTTGGGCTGAGCCTTTGATCATGCTGAGCATTTGACACAAGGAGGAGAGGCAGGGGACTTTCAGCCTTCATAAATATTTATCTCATTACTGCGGGCTAAAAATCACAGAAGAAAGGATAAGGAGATATCAATTGATCTTTATTGTTAATTGACCCAAAAGTATACTCTCAAAAACTGAACAACAAAAACATTGTTCATCGCCTTGTTCTCTCGCGCTGTCCCCTCCCTCTTGTGTCTTAGTTTCTGATACAAACTTAGCCAACTTTTTTTCTGTCCTCGGGCTCTTGTAATAACTCGCTGGTAATTTTGTTTTTGTGTTTAACTTTCTTATCGACACAAATGTCCCCCCTCTCAATTCCCCAAATGGAACACGCTCTGCCACCTTGATGTGTATAACTAGAGGTTAAATGATAAAATGTGTTATTGAAATGTAGGCCCGCTGATTATGGCTGTAGATCGTGGCCCATTCCAAATAGCCGGGGGCAGACAAGGGGGTGAGGTAAGGGACCTTGTGGATTAACAGTTTAATAAAGGGGGGAGGGGGATGGAGAGAGAGGGATTGAGGTCTGCTAGTCTTACTCTCTCTCCCTCTCCCAGCTCTTTCACTCACTCCCTCTCTCTGCCCTGTGTTTTACCATTTTAATTAGGCCATAACAAGCTCAATCATGTAATTAAGAGCTCAGCTGGACCAGAAAACAAGTCAGCCATTAGCCCCCGACCAGCCCAGATTACCCACAGCAGCTGCTAAGATGAAGTAGATATAACACACAGATGCCCACATATGGAAGTGTCACAGATTGTGGAAATCACTCCTGTTCTACTTCTTCGGAAAACTTCCGCTGTTTGAATAATGAACACTCCACTGGCGCTGCACAAATATTTTGACAAAAAAGTTTTTCTATCAGCCAACCAGCCCTAGGTTAAACACACACACACACAGATGTTGTACTGAGAGGAGTCTCTGCAGTGACAGGTATCCCCCAGGTGTTTTGTTTCACAGAAACACTTTATTATCTTTGTTCCTAAAACAGTGCAAAGTGAGAGTGGCAGCATGATGGCCTTTTACCCCACAAAATACACACACACCAACACACACACATACTAGACTGACAAATACAAATCTCTTTATCAGACTGATGGATGTGAGCAGCTCCCTCACCTCCTCTCAGTGAGCGCCGCTGCCTTTTGTGCCTCCCTCCAGTGCCAGCGATGCCTAATAGAATTCATGTATATGTAAAGATTCTTGCATCCTATTATGTACAATAAACTGCTTTATCCGCCGCAGCACCTGGTGAGTGGCACAATCTGCCAAACACACCCTTTCCAATTCAAATTTATTTAGTTAGACCCCCATTCAAACCCACTCATGTAAGCTATCATGTTACACTCTGATCTGAATAACTACAGGCGGGAATGTAATTCATTTCATATTCACAGCACTGATGCACCTAGCCCTCTAACAGGCCTGTATCAGTAAATTGTCAATTGTAGATGCTCCGCCACGCAACATTACAATGCAAACAAGGTTCGTTTTCAAACACCTGATTTGAATAAGCTCAACAAGGAAACATATCAGCCGGCGCTGCTTCAATGGTCTTTGTGTTGCTTCCAGGAGAGGTGAGGGAGGGAGGAACGGTGGGAGCCGACAGAGGCGGTGCAGGGACACTTTTTTGCAGGCTGGGTGATGCCGGGCCGATAGCACCGCAGGAATGGCAGTTAATTTGAATATGGCACCTCAAGCCACAATGATCATTATCATCACCAATTCAAGGAAATAAATGAGAAGAGGGGCTCCAAAAATAGCGTTCAGAGACTTTTGTCATAGCAGGTAGGCCCAGTGGGGGGGAAGGGAGAGTGTTCGCTAGCTCATTATCCAGGGCTGGGCCGAGGGAACGGAGGGATCCAGAGAGAAATTGCATTAATGTGACCACGGACACTCTTTTCATAAGCACCCCCACCCCACCCCACACACACACACAGAAACTGTCTCTCTCTCTCTGTCCCTTCCTTTCTCACTGTCTCTCACTCTCACTATATGCCCTGTTTAATTTGAGTGCCAGCAGGAGGTAATTTAGCCATGCTGCTGTCACCTGCAATGAGGCCAGAGATAGCGGTGTGAACGGTGAGAACAGATTGAAACTAGTGATGCTTGAGACCTTTCCTTTCACTCTCCTCAACTCCCCCCTCTCCCTCCCTTCCTTGGCCATCATCTTGTCACCTCTATCTCTCCTTATTTCTTCATAAACGCTAATAGTGCTCTTTCCATACCTTTCTTCTCTGGACAGCACATATCCTGCACCCGTTTAATTCTCCACTTGTCTTGTACCACGGCAGGCCCTGTCCCCCGTCACCTGGGCCACAACCCCTCCTGCCCCCTCACCGTCTCTCCCTTCAGCCAACTGTCCACTGTCCACTCTCTCCGACCGTCCTCCGACTGTCCATCGCTACTCTCTGTCTGAGAGTGTTGGAGATGGTATTGGTGAGTCATCCTGGCAGTCGTTTGATTCATGCCGCTCCAGGCTCTCATCTCCCCGGAGAAATTACCAGTCATTTTAATCGGACCCACGTCTCTAATTCATTACACAACCCCATCCTGACACATGCACACACAGACACACACCGGACTGAAAAACCTCTCAGTTAGATAGCTACCTTCACATAGTCACCTCCGTCTTTGGTGTCAAACGGCACTTAACATCCCTGTCAGTCACACATATTCAGAGGAGAGCTGAAGGAGAGAACGAGAGAGGGGAAATGGGGCGGGGGGGTATTTAGCCTGCAACTCATTTCTCATCACTTTCCCACACCGTCTATTAGTTCTCCACTTAGTCCTCTCTTCTATACCATCTGTTCTTATCTGTCTACCTTCTTAAATGGGTTTCCTACTTCTCTCCTTAAAACCCATCATCCCATTCCCTTTTTTCCTCAGCTTTCAAGGTTCACCTGATGCACTTTAAAGTTGAAGGTGAAAGGTTTGAGGTTCAAAAATCAATAGCTCAATAATTTAGGGACAGAAGGTTGTGATTTTGCTCTTTATTCTCAATAACACTTGAACTTATACTACTTAACTAAACTGCTTTTAACATGATGGACACTTGGACAGTTAGTGGCCCCTGCTATTATGGAAGTTGACTCACTAGTTCACTTTGATGGAGCAGGGCTTAAAGTTATTAGTTTCGTCTTGAATATTGCTGCTGTGACAAGTCAGAGCGTCTGCAGTGGAAAGGTTCCTTCTTATCTCTTTTTATCTTGCGAGTTACAAAAGAAGGTAGATATTTGAATCCTAAAGCATTTTTTTGCTTTGAGTTTCTCTATCGACTTTTCCCTGGTATATTGAATAGAAAATGTTGTGGAAAAGTTACATTATAGTAGTATATGTTGAAGTTACATTATTGCTAAAACATCTTCAATTAAATACAATTGATCATTTAGAAAACAAAATGTCAGAAAATAGTCAAATATGATAAATATCCACACTATGAAATGGACCACCGTAATTTCACTCAATTTAAAGTTGCTTTCTATTGAGTTGTATGTAAGACAAAAAAAAGATGGAGAAAAGTAGCAAATTCAGAAATAGGAAACAACAAATATTTAGTATTTGTTTTTCATAAAGGACTTTCAAAACAAAAAAGCTTCAAAACAAAAAAGCTTCAAAATCGTAGTTTAGCTTAACACAAGGAATGCAATAGTTTTAAACAGCCAAACAAAATAAACTTTAAGAAAAACATTTACAAAAATAAGCTTTTTTACCTTTTCATAATAAGTGAGTCTTTACAGAAGTTGTGGAATGCGGATACTGTGATTTTATTATTTTATTTGCTGTTTTCTTTTTTAAAGGTGCATTTTGAGGCTGAAAACTTCAAAGTGTTTGTATTATGGTCGTTTCTGACAAATAGGTATATCTTCCCTTTTTGTTGTGTATAAGTTGGTTGCATCTTCATTTTGTCCGGCAAACAAAGTGTGCATGTTAAGTCGTCGAGTGACTAAAACTCAACATAAATATATGATATCAAATGGAAGGTAAATCCTTTATATAAAATCATACAGCCTAGTCAAATATCATCATAGCAGAATTAGTAATTCCCTTAGATTGCATTTATTGCTCTGTTTCTCAATACATTATAGGGAGCACTAAACCTTTTAAATGATTGCATGTATTTCAATAACATGTTATTGGCCTTAATTCCATGAAAATAATTCAACACATTGAGACATTACACTTTACTGTAATGAAAACAAGGAAATGCCCTTTAAATGGATATACAGTACAGTGAAACATTCACTTGTGTTATTCACTTACTTATAAAATATATCAAA
Organism: Gymnodraco acuticeps; assembly: GCF_902827175.1. NCBI lineage: Eukaryota > Metazoa > Chordata > Actinopteri > Perciformes > Bathydraconidae > Gymnodraco > Gymnodraco acuticeps. The sequence goes on along the minus strand of NW_022990206.1, from coordinate 776,932 downwards.
AATAAATCAGACAAATGAATCACCGTGGAGAAAAAAGACAGCCTCAGTTTCATGAGCAAGGGAGGCCTAGGAGGGCAGAAAGATCCGCATGAAGAGACAATAACAAGATCACCCTGCAGATTAATTGACAACATAAACCACTTAAAAGACACACATGCACACACACGCACGTGCACACACACACACACACACACAACAGCAGGGTTAAATCCAGGGTGGAGACACTCAGTTCTGTGGTTGATGCTGTTTCTCTAATTACAGGGTGTTGTGAATAAAAAGTAAATGTTAGTGGCCACTTGCAGGTCATCATCATAACTAACACACACACACACATCCATTTTGTGAGTTATGTAATGCTTGTTTACTGGGGGCCAGAGGTAAGCAGCCGTGACAGCATAAAAGCCAGACGGGCCGTGTGCTGATGGGAGGCGAGTGAAGGGGGGGTTAGAGGAGCTGGAGGCCACCGTGTTGGAGCCGACAGGGACAACAGCAGAGGGTTCTCCTGGCTCTAATTGGCTCTTTACATGGAGGAGAGGTTCATGGGGTGTCAGTCGTCCTTCCCCATCACCTCCTTTACTCTCCTCTCCCTTCCTTTTCCTCTTTCTCTCTTTGTCAGGACGGAGCAGTGATGGGTCACTGATCAGGATTAATGGCTGTCGTTTTGATTATTTTTCTCGTCTTATTATAACATCTCCCTTCCGTCTCATTCTCACTACGGAAGATCATTAGTTACTGTGTGGCTTATTTGCCATTTTAATCATTTCATTTGAACACATACTTATAATGGGGGAAACAATGAAACAAATACCTTGTTTAAGTTCCCTCTAATCCAAAAATCCCCCCTCCGTTCCTCCTTCTGCACTGTTAACTCCTCTGCCCCCTTTCAAACTCCCTTTTTAAAGATTCCTGAAAGCAAGCCAAGGTGTACAGTTGACAGCAGGCTCTAGTGATTAAGTCTTTTCATTGGCTAATTAGCCCCTACAGCAGTCGCACACAGGCGCGGCAAACAAGGACCGACTCACCAAACGATCAAAGACACAGCCTGTCAGGAGGCTCAAACACTCGCTGCACCTGTGGGACAGTCACACAGAGACACACACACGCAGTTGTACCTGTGGGACGGTCTCCTTCACTCTGTCTCACGCACACATAGGCACATAGTAACACACACACACACTCACTCATCATGTATCGTACCTGTAGGAGATTCCCCTGTGTCTTACTGAGCTGAAATGATGCGCACACACACACACACACACACACAGGGACACATTTTAAGAAAACACTCTCTTACTCTGCATGTAGGTGCACATACACACTGACACACAAAGGCACTCTCTCTAAACACTTAATCAGCATTGAAAAGAGGGAAAGCGATACAGAACAAAAAGGAAAACCTATTTGTTATCCCACAGGAGAATATAGATTTTGTTTTATTATAACTGCTTGGAGTGATTTAACTCAGATGTCAGACATTATTTATATGAGTACATGAAATAGGTTAAAACTTATATTATAGTGATTTATTTAAATAAAATGTATGTACTGTCGAACCTCAGATTGAGGAGAAACAATGCGGATTCCGTCCTGGTCGTGGAATGACGGATCAGCTGTTTACTCTAGCAAGGATCCTGGAGGGGCCTGGGAGTACGCTTATCCGGTCTACATGTGTTTTGTAGACTTGGAGAAGGCGTATGACCGAGTTCCCAGGGAGTTACTGTGGGAGGTGCTGCAGGAGTATGGGGTGAGGGGGTCTCTACTCAGGGTCATCCAATCTCTGTACTCCCAAAGCGAGAGCTGTGTCCGGGTCCTCGGCAGTAAGTCGGACCCATTTCCGGTGAGGGTGGTTGGCCTCCGCGAGGGCTGCGCTTTGTCACCAATCCTGTTTGTAATATTCATGGTAGGATTTTTAGGCGTAGTCGTGGGGGAGGGGGTCTGCAGTTTGGTGGAATAAGGATTGCACCACTGCTTTTTGCAGATGATGTGGTTCTAATGGCTTCATCGGTCTGTGACCTTCAGCACTCACTGGATCGGTTCGCAACTGAGTGTGAAGCGGCTGGGATGAGGATCAGCACCTCCAAATATGAGGCCATGGTTCTCAGCAGGAAACCAATGGACTATCCACTCCAAGTAGGGAATGAGTCCTTACCCCAAGTGAAGGAGTTCAAGTATCTCGGGGTCTTGTTCTCGAGTGAGGGAACAATGGAGCGTGAGATGGGCCGGAGAATTGGAGCAGCGGGAGCGGTACTGCAGTCGCTTTACTGCACCGTTGTGACGAAAAGAGAGCTGAGCCAGAAGGCAAAGCTCTCTGTCTTCCGGGCCATTTTCGTTCCTACCCTCACCTATGGTCATGAAGGATGGGTCATGACCGAAAGAACGAGATCGCGGATACAAGCGGCCGAGATGGGTTTTCTCCGCAGGGTGGCGGGCGTCTCCCTTAGGGATAAGGTGAGAAGTTCAGTCATCCGGGAGGGACTCAGAGTTGAACCGCTTCTCCTTCGCGTCGAAAGGAGCCAGTTGAGGTGGTTCGGGCACCTAGTAAGGATGCCACCTGGGCGCCTCGAGGTGTTCCAGACTCGTCCAGCTGGGAAGAGACCGAAGGGTAGACCTAGGACCAGGTGGAGGGATTATATCTCTTCGCTGGCCTGGGAGCGCCTTGGAATCCCCCAGTAATACCTCATTCACACCAACGGTGTTTCAGGGCCGGTTCGGAGCTGGAGCTTGAAAAGCACGGGGTTTTCCTCTTCACACCGCAGCGGAGCAGCCTCTTAGCTCCGGAATCCGGTTCGTTTCAAGCACCAAAAAATTGTCCGGCCAGAGCAAAAGCACCACATACGTCACGCTTACGTCGAGGCGGGGGCAGAGACAGATCAACTCCTGAACAACAACAAAAAGCCCGCGTTTTATCCAGTTTGTACACAACGATGGAGAAACTTAAAGGTATGCTCCACTCATTAGATAATTAATCAAAACTTCAGTATTTAGTGAAACATTATGTTTAAACCATACCCTGAAGAAATCAGCGATATTCCCCGGTAAATAATGATTTTATAGCTCTTTTTTATCAAAACCTGTATATTCCGTCAGGCCGCTGCCATTTTGCCCATTTTCAGTAGTCACGTGATGGTCGTGACGTCATCCATGCGTTCACTTTGTAAACACACGAAAACATGGCGAAGTTTTGAGCAATATAAAGAGATTGGAAGGGGGAATTCAGCCATACAGGTTCGAGCCTACTTAGTACTACTTAGTAGATACAATGATTTTGATTACTAGATATGTATGCATGTAGTACCACCCTTGCTAGCGATTCCCTCTCTAGTTTAGCATATTCAGCCTCGTTGTCCCTGGCCCTAGAACCACGATTTTATGGGGCCGGAAAAACTGGGGGGAAATACCCACTAGCCGGTACTACGCTATATGGAAAGGCCACCAAAAACTGGCCTGGCCTGGACGATAAAGGACGTTTAAACGGGGCTACCCGCTGCAATGGAAATGCGCCATAACATACCTTATTCTTACTCCGAGCACTACTTCTGGTCCTCCGTCGCTTCACACTTGCAGAGGGCGATTTCTCAACTGGCCGAACTGGTGTCCTGGTCGGTGATGACACCAGAAAGACCGATGGTACTGCATCTCCATTAAGTAATGGTTGTTCAATAAATCCCATGTTATGTTTTATCATACTCATAGTAGTCGTCCGGAAACTTGAAATGTTCGCTGCATACATGCGCCTGTGGATCTTTCGGTTCGGGCCGGTGTTGCAGTATAACGTGAGTCATGACAACTGGCGACATTCTATTATTTTCGTCATAGGAATCCGGGGCGTGTACATTGAGGACCATTGTTGACTTACCATGTCGATCGCCTCGTTTGTCATTTACGTTCATCTTTTGCTATATCTGCCTTCCTACGATCACTTTGATGCACATTCAGTACTCGTATGTGAGGTTGTGGGTGAGAGGTGGATATCGTGACGCTTACAGGGAGGTATCGAACATTACAAAGTAGGTGACTGTGTGGATGCCTGTTCAAAATATTGCAAACTTGAATAAATCATTTAAATTATATATTTGTGTCCGACTTTCATTTGTACATCGTTATTAATGTGATCTATAGTAGCTTTGATAGCTGTCCATACCTTCAGACAGCTTTCTACTTTTGGGGAAATTAAGGGGAACGTCATTTAGACTAAATAGACCTAAATAGACCTAGAACACATTTCTGACAAGTAACCCCCCCTAGTGTCAAATATCTGAAATGTGACATATGTGTCACATTGGGCTTTAATGGTAAAGTAACTCTTATTTATAACTTCATGAATGAGGATGATTTTTTGGTTTCCATTTGTTTGAACATACTTTAAATTGAATAATAAAGAATATGTTAACTAAATATAATTGAATCAGCTAAATTAACTGAGCAGATCATAATCATATTTGTAATTGTGCATATATGTCACTCCGGGTTTACTGTGAATGTTTAGGGTTAATGTCCCGATGTGACATCAGTGTCACAGCAATATTTATGGCATTTGTTTCATATCAATTTCATCAATAAATGTTTCTACAACAGGTTATATGTAATCAGAATCAGAAAAGAGCCTAAGACAGCTTAATGTTTAACAAATTACATGTCATGTAAGCATTTTTATTCTTAAATGGCTTGAATGTTAACTTTAGCAACAAAAAACCTTTCCAAATGTAGCTAGTTCTGTCACATGTGTTAGCCTGGCACATGGACATCTTGGACATGTTGTTATGGGAACACAAAAGCAAATGACAAGGACCATAACCCACCAGACTGTTCAGTGTGTGTCACTTAGGGACTTCATGAGATAAAAAAAGGCTAAAGCTGTATAAGGAACTTTCCAGAACATTTAAAGTTCATGTGACACCTGTGTCTAAGCAATTCTGTCTGCCTTCCGTGTTGCACCATGAGGACCCACTGATATAAAATGTTTAACTGTCTAAGTTGCAACCATGCACTTTTTGGAGGGCTAAGTGCCACCTTGACATATTTTTCGCTTCATTTATAGAAGGAAAGACAACAGTGATAGTTATGTTTCACAATAACATTTATTGGAAATTGTTAGAACAATCTCACTGGTCACCGGCTTGAGCTTCAATCTCAGGATCCATGTATTTGTGATCAAAAGTAGGCTAATATAAAATTAGTGTAAGTCATTACATTTCAGAGACAGTAATATTGTAATGTAACGTAGCCTATTACTTAAAAAAGACAGTAATAAGTAATGTACTGTATTACATTTTGGAAGTAATTTGCCCAACACTGCAGATGATCTAGTCATCTCGATGCTGCTTTCGGGCTGTGAATAAACAACTTGTGTTTTACTTTTAGGCTGTCTGAAGGTATGGACAGCTATCAAAGCTACTATACATCACATTAAGAACGATGTACAAATGTTTTATATGTATTCAACTTGTGCCCCGCTGGACTTACTTTTCTGTAGTTTACCGTTACTGTGACATATCAGTATAGCCACGGAAGATAGTTTGTGTGATTCATTCCCATGCATCAAGGTTATTTTCATGTATGTAATTGTTTTTCCTGCACAGTGTAGAGTCTTGTTGTGATGAGAGGGATACAGGTATTTCATTAAAAAAAACGGGCTCCCTGGAGAATAGCTACAGCATTTATATCACAATTTAATCGGAGCTGATCACAACTTGTCATGAGTGATCGAGTCATGTCGATGAGGGTTCGGGCTGTGAATAAACGACTTGTGTTTTACTTTTAGGCTGTCTGAAGGTATGGGAAGCTATCAAAGCTACTATAGATCACATTAATAACGATGTACAAATGAAAGTCGGACACAAATATATAATTTAAATGATTTATTCAAGTTTGCAATATTTTGAACAGGCATCCACACAGTCACCTACTTTGTAATGTTCGATACCTCCCTGTAAGCGTCACGATATCCACCTCTCACCCACAACCTCACATACGAGTACTGAATGTGCATCAAAGTGATCTTAGGAAGGCAGATATAGCAAAAGATGAACGTAAACGACCAACGAGGCGATCGACATGGTAAGTCAACAATGGGTCCTCAATGTACACGCCCCGGATTCCTATGACGAAAATAATAGAATGTCGCCAGTTGTCATGACTCACGTTATACTGCAACACCAACCACATTTCGCTAGCCACTGCCTCCGAACGTACTTCCTACGCTTACCTTTTGGCAACAGATGGAACCGAGCATTCCGTGGATTGTTCCTATCAGAATTGTGGCAATGTTTCGCGATACAATGAGGCATATTTGAAGAGAGTAACTACAGTAAATAACATGAACATCAACGTGTCCTCGAAACCAAACGCATGGTTTACGTCACGTCCGGTAAAATGGCGCAGCCCACAGTGTTGATGTTATTTCGGTAATTAATCAGTTTAAAATCACTTATAATGTCATCGGATTAACACAAAAAAAAGAGAGACTGGCAGAGACTGGTCTGTTTTATCGGATGATAATTATTTAAAAATGAGTGTCATGAGCATACCATTCCTATAACAAGAGTTTCAGAGTTTTCAGTGTTTCTGCCATAGACTGTATAAAGGTTTCTGCTCATGGTGAAGCAACGTGTCTGCGTGTTAAGGTGGAACCTGAGCATTCACGTTGATCACCTCTCATTATAAAACTATAAATATTAAACTTTACTTCACGTGTTCATTTGAGAACATCTGTTACATACCTGGGTGAAGGTTACAGTTCATTTAAATGAAAGATACAACGTTACTCCACACTCATGGTTCAGTCCACCTTAAGAAATAAGACCGACCTCGGAAGCAGTTGTGTTTTAAAAAAACCTTTATTGACACGAGTACACTTTTTTATAAGAATATAACTAAACCACAGAAATGACTCGGGAAAAGCTGCAGATAGAGCCATAAGAAATGAATGCAACTGATTTCATCTGCGCGGTTTGGCTTTATGAAGCAGGCACGCAAACGGTTACGTCATGACGCGAACGATGACGCAACGACGCATTACCAGTCGGACTCTGGGCGGTGTGAAAAGAGCCAGAGCTAAACCGAAGAACTGGTTCTGAACCTGAAAAGCTCTAGCACGGAGCTTGAACCGGAGTTGCGTTGGTGTGAATGAGGTATCAGAGCTGGTTGATGTGGCCAGGGAAAGGAAAGTTTGGGGCTCTCTGCTGGAACTGCTACCCCCGCGACCCGACCACGGATAAGAGGGAGAAGATGGATGGATGGTGTGTACTTTTAACATTTAAATCTCTCACGACAATCAGCCATCCATTCTTGCCAAGTGGTCGAAATTGCCCTTTCAGACCATTCGACAAAGTATTTGCTGCTGCTCTGAAACCTATCATTTCCAATAGCTAACCCCACGCCATGGCCGGTGTTGCTGCATCAAGGGATTGTTATTACTTGTTCTAAAACCCAGCAACAAGCAGAGCTTAAACCATGTTGGGTTTCTCTACATCTGGGAAGCCTTCATACATTGTAAAATGTTTGGAAATGGACAGGCGCTTTAAAGACATATTCCCCAGTTGTGATTAAGCATCTTCGCGAACCTCCACCATTGTTATTTTGAGTGAACAGTTGCTTCTCTGTGACATGCCACACATACATTTACATGTTTCTCTCAACGTTGAAACTGGACGATGAATTGAGCAGTTTTATTAAAGGACAAAAAACAAAAAACATGAGTGATGCAGAAAGAACGAGTTGGCTACTTGTATACAAATAATTAACTAACAACTTAAAATGTATATACTAATACAATGCCCGACTGCTACTTAATGGATTGTTTGACATATTTGAATATCTATCTCCGATGCATGTGCATTGGGACATTTTACTTGAGACTTGCGAAAAAAATACACATTTCTCTTTCTCAGCATCACAATTTGAATGTATTAATCATACTAATGTTTCAGTCCCTCTGGACCTTTTTCAAAAGTTGTGTTACCTGTGGACAGAGCCAAGCTGGCTGTTTCCAGTCTTTGCGTGAAGGTAAGCTACTGCTGGCTTTAGCTTCATAATGAATAGTGTGGTGACCACCTATTTAACCACTGGGACATAATTCAAACTTGGAACTACAGTTGCGGTTATTGTTCCCACACGGACATGTTATGGGTTACCTATAAATAGTGTGTACCCTCTTGGCTCTCTCTTCTTGTCGACCCGGGCTGTGACCCGACAACATGTCCTTTGCAGCTTGTGAATAAATCACTATTCTTGCACCTTCCTTGCACCGCCTCTGACTCCATATCTCTCGGCACTACACTGGTGACCCTGATACGTCTTGAGAAGTTTCCGGGACGGAGCCGAACACGGCAAAAGGAACTCGAGTTCCTTTCTCGAAATGCCGGGGTTTGATTGGAGACGTCCGTGGCTGCCACCGGCACGCGGACTGAGGCTCGGTGCGCGCTCCGCAGAAGGCTGGAGACGTTGCTCGCCGTTCCCGCATTGGCTTTCTATCCAACGGGGGGGACGATGCACGACCTGCTGGGTCGACCAGCAACCCCATTGCTACCTCGTGGGTTTGTTCTTCGGGGCGTGCGGCTGCACGTCCCGGCTGCTAACCACGTGGGGCTAACGACGGCTGGCAGCTACCCATGGCTGGCAGCTAGCGGCTAACCACGTGGGGCTAACGACGGCTAGTGCTAACGGCTATCAGCCCTTTTGAGTTTGTTTTTTTCTGGTGCCGGAGAGGAGGTTCGACCAGCCGGTTGACCTCATGTGGACACTCTCACCTTTTTCACCACCTCCACGGCGGTTCCAGACGCCACTCACGTTTCCATCGACGCCTGGGTGGTGCACTCCTGGACCCCCTCTCGCCTCGATAGTTCCGGACGTCGCCCATGCTCCATCGGCCCATGGGTGGCGCGCTCTGGGACCCTGTCTGGCCTCTCCTGCTTCCCGGGGATGCCTCAGCGCCTGCTGAGGACTTCATGCCCGCCGCCGCGGCACGTCTGCCTGCGGCCGGGTTGCTCTCCTGCTTCCCGGGGATACCTCGACATCTGCTGAGGACTTCATGCCCGCCGCCGCGGCACGTCTGCCTGCGGCTGGGTTGCTCTCCTGCTTCCCGGGGATACCTCGACGCCTGCCGAGGACTTCGTGCCCGCCGCCGTTGCACGTCTGCCTGCGGCCGGGTTGCGCTCCTTCCTCCCGGGGGGACTGCTCCTCTCTTCCGGGGATACCTCTACGCCTGCCGAGGACTTCGTGCCCGCCGCCGTTGTGCGTCTGCCTGCGGCCGGGTTGCGCTCTTTCCTGCTGGGTACTCCGCGACACCTACTGCGGCCCCCTTACGACGGCCCGTTCCGGCCCGCCCCCGGTAGGGGTGCCCTCATCCTCGTTAGGGCCCCTGCCCTCTCCTGCGGCCCCCTTTCGTGGCCCGTTCCATGGCCCGGTCCTCACCTGCGGCCCCACCCTCCTCGGCCCTTGTGGTGCTTCCTCCACGGACGTGGGGATATTTTTTTTTTTGCCATGTTTGAATTCTGGGGGGCTTGTGTGGTGACCACCTATTTAACCACTGGGACATAATTCAAACTTGGAACTACAATTGCGGTTATTGTTCCCACACGGACATGTTATGGGTTACCTATAAATAGTGTGTACCCTCTTGGCTCTCTCTTCTTGTCGACCCGGGCTGCGACCCGACAACATGTCCTTTGCAGCTTGTGAATAAATCACTATTCTTGCACCTTCCTTGCACCGCCTCTGACTCCATATCTCTCGGCACTACAATAGTATCAATCTTTTCAATGCAACTCTTGGCAAGAAAGCAAATGAGCATATTTCCCAAAAATCTTTGAACTATTCTTTGACACTAGCCTGGTACTTGGAGAAAACCAAAGCTTTTGTCTGGGTAAAATAAGCTATTTTGCTATTTGGTTTACAACATGTATGACGTTTTGTACATGAACATTTAGCAATTGTAATGCCTGGTAAACAATGGTGTCTTGCATTCTTATTTGGGATGAGACACACAAAAAAAAAACCTTAGTATTGTTTAACAGATGGCATACGTTTGCCTCTCTTACAAATGGACTCATGTAAAAAAACATGTGCGTTTGTTCTGTTTTTTGCCAACAATGAAGAAACTGACAAATCACAAAATCACAAAACCCTCTTTTATAAGGCCCTCATTATATAATAGTGTTGAACCGTTGATAAGCAGTTGGCATTTCACAGTAGGCCACCATGGCATTAGTTCCTTAAGTGCATTCTGCCTTTGAAATAATTTAGGGCCTTTAACCCACTTTGTATAAGACTGCATAAGATGCCGGTCAATTGCCTAAACGACATTTGTGACAAACTAATGGTTTAACATTTTTTGATTTTGAATGCTGTTGATGGACACCACAAAGGAAGGAGCACATAAGCATAGCAGCCTCTGTGCTGGTAGCTGGTCCACACCACTAAAGAACAGTAATGGTTATAATTCCAATAAAGAGAAAATCCAAGGTCACACTGTGAACTTCCTCCCCATCAGAAGACTACAGAGACTGGCTGAGAGAGTGCATAATATCCTCACAGCTATTTTTACCCTCAAATTAAAATCTATGACATGTTGAAATGACTGCAGTGTGCAAGAGGGGTATTCAAAGCAGACACTAATGACGCTTATTAATGGCGTGAATGAAGTCTTGACAGGTCGTGTGTCATTCTGCAGGCAATGCTCCACTGGCATAATGGCTAATGTAAGTGGGGATAATTATATATATTATACCCTGTCTTATGGTATTTTGGCAGGAGTATGAGGAGCCAAGCAGTTAGAGAGGAGAGTGAAAGCGCTTGCTCTTTTTGAGACAGAGATGTGTATGTGTGTGTTGATGTGTGTGGCACACACATGTATGTGTTCACCCTCATCTTCAGCAATGGTCCAGGTGATGAACAATAGTAAGACAACAGCACCAAACAGTGGTTGAACAAGATGCCTGCATAAATAGACAGGCATCAGACAAGCAACATTCACAACATGTGTTTTCTGTGCTTCGTTCCAGGCAACTACGCAATGCTCAGACACAATGATCAAATAAATAAATAAAACAGAACAGTTGACAGTACCCATGTGGAAAGTGAATGCGTGTGATGTATTGTGGTTTGCTTGCTTTGTCTGAGGGAGAGACAAGCAATGACCATTAAATCCATGTTGGAGGCCCTGAGCTGTCAGGAAGAGCCTCGTAGATCAGAAGAGAGAAAAGGGGGAGAAGAGGAAAAAAGACAGCATTTGGTTAAAATGGAAAGTAAATCAAATAGAAAATAATAATAACAGTTATTATTGTCATTGTCCTAATTGGATAATCATGAGTATAATCCCTTACTTCAAAAAGAAGAGGTAGAAGGTTTTTATCTTGTATATAAAAAAATAATGTTAAAAAAAAGTCTATAGTAATTGCACTGTTATTTTCCCAATTCTAAAAGTTAAATATACGGATAAGGAGAGACTTTAAAATGAGAAGTTATTGGGTAATTTTGTGTAAACTAATACAAATCTTAAAATTAAAAGAATTCTTCGCACTCTAGCTTTTTATATAAATAAAATGATTGTCTTAGTGCTATTTACAACACGTTGTAACACCTTATGTATTCATTTTAGGATGAATATAACGATGATTATGGTTGTTTTTTCCAAGTATATCCATATGAATTCCACTACATTAGAGCACACACTATCACATTGTATTCTGCTTAATTCAGTTCAATTAAGTTAACTACAACTCTATTCATCCATAAGAGCCAATGTATACAGCAACTCGCCAACCAGGTCAACACATACAGCTGAGTGCAGGGAGAGCAGGCACAGCTGCGAGGGGCCAGTGGGAGGTGGTAGTGAGAGGTGGTAGTGGAAGGGGGGTGGGGGGCTGGCTGACTGGATCTTGGTGGATCTCTCCTCTCTGTGATGTTGGCGGGAGAGAGTTGGCTAATTGGAAGCCCGGCGGTAAAAGCTGTTCATTAATGCCTGTGCCTCTTGGACTCCCTGCTCAAACACCTTGCCCCCTTTATCTCTGTATTTACCCACCCCCCCCCCCCCAATCCCAACACAGGACCTCAGAACACATCGAGGGTTCAACATGGAACGAGAGGGGGAAAAGAAGGGAGAGAAAGAGAAGAGGGGAGGGAAGGGGGAGAGAAAGCAGGGAGAGAGGGAGAGAAAGGGTAACTTATGCTCAGTGGGAATTAACAAAGCACTTAGTAATTAAATCTAAATTGACATTCTGGTAATTAGCCTCTTGATTAGGAGCAATAACACAATTAGCCAACCAGTCTTTGCTAATTGTTAATTAGTATAAGCAAAGTTATTGTGTGTGTGGCAGTGTGTGTGGCAGAGGGAGGCATGTAAAAGAACAAATGTTAATCTGTCTCTCTTTCAACAGACGCGTCCCCTTTCTTTTTTCTTGCTGCCTCTCTATTGAGCTAGCAGGCAGGTTCATTGGCTTTCTCTCCACTGAAGCCGCATTCATAGGCAGCAGTCAGTAATTAGCTAAAAGTCTTATCGAGGATATCATCAGAGAGCAAGCTGAGCCGTGCTGGCACATCTCCATGTCTCTCTACCTTCGCCGAAACATTCCTCTTCCCCGCCTGCGCTCAGCGAGGTGTCATACAGGGGGTATTTGTTCTGAATAAAGATGTGATGTGGATTAAATACAATCATAAAAGGGGAAAAGAAGCCACGGTGCTGGAGATGAATCTTAAGAGATGTAATTCATCTAAAAGGTTTTAGTTTATGATGCAGACGAACAGAACACCTCATTAAAGCCGGGAGAGGAGAGAGGACACAGGGAAATAGATGAAGGGACAATAAAGATGTGCCAGGAAGTGGAATTTACATTGGCCACAGGTGAAACATGGGTTATTTTCAATTAAAATGGATTTAGCAGAACAATAAATTTCATTTGCACAAACTCCCAAAGTAAGAGAGGGCCAACTCATCCAGTTTTTCACAGATAGAAGGGAACTGTCAATCTCTTCTTTCCACTAAGTTCGTCCTTTCATCTCCTCACTCATCCGTTCATCTGCACACACAGCAGTTGCACTTCAGCAGTAAACACGGCTGTACCGTTAATCTCCTGTTACTTGGCCAAATGGTCGATACGCTGGTCAAGAAGGGTGGAAGACACACACTGGTATCAGCCGCTCGGCAAGCATTCACATACACAAATACACACACCAGCACACACAAGCCAACTTGAGCACCGATAACCCTGCTTGTTTCAGAGTGTGTGTGTGTGTGCACATGGGGATAGGAGCATGTAACCAGCTCCAGATTAGCTGGTCTCTCAACACAAATATTTGGCAGCAGGATGAGCTGTCTCAGGACGCACCAGAACATGAAATTAACCAGGAAAGGTGGAGGTGCCAGCATGAGCTACAGCAGCCCTGCTGAGAGGTGAGGTGTGCTGGGAGAAGGAGGCGGAGAGGTAAAACTCTGCTGCAGAGCAAGAAAAAAAGGAAGGCAAAAGGACAGAGATGCTACAAAAGTTAGCTCTGCTTGCAGTAAATTCAAGCAATTATACTCAATTTTCCTTTAATGAAATTTGGAGATGAAAAATGCAAAAAGTGAGTGTGTGTGTGTGTGTGTGTGTGTGAGAGTGTGTCTTGTGCCGAGGCTCCTGCTGTGTCCCACCCACTGTGGCTCTAATTGGATCCTTATTACCAGGCCAGCCTCCATCCTAGGAATGATGGATTCATACCACGCAGAATTCCATTAATCATTCCTTATTCACAGTCCACTCCGAGGAGAGGGCAAATTCATTTCTTGTCGCGCCGAGCGGCCACCATAATGAATATTCATGAAAGGAAATTTGGGGTCAGGCCTAATAAGGGAGGTAATTTGTAATTTGCGCTGTTCCCGCTCGAGTCTTGTTCGGCAGGTTAACCTATAGAACAGGCAGGAACAGACACCGGCACAGACACACTGATACCCACACTTAAACATACTGTATTTTTACTTCAAAACTTGCTGGGTGCCAGCAGGAGTCATGTACATATTCAGTCTCGGATTTTGAGCAGAAACCTAATATTATAGCAATATTATGAGGGATTTATGATGAATGTAACCCCAAAAAGGTGCGCCTCTTTTAAGCTTTAAAACCAGAACTATATTGGTTCTTCCAAAAACCTCAGATAATGAGCTAAAATTGCTGATGTATTTAAATTGTTTTATCATTTGTACCTGTGAGCCCCCAACAATGTAAGCCACACTATTCATTTAAGTCAATTGCAGAAAAAACTGAATCAGTGAATACTACTACTACTACTACTACTACTACTGGAGCCCTACAGCTGGAATAAAACAAAGAATGAAAAATGACCTTAATTTTTGCAAAATGGCAGATCCTCTTTGCCTGACCAAATAAGCCTGTTGACTGTTAAACACTTTGTAAGAAATCTCTTTTAAATAAAACAGCTGCTTTAAGAGAAAAATAACAAGCTCCTCCGCTCTGCTTTCACATCACAGCACTTCACCCCCAAAAGCATTTTACTATTCCTGAAATTATGCCCACCTGGCATCACTTAAAGTCACTTAATTAATAATTTATCAATACATTTGAAGTGATTAAAATTCATGACCAGAAAGTGTTTTTAAAATAGTGCCCCTTGTACCCTCAGGGTGTCCAATCAGTGCAATGCGTTCGTTAGATCAGGAAGGAATAATTAATTGTACCTGAATGTTTAGTGGGGTCAGGCAGTGGGGGCGGGAAGCCTACGGTCGTGTGTGTGTGTATTTGTGTGTGTGTGTGTGTGTGTGTACTAGGGAGGGAGGGTGTTAGTTACAAGCACTCGTTGGTTTTGCACTACAAAACCTTTGTGTGGAGGTGGATCCATTCAAACAGCTACAGTCACTCCATTCCACATCTATTTATAATTATACCACACACACACACAAACACACACACACATACCCACACATACACACGATTTTTTCACTCCGACCTGTCATCACCTTCTTGTCGTCCCTGCCCTTCCTCTTTGTCTCCACCATCAACCTCTGTTAGAAAGGAGAACAGCCATTAAGTATCCATGATTTAGATGTGATGTCAAAGACCTGTCACACACACACACACACATACATACACACACACACACACACATGCTTGACATGATTGACAGCTAAGAGGCTTCTCACTGGGTCAGTATAGGGGTTAGCACATGCTGCGGGAGACACACACCCTACATGAATACACGTGCACAGAGATGGATGGTAACTAAGTAGATTAACTCCAGTTTGATCTTTGTTAAAATCTTTACATTCTTGTTATATGTTTGATTTCAATGAGGAAGTATTGTGATGTTTTGTTCCAGTAAATTATCCATTCAACTACAGGAAAGTTCTTATTATTCAATAAGAAATATTATAATGCATTATAATAACATACATTTAAATTACTGTAATAATATGGCAGAATTAAAAACATGTCAACATTTATTTATTGTTGTCAAAGTGGAGTTAATAATAACAATTGTGTTGTACTGTTGGAATGAAAAAGGACAGAAGTGCATATGTATTACATGTTTTACTTTTTAGTTTAAAATCTTGACCTTCAAAGTAAACATAGCTGTGAAATATGCAGGTGTACTGTATAGTAATAGATGCAGTGCAGTAGAAACTTTTAACATCTTTAATAAAGTACAATTATATTAAAATTGTACACAAGGGCCTTTCTTCAGTAAGTGTAATATTCTGAATAAGATTATTAAGAGTTATAAAAAATGGACCACTGATGCACAATAAAAAATAGATCTATTAAAAACATATATATTCAGCACTATGTATTCAATCTTAGCAATAACTGCATGACCTGCAACATTAAAAGTGAATGCATTAAAAATGTATTTTATGCTGTTATTTCATTGTTTTCAATTATTATTAATAATGCGATATTTTTACATTGAGGTGTCCCTATGTTTTTCCAATTGTGGCACAGATGCAAAGGTGCAGACGAGGTACGGGCAGTACTAACCTGTTCCTTTGAAGACAGTTCAACTTGAGCTCCACTGAGCAGAACACTGCAGGGAGTGACCTGAGGAGGGCGGAGGGGCGAGAGCGAAGCGCCTCTGCAAAGAAAGACAAGTGCCATTGAAGATCTAAATATACGTAACACGGTGTCTCTTGCCATCGAGGTGAGCAGACCGGTCTGTGTTTCTCCGTCCTCTCATGTATAATACATCTCTCTCTGTTTCACCCCAAGGTTCAGAAGCCCAGGGCCCCAGAGACCAACACAGTCTTTTAAAGATATGTGCTCACTTAATCACTGAAGAAAAGGGCCCCTAGAGCTAGCCTAATATTATAATTAATTAATTCAACCAAAGAGGGGTATTAAATTTCCACCCTCTTAGGATATCAGCTGAATACATTGACCTATGTGGAAATCGCCCTCTAATTCGTATCAGGTTTTCGAGCCGTTTACAGACTAAACTTGTTTCTTTTTCTCTACCCCCGTCCCCCTTTTGGTTTGGGCAAAAGAGTCAGAAAGGGCCGTATGCGAGGTTGAAGCTTGTGTGTGAGGGTGCAAGTTTGTCGCCAATATTGTACCTCCATTTTGTACATTGTGTATAACGTGCTTTTCTGCATGCATTTCCAACATCATGCCTGTGAGTGTTTTCAAGCCTACACATATAGGTGTGTGTGCACAAAAGTGTGAGCGAGTGCGAGTGATCCCTGGTTTTATCTCCCTGCTGTAACACAGAAAAGAACAGAAACTTTTCTTATTACCGGAGAGAGTGGTAGAATAGCAGGCAGCTAAGTCTCTGTCTATCTCTCTCTCAGTGGTGTAGCTGACTCCCCAGTGTACTCCGGGTCTTCAGTAACTCTGACTGAAGTTCAGAGGGGTTAGGTAGTATACTCAGGAGGAAGGGGGAGACAAGAGGGGGAGAAGAAGGGAGGGTTAAGTAGGATTGGAACAGTGACAGTTTTAAAACAGAACTTTAAATCTCCACCTACGAGAGAGAGAGAGAGAGAGAGAGAGAGAGAGAGAGAAAGAGTGAGGACAATGGCGTCATGCGGCATGCCGTTATCTTCAGGTCTCTGAAAGGCGGGAGAAGAGAGGATGAGAATGAAAAGAAGCTTGAAGAAGTGTATAAATGTGATAACAGCTGTAGGCTGTATAATCTATGCTGCTTTTCAGGGAGGTATGGAAGAAGAAAAAGAAACTCAAATATTTGTGACCTTCATATTTTAAGTTCAGCGAAACAGCTTCTCACTCACAACAACTCCAAACAAAATGGAAGAGGATTTGCAAGATGGATGGATGAATGGATGAGCGGATGGCTGGGTGGATGGATTGGCTGATAGAGAAACAAACACAGCAAAAGAACAAATAGATATCAGGAGCTTAGGTTTGAATACATCCTGTGTGCCAGACCATTAGTTAGTCAGTAATCTTCATGGGTGTTTTGGTTGTCAAGGACGATGATATTGTCCATCATTTAATGTCCCTCTCAAGATAAATTCCTAGGCTGAATAAAAAAAACCCTGCTATGAAGATGCAGGATTCATCACTCTCATAGCCACTCCATCAGCTGCCACAGGAAAGGATGGAGTGGTTAACCTTCAAAATGTGACAAATGCTTTGTCAGACGCATTATTTATCTTACAAGTGATACGCTTAATTTAGCAGCACTCCAACCAACCCACAAAACTAAAAATGTTCCAGTATTTTTGTTCCGTCTTTGATCATTTAAACAGCCGACAACAGTTTGCCTATTATGTTCCCGGGCAGCCTGCCGGTGGAATTTAGAGATGACACCATGTCTTAATTTTACAGAGGTTGCACCAGATGCTCTTTCTGTCAGTGGATGACATTCATTGCAATTCTAAACAACATATTCATTTTCATTGCTGAGAAATGTCAGTCAGGCCTTGTTGGTTTTCAGCTTTGACTGTGTTGTGGACCACTAACTCCCCCTACTGGACATACTGTATAGAAGGAAAGACACATTTTAAAGCATAGTTAGAAATTACTGTAATAATGAACCCAAAATATATAGACTTCATTTTGGTGTAAAATTACATTTCATCAAAAAAGAAGCGACCCTGAAATTATTTCTTATAATTGTTCATGATGTTGGGGGGAAATCTAAATTATAGCTTTCATGAAAAATACTTTTTACACCTCGTACAAAAGAAGTCAAAGACAAAGCTGTTTTTATCATAGCTTCGTTTTTAGATTGAAAGCTGAACTCGTATATTATCCATCTTACTCTGTGCAGGATACATATAGCAAATCTACAGATATGTCACTCCATTCTTCTGGTTCTTTCTCAGTCCAATCAAAAGTCAGAAATAATGATAAAAGACCCACACCACAGCCCAGCACCGCCACACAGTCCTCACCTTTCCTGCAAGCCATCTCTTCACCTCCACACACATGAAAAGACTGATCCTTCCACGCCACTGTTAATGGCGGGGACATTATTCATCTCTCCAGCCAATTTGAGCTCCTTTTCTTTCAGGAATAGAGGCATGAAGGGTTGAAGGGAGTCAGCGAAGAGTATTAAATATGTAGAGGAAGACGGACAAAGGTGCGGCAGAATAAAGAGGGGCAGGAGAGGTGGGAATGAAGAAGGAATGGTTTGCTAAAAAAAAAGGTGGAGAAAAGAAGGAGAAGTCGACGAGTGTTTGGGAGCTCTAAGTTTCAACCTTTCAAAAGGACAAAGCCACAGTGTTTGACTGCCTTTATAACCCCTTTTAACACTCAACTGAGATCCAAAATAGATCGAATGGTTCTAAACTGGAAACATGTGTGAACACACTGGGTGTACAGTCAAATAATTGCAAGGAAAGAATAATAACTTTGGAAATATTTTTGATGAATAGACTTTCAGAGGTGCCCCTAAAACTTTAGAGCAAACTTGAATCTGCAGTGCTGTTGAGTTATGGAGCTAAAATCAATGTTGTGTCACCGTGCCATCTTCATTAGAGGCTTTTTGATGGGGGGCCATCAGGTCCTAGAGCAGTATGTATGCCTCCAAGAGCTATAAAGTGTCTCCAATCTCCATCCATGTGGTAAAAGTAAGTATTTTTGGTGTGACTTCCAGTCTGCCTGTCAGGGAGTGGCCTGAGCAGCAGAGATCATAAAGATGGCCGTGATTGACGGGATCTTAATGGAGGAGGACGGATCAATAAGTAATATCAGCAGGTTTTAATTCAAGGCAACACACATAAACCTTTACCAACTTCACAATGTCACTCAGTGTTCATAAAAGTTTTCTGCACATCCCCTCGGACAAAAATATATAAATCCATCAAAAAGTAGTCTCAGTTTTATAGTCCTCCCTCCCTCGTCTCTTCTTTCCTTCCTTACACCCCCCTCATCTCCATTTTGATGTCTGTCTATTAGCAGAGGGTGAGGCCTTTCCTGCTCTCACATCCAGGGGCTAAATTAGCTCAATCAGCCCCCTTTCACCTCTCTTCCGTGGGCTTCAAGCTGAGTGACACACTGCTCCCCTGGGAAGGAAGGAGGGAGGGAGGACACACACACACACACACACACACACACACACACACACACACACACACACACACACACACACACACCAAGCCCAGCGGCCAGCAGAGGACCATGGAGGGAGGAGAGATAGGGGGCAGGTAGGGAGATGTTGGGGTGAGCAAGGAGGAATGAGGAGGAGAGAATGAAGCGTCATTTCTCCCCGCTCTGACAGAGGATCCACCCTCAGCTCTGAATGGAGCTTCTTGTTGAAGATTAAAAAGAAACCTCAGTAATTATTTGACTTTTCCCTCTTATTCGCCCCTCTGTGGGGCACAGTGGTGCTCAAGGTACCGTGCCAACCCACATCAAGGTGGTCCAACCATCAGAAAAAGGGGTGATGAGTGTTTCTGTGTGTCTCCCCTAAACCAGCACACTATGACAGGGCCCAAACTCTCCGTCCGCGTGCCAACATCTCTTCAATTGCACCTTCATGTTTGATTTGTCTCAACCCTTCCCCTCTCTCGCTCTTACTAAACAGCCACCCAAGTATCTGTGGAAGTGCAAGGCAGGCACTTCTGCTGCGGTAATAGCAGTGCGTGTATGTGTGTTGGAGGGGGAGATGGGCGGAAAGGTGGCGATCGGAGTGAGCCATAAGATCTACTCTTTGCAGCTCTACAGGGATTTATTAGACTGGGGAGTACATTAGCATCATAAAGACCCGAGAGAATGGGCCTGTGGATGGGCTGCAGACACCAGCACTACACTTTAACATGCTCTGCGGCATCAGTGTGTGTGTGTGTGTGTGTGTGTGTGTGTGTGTGTGTGTGTGTGTGTGTGTGTGTGTGTGTGTGTGTGTGTGTGTGTGTGTGTGTGTGTGTGTGTGTGTGTGTGTGTGTGTGTGTGTGTGTGTGTGTGTGGATGAGGAATACGATTACCCCGATTTAATTTAAGAAAGGCTGTTAAATGGTTTTATGGATCATCCTGAAGCAGCCCTGGACTAATACATCAGAAGATATGATGGAAAAAAGCCGCAAAAGAGAATAAAATAAGACAAAATAAAGGCGGCAGGTGAAATGGGAGGGCCGCCATCTCTGAGAAAGTAGGTTTATTTGACCAAATTGGCGCCAATACATTTTATTTGTCAAAATCTTTATAGGCTACCTCCACTTGTTTAGGGTTTTTTCTGGGAATTGTTTCCTGCTATGCTGGGATTTTAGGAAAGTGGATTTAATTCACCAGGGAAAAACATTTGCATTAAAAATATGTCGAACAGTTGCTGCTGTTTTCTGCACAAACACATAGGCCTACAGTCCATCGCATATTGCTCGCCATTTATGAACATGCTAAAATTAGATTGTATTCTACTTGTTCCTAAGTAGTAGTAGTAGTAGTAGTAGTAGTAGTAGTAAGTAGCAGTCCTTTCTCTCCTCTGCTGTGACAATGATCTCACAAAAGAGACTTGAAGGAGACACTTCAATAATATAGATCTCTAGTGCTCTCTGGTGGAACTATAACGCAACAACCTTAATTAATCTGCATATGACAAAAATTAACAAAGACGAGGGGCACAAACACTAATCACTTATATTCACTTTCTGAAATTGGACTAATTGACAGCTCATAATTAATCTTTAACTACAAATGCTGAAGGGGCAGATGCAATTTATTTAAATGCATTTGCAATTCTTCACCAAATTTCGTTGGATAATCGCAGTCCTTCCCCCATTACTTTAGGAGGACATATTGGTTTGCATTCATTCAAAAGAGACTTTCACTTTCTTTAACAAGTTGTAAACCTAGAATTACAAAATGTTCAGGCTAAAATATTCTGAATGGAATAATTTGTTGTGCCTGAGATGGTTCACCCCCCAAAAAATAGAAAAACATCCATAAACTAAAATAAATGATTCTAAAAATAAAATCCAGATGTCTACGTTGAAAAATGTAGAAATTAATAAATATGAAGATATTCTTAATTTTAAAGATTAATGGCTGGAAATAGATGTCTTCATCCCAAAAGTCCCCTTCACCAGTGTTTGTGCACTGAAGCCTCTAAATTCCCACATCACACTTGTGTAACTCTCATACAATGATTGCAAAAAACTCGTTTCAAACTGTACGTTCATCGTCCTGCACAGTGAATGTCAAGCATCATATCCTAATAAGACCAAATGCACATGATTTTGATTGGAAGGAGATATTGTTTTGCACTCCCATTTAATATAAGGCCACACCCACACACCCACGCAAACAAACACATACGCACAATTCTCAAGTCACATCAATAAAAAAAACGCCAAAAGCCAGTGAATGGATTCTGGTAAAACATTTTATATTCTCAGTCAAATCAGAACCACTTTTCCCTGTGTATTTTGCTCTGCAGCGCCCTCTAGTGGAAGAGTAGAGGAGGCCTGAGCAGCTCTTTGGAGTGTTGTCTGGGTGACAGTACAACAACAGTCAAACTGTGGCTGATGGGGAAAAGGCACGACTCTGGCAGACAGGCAGAGACCAATGCAGGGTCGGTGATGCCACGCCATGGCAACCACGACTCATCGGCTCAGAGTTTATATGAAGTCAGTAGTCATCCAGTCTCCATGGAAACCAAAGCCAGGCAAGAAGAAGGCATGGCGAAACCGCCGACCTGCTTCGGTCTGACCAGAACCACTGGTGAATCTTACATTCAAAAAATGAGCAAATTTGAATTCAATCAAACCAAATAATCAAGTTGGCTCCAAAATTCAAAGTTAAAATAGAGAGAAAAATAAAAACCAAATTATATAAAAATGACATCGTAAATGTACATAATCTCTTAATCTCTCTAAAGTCAGTTGAAATATGGAAGTTTACAAACCACTCCTGTGTGTGCCTTTACAGTGAGCTTACTGAAAATGGCTCTGAGAAGAAAGGGTAGTTTGGAATAAAATTGAAATAAAACTAAAACAACAAATACAAGTAAATACATTTAAGTGGCTTAGTGGCATACATCTGAAATAAATCTTATTCCACAATTCTTCCATGTACAAAGTCAAAACAGTAATATAGTTTCCAGTGCTTTCGTAGATAAAATAAACAACAAACTATAATAAAGAAAACAAACACTATTAACTTTTTTTTCTTTCTCTACCGTTTCTACCTTATCAGTACTGATCATAAGCTATATCAAATCAAAGCCAAGCCCCAGGTCCACCAACACAGAGATACAACTCAGGTCCACCTCAGCCTCCCCACCATCACTGTGATAGCTAGCCAGTGGGATTATACTTCCCTTTAGGTGGCAGTTTGAGCAGCAGACCTGAGTTTGACCTCTGCAGCTGGCAGCGTAACTCCTCTCGTCGGGGAGAGACTGAAGCACAGGAGACTTGTTCACATGCTGATTTGAAACAGCCTCAAGGCTGCACTGTGTGTATTGTATGTGAGCATGATAACGCATGTTTGTGTACTAGGTGAGCACCTGCACGTTTGTGAACCGTGTGAGAACGTGGATGCATGCAAGTGTGTGCTGATGCTGTGTTTTAACAGTGAAGATAACACTACTTCTGCAGTCAGCCGAGACAAACTATCTCTTTCTCTTTTCAGTATTAAACCATGTCACTTTATATTTCATTCACCCGGGCTTCTCATGCAAGCTGGGCCCTTCAGAGTCAATTAGTGAGAAAAAAGAGGAAATGTTTATCTCCGGCACCGACCGAGGTATGGATGATACAGTAGCAAACTCTAAAGCATTTACAGGCAACATTAAAGTTAATATTAAATCTAAACCCTGGCCGTGATCCCCAACTTATAAAAACATCTCCTTGAAGAGCAGCAGCTGCAAAAATGAAAAGGCACATTGATAGGGGTTATGAGCTGGACACCGTTCAGGTTATCATCTGCTTAAATCTGATCCGGTTTGTGTATTGTGTTACAGTACCTGAGTACTTCGACACCTGACTGTTTTGGACGACATGCTGCATGAGCATCCACTTTTTTTTCCTACTCTCTGCACAGTAAAGGTCATGACAGTGTCAAGGCTAAAGGTGTATAACTGGGAGACAGCAGTGTGTGTTAGTGAGAAGACAACAACTACAGCTGGAGGCGGGGTAGGTGCAATAAATTAAAGGGGCTTTGCTAAAAAAAAAGCTGGATTATATACCTTCTTCTTTGAGTTTTATAATGCTTCCAAATGTGGTCATTGGAGGAATACAATTTAGCTTAGCAGGCTAACACAGATCTTTGTCAAACAGCTGGTGCTACAGGCTGAAGCCAACACTGGAATAACAGATTGAGGAAGGGAACATAATAACTTGACTACATCCCCTTCAGATAAATTATGCATGCAGGACCTTAAAGCTATTTCCATTGTATTCACTATCGCTCATTCAATCATTTATGGTTCCTAAAAGAGGTTGATGTAAGGAGAAAATAACTTGTCCTCAGTTGTCCTTGTATCTGATAACTTCAATCTAATTAACTTCTGGTTGTGTCCCCTGTTTAATTATGATTCAGAGCCATCTTTACAGAAACAAGGTCAAGTGTGCAATTTAACTCCTGACCTGGCAGTGTTGTAAACGCTCTGTTGGGCAACGATTCAAGCTCACAAGCACTGGTGTGTGTGCGCAAACGTTTACAGGATACAGATTTTTTTCTTCAAATGAGCGAGGGCTGTGTACCTTCTTTTGCTCGTGCCGTTAAGGGGAAATAATTGTACCACATCCATGTGTCATGGATCATGTTAAAATTGTGTGAAGTGTATAGTTTGTGCCGGGTGAATAATGTCTTGAATGGTGGCTGATTCCTTTCTGTCATACGTGCTGTAAATGTGTCACTTTTGATGCCGATTTACATTTTTCTAAAACTTTAGCATGTTTGTGTGAGTTTGTGTGTGTAAGTATGTGTCTACAGTATGTCTCCATCCTCTATGCTGAAGCTGGATCTGCGGCTGGAGTCGACCGACTCTTCCGGGGACATTGCGGAGAGCAGTGGGTCTCCTCCCATAGGGGACAAGGGCTCGTCCATCATCAGGAAGCCCAGCTCGCCTCTCCTGCCCTGGACGTCCAACCCGCCCAGGTCGCCCAGCCCCGACATGCCGTCTGAGAAGCCGGGTATCCCATCACACAAGTCCAGCGACTGGGTAAAGTCAAAGGGCTGGGAGCTGCCTACGGCCGGGTACTGGATGGGTGGCTGAGGCTGCTGCAGGTGATGGGGAAGCGGGGGCTGCTGCTGCTGCTGCTGCTGCTGCTGCTGCTGCTGCTGAAGCTGAACCTGGCCCTGGGGGTGAAGGTGGTTCTGTGGGAGGAAGTGGTGCTGCTGGGCCTGGGGGTGACCCTGGTTCTGGGGCATGTGCTGGGGCTGGTGGTGGGCTTGTGCCATTGTGTGAGCGAGGTTCTCCACGGGGCTGGTCTCTTGTTTTATATAAGAAGACATCAGGTCGGTGGGGTTCAGGGCTGATGGAGAGTTGTTGGGCAGGCCATGTAAACGAGCCTGCATCTCCAACTCCTGCAGACAGCGGGCGGAAGGCAATATCATCAGTATCAACGTAGGTGCTGTGATTGTGTTTCTTTGCATGTGTTTGTGGTTGTGTTACCTGAATGCGTAGCATCATTTGTTTGTTGGCCATCTCCATCCTTTTGAAGTTGTTCTCCACCTCTCTGGACCTGTGTGCGTCCTTCTGCATGCGTTTGATGTACTCGACAGACGCCCGCAGTATCGTGCCTTTATTCCAGCGCACGTCACTATGCACACAGTAGAGTATACACAGGCCATTTCCATAGATAAGTATCAGGCAGTAACAGATTTCATTCAAGACATTTTATCCATACTGAAAATACAGCATTATAAAAGCAACTCACAGGTCATTGGTTTTGGGGATCATTGTGCCCAGCTCTTTGATACGATCATTGATGTTGAATCTCCTCCTCCTTTCAACTATCAAGGAAAAAGAAAGAGAGAAATGTAAATACATGATGTAGATAATAGTACAGAGAAATCAAAAGCATGACAAAAGTAGAACTTGTTCAAAGCTCTTTTAACCTATGACACTACAAGATTTGATACTTAAGCGTGTCTCAAATCAACAAATACATGAATTAGGGTTGGTATTGTAGTGTTTATGAGAAAATAATAGATCAATGCATTATGGGTATATAAGATAAAAGGTCTAAAAAGGGACAATTGTTTAGGCACACAAACACGGTCACAGGTAATTACACTTAGGTGCCAGGACAGCAGAAATTATCAGGTTAACCATCCACCCGCTATGTCAGCTAAATCAGTGAGAGGCTTTATAAAACTGTTTTTGCAAGAGAGAAAATGATGGTGTGTGTGTGTGTGTGTGTGTGTGTGTGTGTGTGTGTGTGTGTGTGTGTGTGTGTGTGTGTGTGTGTGTGTGTGTGTGTGTGTGTGTGTGTGTGTGTGTGTGTGTGTGTGTGTGTGTGTGTGTGTGTGTGTGTGTGTGTGTGTGTGTGTGTGTGTGTGTCTTAGGGCATATGCAGTTTTGTCAATGAGAAAAAAGCAGGTATATCATTTTAGATTTGGGTAGAGAGCATGCTAGGGAAAGACTTACTCAGATTGTGGTTGTCTTTCTTCTGTCTCTCCTTGGCCATCGCACGGGATTCTGTCTTTGCAAAAACAAAAAGCAATTAACTAGGGGCTAATATTCAACAATTTATCAGTGATCAGTCTTCTATATAATCTTCTACTAACATTATTAGTTTAGAAAGTGTATGTATAACTTTGCCTTTCGCACCTGTCAGTTCTCGTTTGACGGCGAGGTTGGCAGGACAGGAGTTGCTGGTCATAGCAATGGCTGGACCCTTCATTCCCGGCCCTGTATACACATCCAGGTGGCTGCTAGACAGGGGGAGCTGGGGAGGACACACATAATACACAGTTACACATTAACAACAATTATACACATTGAGAAAACCAACAGTCTACATAGTATCTTTTTAAAATCCCTTCATTATGAGAGCTGTGCAGAATGAATTAGCCAGTAGAGTGGAAATAAATGCTTTGGTGTCCAAGAACAGAGTAGTTGTGAATGAAAATTCCTCAAAAGCACTCAGTTGATAAATTACTTATGTTTTAGTTCTGCTCGACTCAAAAGGAAAACCGTAAAAACACTTTAATCCATAAAAGGTTTTTATGATGATCACTTTAAGACATCTTTGCCTGTTCCAAAGTCCACAATTTAACACAATGTCAGATTCCATAAAACTAGAAGGGCACACGGAGGGCACTGGATGTTTTGCAGCGTTGACAAAAGTGAAAAATAATTGATGTATATGCTCCAAAGTTAAATGGCTTCCTCTATGGTCCATGCTTTACCGTTGACCAAGTTTCATGAAAATAGGGCAATAGGGTATCCTGGAAACAAACAAAGCAATAAACCAAACCGAAAAACCTCCATGGGGAATGAATGTTGAACCTAATCAAAGTCAAACAGTAATTGAAATAGAAAGTTCAGTACTAACTCAAAATGTGGCTCTAAAAGGACCACCTATTTACAGCTCCTCACACCTAGTAAGTATCCTTATAAAGTTAGTGTTAACGTTTAGGGCGATGTAAAGAACAGATAGCAGGAGATGATGCAATAATATCACACCTCAGAGCAGCCTGCCAAACACACAGCAATGATTGACCATCATCCCATCTACCGTATCTCTCTTTATGGCTTGATTCTCTCCTTTGCCTCAAGCGGCTCCTGAACTCACACTTGTCGTGGTCTCCTAACTCTTGAACTTTAGACATTGCATAAAAGCTGAGATTTTGTTTTGCATGGTCTCCTAAAAAGACGTGATTTCCTTTTAATTGTTCCATATAGTTTGAGTGCGAAGGACTTTTTATACCTCGTTACAAATCGTGTACTACTCCCTGAAGTGAGGGCAAATGTGAACACTGCTAATGAGGGCTGGGAGATAAAGAACTTGAAGGAGAAGATACGTTATCTGCTGGCTACCGTGTGAGATGTGAGATTAAACACATTTACGTATAAACACACACACCTCCACAGGCTCACTTCTGTATGTAAATTATATGCTTCATTAACAAAATCTAATCAAGTATAAATCAAGGAAATGGGTTTCTTACACATTTGCTAAGTGTAATTGTATGTTAAGCTGTTTAGATATGAAAACGACATCTTAATTTGTCTTGTTGATTTTCATCATTTTAAATGATATAATACAGTTGGGAAAACCCTGACATATTAACTGCTTCCTACTTAACCTAAACTGTGCATCAAGTCAATAGTCAGATTTGAACACCCCAATGTCTTGTGCTTTATAGAGAAAACATTCCCAGCATCCTCCATGCTTCTGCACTGACCTCCCATGTTCCTGGCAGCCTCACTCTCACAATAAGAGACCATCTAACTCAATTGAACAAGCAAGCGTGACTGAGACTCAGTATGGCTCAGTTTAACCACCCATACACACTCACACACACTTAGGAGTTGAACTGCTCACTTGTGCCTGGTATTCAGTGGTGTTCCCGGCTTTTACTAAACTTTGAGATTCCAAGAATTCCATGGATTTTGCCGCTTTAATCCCCATCAGGATTAGCAGGTGAGTTTTGCTCACTGGTCTGTCAATTGGGAACAAGGCTCTGAGCTTTGTCTACAGTATTTTAACACAAAAACACTTTACACAAGAGCAGTGATTATGCTGTGAAAAGGCAGCACTACCAACATATTGATCTGAGTTTCGAGTTGCTCTCTGACTCTGACTTTACACACTGATCCTCCTCAGGGTTGATCAATTGCCTAATCTAATCAATCAGTGTGATGTTACAAAAACAAAAACACATACATAAGCATGCAGACCCAATTAAAATAATTACTAATAATAACTCATCAAACACAGAGAACATATTATAAGATAAAACTACAGGAGGCTGTTCGGGTTTCCCTCTCTCTCACACATTCACACACACATAGTTGTGAAGCAGGGAGTTAGATAGACGACCACACAGTGAGCTGAGCCTGCATTAGTTGAACCTGCTAATATGTAGACCCTAATTACACGGTTAACCTCAACATGGCGCTTAATATTAAATTGAACGTGCAAGAGTTCTGATTTCAGTCTTGCAGAAACACCCATCACGAGCACCAAAAATAAATCGGAAACCTCACCCACCCTACTCCCTTGCTGTGTCTCATTTTATAATCAGGGACCCGAGGCTGAGAGTTAAAGCCCTCACTGCATCCTGTGGTTCTCTCAATGGGAAAGATAAACTCGAAACGCACCCAATTCATGTTAAACAGACTGACATACAACTGCGCTTCTGTGTCTTACCAGCTGAATCTGTTCTTCAAAAACTTCCACAATGGCATACGTTTTATTCATCTCCTTCATCCTCTACACCTTCCCTCACTAGGCGTTTCTTCTTCTTCTTCTTCTCTCTCAGGCAGCAGTAGCGCTCACAGCTCTCTCTGGCTCTGCCGCCCCTGTCCTGGCAGACTGACCTCAGCAGCACCGATCCTGTCTTTCTTCTAGCTCCGCTCCCCACCAAACAAGAGTGAACTTTCCCCTAACTGGACTTTCAGCCTGTTTTCCCCTTGCACAAATTGCCCTCATCCCCCTCTCCCTCCTCCCTTCTTTTCCTCCCCCTCTCCTTCTCCACCTCCCTCTCTCTCTCTCTCTTTCTCCAAATATCTTGTAAACAAGTTGAACTCTAACTGCTGGCAGTTTAATTGTTAATTTTCTGAGTTTGTTCCCTCAGACACAAAGCACTGTACATGTCCTCTCTTTGGTTTCTAACCATGTTCAGCAAAGTCTAAAGATGGAATGTTTAGTGCTTAAGTCAATTATACACTTCAAATGTGTATAATGTGTATGTATGTTTGTGTGGTGCATGAAGATATATGAGGAAATACAGAAACAACTGACAACTCAAAAAAGCAGGTTCAAAGCAGATTCATTAAGACTTGTTGAGATTTAACACAAGTTGCAACACCATCCCAATAACAGCAAAAAAGACAAATAACCACAAAAGGAAAGCAGTGACAGAGACAGAGAAAGATGGTACAGATGCAGGAACAGCAATACAGATGACTGCATTTCCAACCCCATAACTCTCTCAGAGCAGACTGGGCCCGAAGTATAGTGCGCCAGGGTTTCAGAGGACTTCCTACCCCGTGAATACTGTACAACCTTAGAGGATTCTAGTTCTGAATTTTTTAAGGGTGAAACATTAAAGGTGTATGACCCATTTGGCCAGCACAAATAGGCTTACAGTATGCTGCACTGCAAATGTATTCCTTATTCCTTCCTAAATGTCATTATCCTACAAAAAATTGCAAAAGGAAAAGGTCTAATTTAGATCATTTGTATGTAACTAAATCTTTTTTTTTTTTTTAATGTTAGGGTTGATTATATATATATATATATATTATATGTTGATTATACCTAAATATTTTTTATATTTAATTAATGACCCAGAATACGGTCAGGGGCTCCAATCCAGAGTTCAGTGAAAAAGCTTTTTTGTATATGGACAATAAAACTGCTATTGGAACACGATTCTAGAAATATTTGACTTAATAATAACAACAATAAATAATAATAACTTTATAAAGTTGCCATTAGGGTACCCATGTCAAGTCAAATCACTCATCTTTACGTAATATAACTCACAATTACCTTTGCCTTTAAAGATTTTTTTATCTGTACGGCAAATGATATCCTCTATTCTTAGATCTCCGGTTCAAATAAGTTAAAACTGCCAACAACATGGGGTCAGTTAGTTTGCGAAAACACACAAGTCGTATAAAAATAGAGGATTACTGTAAACACACACGTTGTTGGTTGGTTGGTTGTACTCACTGTGTTTGGCATCTGGATTGGGTCAATGTAGGCCTGAATATCATCGTAATTGGACTGCATGCTGATGATGTCATCAATGACCTCATCCATCTGGAAAAATCAAACTGGGTGTCACTGTTGTGATTTTGATAAGCTTAATGACCTGTCTTGCTTAACTTTAAGACAAACACTGCAACTATGTCTATATCTCATCTTCGTGTTTAGCAAATACCGTGCATGCTCGTTTGGTTATCAGAGCACCTGAAACCTGCTCGATGTAGACCTGCAGGAGAACTCACCAGCAGGTGCATGCCTCCCTCAAGAGAAGACTTTAAAGAGAACTTCTTTGTCATGAAGGCTAACTAGTAAGAGTCTATTTTTTCCCAGAGACACTCAAAGAAGCAAGAGGGTCAAGAGTTTGAGGAGGAGGAGGAGGGTGGGTCAAAGTCTGCCAGGTTCAAAGGGCCCTACATTCTGCTGTCACTTGTTAAGCTGTAATTACTGTTGCTGGGCCATAATGGAGCATTTAAATTCCAATGATAGCCAGTCTCAGTTATTGCCAGTTAACCAACTCATTCACCCACACACCAACTGTACGCATGACACATTAACACCAATGCATTTGCTAACGCTGCTCCTGCCTACCAAAGAGCAAAGAAATCATTACGATGCTTTCATAAAAGGTGGAGATAATGTCACTTTGGGGGCAATATTCAATCCTCATAAGGTATACAAGACTGTAATTAAGTCATATTTCAAGGATATTTCAATCTGGACTGCTGTAAACCCTACTTTAGAACTTGTTTAATGTTCATTGCCACTTGAGGACGCCTACCTCTGTCTCGTGGCTGGAGCCGATGTTGAGCATGGCCATGGGGCTGTTTGGGGCGCTGTTCCCTGACATGAGCTGCTCTGTGCGCATGTGTGGGGAGCATAGGGGTGGGGGGGCGGACGCTGAGCCACCTGTAGGACCCATGTTTGTGGGAGGAGAGGGCTGCACTGGCCCCACTACTGCGTGGACCATCTAGATAGAGAGAGAGAGAGAGAGAGAGAGAGAGAGAGAGAGAGAGAGAGAGAGAGAGAGAGAGAGAGATAGAGAGAGAGAGAGAGAGAGAGAGAGAGAGAGAGAGAGAGAGAGAGAAGAGAGAGAGAGAGAAAAGGAGAGGGTGAGAAGGAGAGGGTGATGCTGTTAATGACTCAGATTGGCTTATTGCAACACTGAGTGGATTGTTGGACAAACAAAACTCAGGAACAGGCGAAACATACAGTGGATCAAATGAGATAAACAGTGCACAGGAAAGGCATCCAGAAACGTACCTGTTTGGTGGCATAGGTGGTGGAGAGGTATTCTTTCACCTGTTGCCTCCGAGACTGACGGATGTGGTAATCCGTAGGGTTCTCCAGATGGGTCTGTACCTGTATTAAGAGTAGGCAGTTAAAGAATGTGATCAAATCTCAACCCATTATTCATTTTGCACATTGGTCCAATTCTTTGTTGATCCTGTTAAGGTTTCTTTTTTGACTAAATTATAGGCAAAAACATTGTCTATGCATGATATAAAGTCGTCATTTAGCAATGTTTAGAGGCATGATCTCTAAACCAAATATAAACACAAGGGTTGAAAACTACTGAAAACCCTTTATATACAAATATGAATCCTACAGAATAGCTAAATCTGCATATATTACAAAGTGCACTTAAATAAAAATACCTCCTATTTTGGACTATTTTGTAACATACCAGGGCCAAACAACAACAAAGCAGACATTGATGGCACTTGCGTAATACCCATCACCAGAATTAGATTTGAATTAAAACACAAAAGTTTTGTGAGTGATATAAGCTCAGCATGGTTTAACAATCACATTTAAAAAGGTAAAACATTGAGTATGTGCTTCAGATGTACACCTCATTATCCCTGTCCCATATAATGTGATGGCACATAGGAGCATTAAGTCAGTAGTAAAGCCTGCAGGAGTAAAGCCACTAAATCCTCTGGTGTGGCTACATAAAGCAAAGGGCTGGCCTCATTCCTTCACATCAAAGAGTAAAGCTCAGTAGAAAGCAGGCCTGCTCCCCATTACTACAGAAAAAGACTCAGCTCTCCAAACCCCCTCTGCTTTATAACCAACATCAGGATTATATCAAATGACCCAGAAACATTGCCGTAAATTCATGTTTTTTTCACATTCGAGCTAATTTGTGTATGTTTTTTTTTTTTACAGCAAATCTTGACATACTTGATGAACACACGTGATTGGTTGTCAACTTTAAGCGGCTCTTGGTCTCGTGAGACAGAGGAACAGCTATTCAGCCGTAGCTATTCAACCTTTTTTGGCTGAATGCTGTCAGCACAGAGGAAATCCAAACAAACACAGCAGCTCTGACGGCTCTGTGAGACTGATAGACAGACAGAAAGAACTCCTTATCAGCAACATGAAAGGAAAGTCACTGACAACTCTAAACACTGAGATTTCATAAACACCATTCGACACGCGCATGCACAGAGTAAACTGTCGATACAGCAAATTGCCCCATACAGTTACTGGTTTACAGCTCAAAATACCATAAAGTCACACAAACACACACGCACATAATGGAGTATTGTGCAATCCAATATACACACAAACACACGTCGTCAAAGATAAGGAACCACACAAGCATCTTTGGAATCGGGCAAAATGTCACTTCAGCTTTATCAGTCTCTGTCAGACTATCTACATCCTCCTGTCTGTCCTATCACTAAACATGTCAAACGTCTCTTATCGGCCCGTCCTTCTCCCCCCTCTGTCTCCCTACCTGCTTGCTGCTCCACCGCATTTTTCTTTCTCTGCCTTTTTTTTCAAATCTGTCCCTGTTTTCCCCTGCTGCTGCTGCTGCTGCTGCTGCTGCTGCTGCTGCTGCTGCTGCTGCTGCTGCTGCTGCTGCTGCTGCTGCTGCTGCTGCTGCTGCTGTGTGGAGGCCACAATGCCCAGTGAAGTCCTGAGCACCTTGGCTGCACACTGCTGCCCTGTCTGCTGCTCAGCAACATGTGAGTGGATTAATGGAAGTGCCACAGCCCCCTGGCCATTTGTAACCCCCCTTAACCAACATCTTTACTCTCTTCCGCCAATCCTCTCAATGAGATCTGTTTAGGGCTTTGTCTTTGTAGTTTGCTGGCATTTTGACCGGAGGTCTTACTACACTAATTATGTTATGATCACACGGTGGTCTAATACTAGTCGTAAAAGACGGTGGAGAGAAAGCATTCTGCGTTCAATAAACACTTTATCAAAAAGTGTTATTTAAGTTTATTTTCCTCTCAAATACTAAATTCCTTCTCATAAATAATTTTCAACTTTCAGATTATAATTGAGTCATGATCAAAAGCATAGACTTCATTCACAAACTAAAACAGTCATTCAATTAAGTGATTAGTATATGTAAAAATGAAAACCTATTTTTTTACCATCCATGTCTGTCGAAAATAACTTCATTTGATCCTATTCATTGTTGTGAATTGTCATAATAATGATATATAGACTTTTTGCACTACTTTTTATTTTGTATTTTATTATACATGTTGCATTGTTGGAGGAGCTCAGGTCAGAAGAATTCATTGCCATTTCTACACTGTAGCTTTGTGCATATGACAATAAAACCTTTGACTCTTTGAATTTGAATAACATATTAATTTTGGACCTGTGGACTAAAACTTGTTTTATGATGTCACAGTGACCCTGACGTTTAATCTCTGACCACTTGAATCTAATCAGTTCATCACTGACACCAAGTGGACGTTTGTGCCAAATTAAAATAAATCCTCCAGGCTAAGATATCAAGTTTACAAGAATGAAACGGACGCATACAATTCATAAAATAACCAACATTTACTTGTTCCATTTTCTCAAATAGTAAGGAATTGTTTTTGTATCTGTTTTCATATCAATGTAAATTAAATACCTTTTTCTTTTTGACAAACAAAGTTAAACAAGCAACTTAGAGTCTTCACCATGAACTCTGAGAACCAGAAATGGTGATGTGTCTGTTACAAATGTTTCCTACATGTTACTGGCTTATTAAGCAGTTGATTTGATAATAAATCAGTACAAGTAAAATCAATAAACACATTCATGTTGATGAATGTTTTTCAGCCCTACTGACCTTAAGAACCTCCACAGGGACCTGCATGCTTTGGTGATGCTGCGGGGCGTTGATGGCCGGTGTGGGTGCAGGAGGCACAGCCATGCACTGCTGCATGTATTGCATTGCTGCATTCTGCTGCTGCTGCTGATGCTGCTGCTGTATCTGCTGTATCTGCTGCCTCTCCCGCTGCTCCTCTTGCTGCAGCTGGTCTCGCATCAGCTGGACACACAAACAACACACACACATAAACACAGAAATAATCATTAAAGCATTGTGACACATGAGTGGACACAAAGAGCTGATAGGATGCAACAACTGGTGACTCCCATTCTATTCTATCTATTTAACTGGCCTTAATGGAAAGTATGTATGATACATGTGCTAATATATGCAACGGATGCGAAGCACAGCCAAGTGTATCAGTGGTTAGTGCGTGTAGATGTCCTTCAATTAAATGGCACGTCCACAAAGCTCTGACATTGACCAGAATACCTTTGTCTCCAGGGGCCACTCGATCATACAACACTCCAGAAAGACATTGATATCCATAGCTATTAAAAGGCTTGCATATCGGATGGTGGCGTTGTACCTGCATCCGCATGCCAATGCGTGAGGCCATGGCTGGGGGGCGAGGGGGCAGGGGAGGGCGAGCCGACGTCAAGGCACCGCAGTCCAGCCCGAGAGGTAGAGGAAGCTGTGGAGGACAAAGGAAGAGAGGACAGTGAGAGTTGGGCCCAGAGGAAAGGAAAAGTGAAAACTAAAAAGGTCTCAAATGTTTATTATTATTATTATTATAGACATCAGATTTTTATATGGATTCAAGTTTGAGGCAGCTTTTAAATAACCACACCATTGAGCTTTCTGCAAACAATCAAGTGTATGTGAATAAACATTTATAAAGCAAATGTTATTATTTATGTAAAGTGGTTGAACATTAATAGCAATGACTCCTCTATTCAAATTATGGTCAAAAACAATGTTGATATTACAGGGTATATGCAGGAATCCTGAAGTCACTTGCATTTCTCCATAACGATGTTGTTTAACAACCGGCGTAAACGGACCGCCGCGCGCTATCAAGCAGTGAGCGTGCGATGTCCAGTTCAGATGATGTCAAATCCAACGGGATTCCATAAATAAACTACACAGAATCACACTACACACCTACGCAATGATTACATTCAGGCACACTGTAGAATACAACCTCTTTGGACAATTTATATACTTATTGAAAACAAGCTACAAAATGTAATACCTTGGAAAATGCCGTTTAATACTTTTTAATAGCCTTAATTTTCACTAAATTGATTTATCAACTTTTAATACTTTTTAAGACCCCGCGGGCACCCTGTATTATTATCTTTGAAATCACAATCCAGATCATATTCTGAACAGTAACTACCCGTTGACATCCACTTCCTTAATTAAAAATAACGGCCAGTTAAATACTGTAGATAACCTTGGATTAAGCCAACTATAACAGAACTATGTCAACTCAAGCTATGCTAAATACATCCTGGTCCTTTCATTTTCGACAGAGAGGTGTCCGCTCAAAGACCTTGGCCTTTCCACTGGTGCCACTCTACCGACAGGTATGGCTGCAAACATTGTCTTGTTGCATGACCAGTTTTCCACTCACATGCACTCTATCTTACAACTGAATCAAAGGCACCCAGTCGTCTTTACAAGTTGTTCAGAGACATGTTGTCAGACCCCTAACCTTATGTAACTATATATACAGTGTTAATATCTTAGCATTTGCTACAGTGTCTCCTTCATGTCTGTCTGAGTCCTCAAATAAATGGCTCTAGAATACATCTTGCTCTTTAAAGGATGTAAGTACTCGTCTATCTTGTATACGATAAACAAACCATAAGACTTTTCATCTCAAGGCGTCACAATAGTTTGCAGCTTCTAATGTGTATTTTCTTCTTGAGAAATAAGAACCCTGCCAATATAAAATACAGTGTATCATTGTAAAGTCATATGAGATAATACCTAATAAAGAAAAAATAGCAAACTAATAATCCTCCCAACCATTCACATGGTCTCATTCACACATCACAGGAAGCTGTTTTCAAATTTCAATGGAGGGTTTTGTCTTGATATAAAATCTTTAAACATGCAAAGAAATCCACAAGTCAAGAATAAAGAAACATAGATACAGAATGTAATGTTCATCTTAATTAGCAAACCTATTTGTGTGATTTGACTTTGCTGAGTATTGCATTAGGCCCTGTAGAGCAAACTGAAACAAAACAAAGCACATCTCCAGGCCATCTAAGCTTGTTTATGTATTCTCATTTAGGTTGTAAGTGTATTCTCATGTTTAAAAGAGGGCACAGGGAAGGAGATAAGTGAGCACTAACACTTTCTGCCCAAACTCTTTCCCTCAAAAAAAGGGTGTATTGTAAGGTACTTCCTCGATTACCGTGGGGAAGTCATGTGAGAGTCATGTGGTCTTGTTGTTCTTGGGTGATCATGTGAGCAGAAGGACGATGGGGAACACCCATAAACCCCTTACAAAACCTCTGTCTTATTTCTCTCACGCACACACACACACTCACAAATATTTAAGCATGCACCATCAGCGGGGAGTCCCAGGACTGACAGTTCCCCTTCTGCAATGACTTGTGTTCATCCCCTGCATGACTAAGCCCGACTGATCTCGCAAAGTTGTAAAAAAACAGGTTTCAAATTAATTTTTAATCTCTGCTGATGGTAACGCAATGCGAGACAACTACATACAGACGAGTAGTGACAGAGACATCAGGGTCTAAACAACCAATCAAAATCCGATTCCTCCAGTCTCTCATCAGTAACACTGTCTGTATATGGTTATAAAGAGAGAAGGACACAGAAAGAAAGACAGAGGGAGAGAGAAAAGCTCATTGTGCATGAGGTACAATAAGAAGGGCAGCTCCTATTGAGGACTGAAGCCGCCTGTTGTCCGAAGTGTACATTTCAGCACCCGAGGGGGCACACACTGCCCGCTTTGTGCCCATTGGATGGCCCACAGGAAAAACACACTCCCATGCAGAGATACACATCGAAACACACACATTCCAACACAAACATGAACCAGAACTTAGATTCCAGGAGACCACACTGCAAAAATACTAAAATACTCTCCATGAACAAAAATGAAGGTAGAGGCACACTACTCACAGGACAGATAATCCTATAACGCCAACAACTATTGAAAGCGTTTCATACCTCCTGCTAACATCTGGAGCTGTAGACAGGCCCTCTAAAGATGTAGCATTAGTAGTTCTCTATTTTAAAGTTCTTAGTTACACACACACACACACACACACACACACACACACACACACACACACCACACACACCACACACACACACACACACACACACACACACACACACACACACACACACACACACACACACACACACACACACACACACACACGCACACACACACACACACACACACACACACACACACACACACACCACACACACACACACACACACACACACACACACACACACACACACACACACACACACACACACACACACACACACACACACACACAGAGGTGGAATGCTGCAAAGTGTATTTATAAAGTCTGACAAATGGGGTGATTACATCCAAACTCAATCGAGAAGGTAGGAATGCCAACCCCAGGAAGATGTGAGCTCTACTGTGTTTCTCGAGGGCCTAAGGATAGACCTTCAGGCTACTGTAAAGGCCCTTGAGACTAAATTGAAAATGCTCATTAGTCAGCAACCTCCAAAATGCCTCCGGACACAACTGGATAGACCAACCAATGACACAAAGCAATGACACATGTGACATAGCCCTGAATGATGGAACAATTTAAACAAACTACATGAGATAAAAAGGTATTTTCACTTTGCTTGACAGACAGATCTGCGAGTTCATGTGTCATATTCTTTGGAAGATGCAAATCAAGATGGTCAGGTGATATTAGAAAACGCGATAGACTTCAACAGAAAATTCCACATCAGCTTCAGCCATCTTCGAAAGTGCATAAATGTCGCTCCTCTTAAAAATCTTTTTTTCTAACCTGCAACATATCTCATAAACAGTTGTGATTGGTCCGTCAGATCTTAAGTTGAGGGGGAATGTGTTGTTGCAAGGCAGATAAAATGTTTACTGTACATGCTAAGATTCAGCACTACTTACACGTATCCATGTCTCCTGCTAACAACACAATAACAAATTAAAAAAACACAGCAAAAGTGTGTTTTGCTGTTTGTAGGACACATACTGTATGTGTCACTCACAGTTTGACAGGAGACATTGTGGCACATTAGCATAACATCATCTAACTTTCCAACACATCTGAAGCTATAAGTGGCTATATGTGTATCACACAGCCTCCAAGTGTCACTAAGCCATGATCCATAAATAAACACAATGACAGGATATCACTTCTACATATCATATGGTGACACACTGCTACCAGGCAGCATGATCTCCCACATGGGCCTTCCCATTGCCTGGCATCCACCGGGGTAAGCAGCAGGCATCTGTGACGCAGTAAGAGCACACAGCGGTCATTGTGTTTCCAACGCTGTGATGTCACAGCCCCTTCACTTCAAACACCGACAGCCAGTGGGAGGATGTAGAGCGGAGGATGCCCGGGTTACAGGTCACCTCTGGATTGTGCAACAGATTAGTCACATCATCATATGTGCCAACAATATGACCACAATGGAAACATGGAAAACATTAAACACGCTGTGCTTTGCAACGTTTCTATACATACATGTGCAAAGCGTGACATAGAGAAGATCAAAGACCCAAACACACAAGTACCCACACTTGGGGGCAGTGTGGGGCCATAACACCTGTGCTCAGAGACATGGTGTTAATTTGTGGAGTGTTTATTTTTAGAGTGGGCAGCGCCATGCCAAGAAAGGCCCTTTCAACGGGCAACTGTGAGCAGCTACATGTGGGATGTGAACATACACGCATTTACTGAGATGCTCACAACATGTATGTGGATATACACATGAATGTGGCCACAGCTGCTTTACAGATTTCAAAGATAATTTACAGTCTTCATTGAAAAAAAAGGTCTGCCTGCACTAAAGTTTGAACAAGTGTAAAGAAGACCCACAAGAGCATTTGCAGGGATTATTACCTACCTCTATCATCACAAGTATTGACTATGACTTTAGAATTTCACTTTGAAATAGCCATCTGCTTTTTTACTTGTTATGTATGTCCAACATAACTGCGTTACTTTATTTGAACAATTTACAGTCATATTGAAAAGGTGTGCGGGAAGTACAGAAACAAATATCATGCATACAGCATTTCGGCACGGCAAGTAAGCATTGAAATAAATCCCTCAAGGTCACACAGGTGCTTTTACATTTGGAATAAAGTGCGTTTAACCTGGCTTGGCCTGCTCTGAGACACAAACACATCAAAAAACTGTTCAAGAACTTAAACCTCAGGCATGGCTGGGTAAAGATGTGCAAGTAAAAAAGAAAGCCTTTGAATAAATCACTTTGGCTGCTTTACTACCTCTAAGATTCAGGTTATTAAATGATATGCCAAGCTTCCTGGTAATATCATAGCTTTCACAAGTGACACTGCTTTTGCACATTACAAGCCATTTCATCACTGCACATGCGCACTCACACAACACGCACCCTTCCCGCATTAAGCTGTCTGTCTGTCTCCTCTAATGACTAAAATAACCCCTTCGGCTCTCTGTTCTCCTTTTCAGGAACACCCTGTTCCCCTGAGCCACGGTGTGTTTTACTTGTTTTGTTTTTGTGCGTGTTTGTGTGTATGTGAGCAGTTAGTTGTGAGAGCAGGACATGAACAAAAAAAGTATGCATGTGGGTTACCGCTCTACAGCGTCTGTTGGCTTTTGAGTAGAGCATGTAAACAGACCTCAAGTATCAATATTCCTACACTTACTGGGGAAGGTTGGCGGGATTATGTGACATGGCTGGCATGGCAAGTATGGAGTCCTTTACCCCTTCCTCTTTAAACTCACACACATGCACACACACACACACACACACACACACACACACACACACACACACACACACACACACACACACACACACACACACACACACACACACACACACACACACACACACACACACACACACACACACACACACACACACACACACACACACACACACACACACACACACACACGCACAGCTGTATCCCTTGGCGACAGAACACACCAAACTATTCGGACATGCAGACTGGTAGACGGACAGAAAGTCAGATAATTTTCAACACTCAGGATTGGAATTCTGCTGGGTCAATTGCTGCTTTAAATATATAAACAGTCAAGTTGACCATCTAACATCTGTACTAATTGCAAAAAAACACACAAGATTTAGTTACATCACACAGGGGTTGTGTTTGCACACCAGAGTGTATAAGGTTACTAAAAATTAAATAGAAAAGATTCCCATTTCTATTCAAGTCACTTATAACAAGATAGCCTGCTGTGTGAATGCAGGGCTCCACAATCAGTATTTTAACATTATAATATAGCAGCACATTGGTGCACAGAGACAGACACACATAGACACATGTTGAATTACCTTTTTTAGAGGAAAAATAGTTCACAACGGGGTGAATACACTCTGCTTATGCTGCCGACTACATGTCTTGATGCTGGAGAAAGTGGATTGCAATCTGCAGGGGAGGTCAGGGACGGCGGAGAGTGATGAAGAAAGGCGATGGAGGTGGAATGAAGATGATACAAACAAAACAGACAAAAAGAAAGAAAGAAAGAAAGGGTGGTTGGTTATCAAATGTAACAGTGCAAAATGGATGAATGGAATTAATAGCTTGAACACAAAATATAACGATGTGTAGAGTGGGGAAGTACAACAGAGGAGGCAGTGAAGGGTTCAATGGGGGAAGCAGCAGGTGTGCAACACACACTTAAGAACTTTGAGAATAGGAGTTTCCACAGCGGAAACGAAGGGAGCAACAGACCATGGTTAGACCTTAGTACAAACTCACTAAATGGTCTAAATAGAAGATACTCTCAAAAAGGAAAAAAGCTTATTCTTTTGACGGAGACAGCTTTGACTGTTGCAATTCTTTAACATCATGGTGTCAATTTTGTGGGCAAGTGTTAAAGCACTCTATGTGGTTTCTATATGTTTTTACACCTTCATTTGTCGGACAACGAGTACCCTCAAGTAATACATTACAAAGAATGACTCTTCTTGTTAGTAGCATGGTTGAGGTAAAGAGTTGGATGTATAGCAGCTGCTGTGCAATGACTGGTGTCCTTAGATTTCTGGTAAACCCGAGGTGAATAGAAACTTGTGAGTAATTGACAGGCATAGAGAGTCCACAGAGTAACATTTCTACACAGTCACTAACTTTCTGAAGGTCATCAGGATACATCACCATAACTTATCAACAATGTGTGTGAATCACTATGCCTGTCACATTGTAAACACTATCTAAAAATAGCTGACCAAGATAGACCCTTGCCCAGTGTGAATGTGTCCACTCTGCTTTCCTCAAGTCACTTTGCTCCACAGATCAGAGAAGAGAGCGATGTGAAATTAGTGCGGAAAGCAAAACAAAACATTGTCAGCACTAAAACACTTTTAGCCATATCGAATCAAAGTACAACACAATGAGATTGCAGGAAAGACAATAGACCTGCATCATCAATAATGACCACAATGCATCACTTCCCCTTTGTGTCCATACGTTTTCACAACTCCTAGTTTTGTCAGTGATGAAGAAACTTCCTCTGCAGGAAACCCAAGGAAAGAACCTAGAGCTGTTTCCCTTACATCATTTTCTTTAAATGCAAATTCATTGCTTTTTCATTCATCGATCATACAATACGTGAATAATTCAAAGTAAATGTTAAAGTATGCAAGGTTAACAGATCATAAGATGTAATCACATTCGGTCATCCTGTTTTGCCAGGTGTAGTGCTAATTCTGTCCTAAGGTAGCGGCACTCCAAACATCTCTCAACAATCTAACCTCAGTTTACATGTTCTATTCCTTAAATAGATGCATTATGTCATACAACATTTGAACATTGGAGAACTGTTGTATTTCATGTATTCACTTTTATTGTCTCTCCTCCAGACAGGCACACAATCAGTACCATCACTCTGACATTAGGCCTCCACTTAGCTGCGCCTAATAAACAATTATCACATTGCTAAACAATGCAATGATGACTCGAGATCTCTGGATCCTAGGGGTGTAACGGTACACGTACCGAAATTATTCGGTACGGGCCCTTCGGTTCGGTACAGGTGTGTACCGAAGTGTACCGAACGAATATAACGTTAAACGTAAAAAATTGAGAACGTGAATAACTTTTTGGAAGTAATCTCAGGTGCTGCGTCGCAGCATTCAGAGTAATTTGCTCACATTGGGTTCAACGCGTCAACGCTCACATTGCTGGTCAGAGGGATGCGTTCAAATGTAGTCAGTAATTTGAGGAACTATCAAAAATTAATGGCGAACGCAGATAAAGTTGAGCTCGAAAATCCTCCAGCATCATTGAAGTCTCCGGTTTGGGAACATTTTGGTTTCGCAGTTACGTACAAGGATGACGGACAAAGACAGGTGGACCGAACCAAAGCTGTTTGTCGGCATTGTTCAACTAAAATTGGTTACGCGGCTGGCAATACATCAAACTTGCACACTCATTTGAAAAGGCATCACCCGAACGTGAATATCACCGGTACCAAAAGAAAAAAGACTGAAGTGCAAACCCAACTCCCACTAGCATTTAAGCCTCCACCACTCGCAAAAAGTTCAGACCGAGCCAAAGCTATTACAAACACCAAATATCCTTATGTTGCCATGTTAGCAAAGCGCTACCTGGCTGTATCTGCTACCTCTGTCCCTAGCGAGAGGGTTTTCTCCACATCAGGAGACATTGTTAGTGCCAGCAGATCTGCCCTTTCGGCAAGCAATGTGGACAAGTTCATTTTTCTTTAAAAAAAACATGAAAATACAATGACAAGCAAGTCATAATGTCAAACTGGCTGCTTAGGTGCTAGTACAGTACAGT
This sequence comes from Gymnodraco acuticeps, assembly GCF_902827175.1. Classification (NCBI taxonomy): domain Eukaryota; kingdom Metazoa; phylum Chordata; class Actinopteri; order Perciformes; family Bathydraconidae; genus Gymnodraco; species Gymnodraco acuticeps. The sequence continues at coordinate 733,540 of NW_022990206.1, read as the reverse complement.
TCAAATACAGATTATTTCAGTTCATCGAAATGCTGCACCTTAATGTTTATTTTATTATATTTTGTATTTATTTGAGTACATTATTCACAGTTTAATAATAATAATACAAATATATATATATATGTTTTGTTTTGTGAAAAAAAATGCTGCTGTACCGAACCGAACCATGACCAAAAAACCGAGGTACGTACCGAACCGAAATGTTTGTGAACCGTTACACCCCTACTGGATCCTATTTCTGTTTTTGAAAGGTCAAAACGCAACGTAACACTGTCAAAAGCATTTCAAACAATACTGCTTCTGTTGCTGCTACTGCATTAGTTTGTGATTAAAAGGTACTACATGTTACTAAAAACACATTATGCCCAGATATGTTTACTTTCATTTCTGATCTAACAAGTCGGTCTGAATTGAGCAGTGAGAAACACTGATACTTATACATAAAGTATAAAGAGACAGTATAAACAAAGATCCTTACCAGAAACTGTCCAACTATCCCAAAGACAACATAGTGTACCCAAGCGAGATCTGCTCCTCCACGTGTTAATACACACACTCTCTGACAAGGACACAGTTGTTTGCTGGCAGGGCTGAGTAACTAGAGCATTCAAATGCCGTTTCACTGGTTGAGGACACTCCTCCCTCCATGGGCAGAGCTGCAGTAAGCTGGGTGACAGACACTATTAGTCACCTCACCTTCCTTCCCATAACCACCAGCTCAGCTTCTTCTTCTTCTTCCTCCTCCTCCTCCTCCTCTTCCTCCTCCTCCTCCTCCTCCTCCTCCTCCTCCTCCTCCTCCTCCCCTAAATTAGCCTGAATGCCATGGTCTGGGGAAACAACAACAGGAGCCCTGTGTCCAGTGAACTCATCTCTCTCCTTTTTTTTTTACCCTCTTTCGTTTTAATGTGGAACTCCTCCTTCAGTCCAGTTCCCTTCTTAAAGCAGTGACCACAATTTAAATACAGGAACACACATGCATGCATAACCACCAATAGATAAGGGCAATACCTGAATTTTTTCGCTAGGTCATTTTGCACGTGTTATCCTAAACGTTACGGCAGTGAATCAACATATTTACTTCTTTAATTGCACACCCATTGTCTGTCACTTCCCACACGCAACGCAAATACAAACCTGCATGCTTAGATGGTTATGTTATGAGACTCAACAGATAACCAAGTCTTCATACAATCCTAAGAACAGGAAATGGCTATTTATTATCTTCCATATTCAATGTAAATATTGTTATATTTACTTCAATTTATTTTTGATCACCGTTTCATTTTGATGTATGTATGTTAATGTGAAAGGCAAATTCCTCGTATGTGTTGGCTTGACAATTCACCGGTTTCTGATTCTGATCTGTATCTGTTCAATATTAGTTGTAACACGGATAAGCGGGAGAAGATGGATGGATGGATGGTTTCGCACTAAGATATTTGTTATCGGATACTGAAAGCCATGGTCCCTGTATTGGAGATTATTCAGCGGGCGTTTAAAGTCACAGCATGAATAAAATGACTAACAGAAACAGATTTTAGTGAATTTCAAAAGTCACTGATTAGTTTCAACAAGGTGCAAGTGATTACATACGAGATTTAACTTTAGAACAATTTAGATGTTACAATGCAGTGTAGGTCACATTTAGAACTTAGTTTTACTTTAAGTATAATATTATATTAATAATAGAATATGTGTACAACTGTTATGAATCCAAGCTGTTCTAACATTCAAACAAAAAGTTACATCTTTATGCAGGTAACTACAGATTTCTAAGTGTGTTATATCCATCTGATGGTGTCTCTGAATCATTTTATAGTCACTGATGAAAAGTTTTTACTCCTATATAAATTGTCATTTGCATCTAAAGTGGAGCTACAGTAATGTGCGTTTACTTCTCAGAGATTGACAGAGATTTCCTTTTGACTGGGTACTTGTGAGTTGATTGAAGTAAATCTTTCTCTGTGCTCACATCATTCACATCATGAATCACTTCTCCCTATGATCTCCTCCATACTTGTGCATCTATTTCTTATATAAGCACATGCAAAAACTCATACAAACACAGGTCAACATTCAACATACAATAAAGGTTTCAGAAGAGAAAAAAAACCAGCAATTTGACAGGTTTCCTTATCATGTGTCATAATGCAACAGTACACTGACTTCTACTGTTGGGCCAAACACTATAAAACTGTAAAGCCATCGCCACTCATTATACGTCACAGTTGGCTAATTAAACCAGAACAAGGTGCCCAGCTAAAAAATGTACTTGCAAATCAATCTGCCTCGGGTTGTAACACACATGTCGGCACACATGAAGGGCAAATGCAGAGCGTATGGGCAGCTGCTTGTTAGATGGATCGTTCGTGTGCAATAACTTAATAAAACTCTTCCATCACTATATCTAACCCAAGTATAAGATCCCTTCTAATTAGTTCCCTACCATCTAAACTCCCCTACACCATCCTGTATCTCTGAATGCAGGAACACAAACACTGGTATCAGAGTGCCACTCAGCTTGTTGTGCCTATCACAACAGAGGAGAACACTGACCAGCATGGTTCAGCAGCACCCGGCTCACAAGCTTTCCTTGTTTATACACAAAGCATTCAGAAGCGGGCCAGCTCCAGTTCTCATAGTGGCCGCAGTGTATTTACTGTGTTATTTTGGTCCAGGGGCAGGACTCCCCCCGGGCCCTCATCTTATTGGTTGAAAAATATGCGTTCCTGTGGCGTCAGGCCAATTATAAGGCGTATGTGTAGGAGGGGAAATCATCGACCAAGACAGCCTTGTACTCTTTTGACAATGGCCTACCAAGACTCAAACACACAAATGCACACACACGTCCACACCCAACACCCTCTTCAACTTGTCTGTAGGACACGTTTTCCTCAATGTACTCCCTCTGTCACTATGGCGGCAAAGAGGTTGCACACAAACATAGACAGTTGTTGGACGACTGTGATGATATGACTTAGTGAGGTTTAATCCAGCTGTGCTAAGGACAAACAGCAGCGTCGATATACCAAACACCTAAGAGTTCCTAAGGTTGCAGGAAAATTGTTCTACAATTTATATTATATTATACAGTATGTTTACCAAAAATGTTGTCTGTATAATAATTATACATATTGCAAATCATTTTATACACATTATCCTCTATATATCAAACATATATATGTGTACCTTTTTAAAAGTTATTTAAGTTAAATCAACCCTTGGCCGTAAAATGACTATTAAACTTTCCTAAGTGCATCATGATATGACCTTAGGTGACCTCAAGTTGTGTGCTTGAGAATAAAGCCTGCTTCTGATTACATAAATCATAAACAAATACATTAACCTAAATACATAAACCCTTTTTACATAAATCAAAATAAATATGTTATTTTTTCAAATGAATTGGATCTTCTCATTGCATATGTTTTTATTAAACTTTGCAAATATGTGTAGTTGATTAAAAAAAACAAAAAACACATAAAAGTATCAAAAGTTGATATAAGGGCTGCTGTGGCCGGATGTTTCAATCATAATGCACTGAGCCATTCGGTGTTTATTTTTTAGATAACATTAGTTCTATGTCATTAATACTGAGTAAACAAATGTGAGAATATATGTGTGTTTGCGTGCAATAGAGAGAAAGTAGAGCAATAACCAGCCAACCAGAAGTACAGCATTTCTGTTTTTGCATGAGTGAGAGACACCATGTGTGAAACGGAATGAAAGGCATTCGGGAGATAAGGTACACATACACACAAAAATGTATTTCACTACGGCCGCCACACACCATAACCTGTTCCTCGTCCCTCTTTCCTTCTCTCTGTCTCTGTCCTGTTTTCATTCTCAACTGGTAGGCAAGTTGAAAACTAATTACCATCAGTATGAAGAATGCGAATGCCTTTTAGCCCTTCAGACCTTTGAGTAGAAGCAAGTGAGAAAGAACTGCGCAGAGAGCGAGAGAGAGAGAGAGGAGAGAGAGAGAGAGAGGAGAGAGAGAGAGGAGAGAGAGAGAGAGAGAGAGAGAGGAGAGAGAGAGAGAGGAGAGAGGAGAGAGAGAGAGAGAGAGAGGAGAGAGAGAGAGAGGAAATAAACAAGAAAACAAAACAAGAAAACATGGCTGCCAAAAGAGGAGCGATCATGCCAACAATGTGGAGGAACTGCTGTGGAGACAGAACAGCACTTCCTCAGACAATGCCCAACTTTTGAACCTGTACGGAAACAATTCTTCCCAAAACTCAAACATAAGCATCCTCAATTATTTAAAAATGAAAATGAAAAACTAAAAATACTTCTCGGGGAATATAAAGAGAGCTGCATTGTGGCAGGACAGTTTGTCTCTGCCTGCCACAGTCTGAGGGAACCGGAATGAGCAGATACACCAGGTCTCACATCTTATATATCTTAAGTATATATATCATATTCTATTTTATATTAATGTATTATATGAATGAAATGAATCTGTATTCCTTGTTAAAAAAACAAAAAAAACATGTTCTTTGCAGTTTGTTTATAACTGTTTATTTGTGTATAGATGTTACAACTATACAGAGCTTAGGCAATACTGTATGTAAATATGGTCATGCTAATAAAGCTATTGAATTTAATTGAGAGAGAGGGAAGCAAGAAGGTAAGAAACAATTGAAAACACGTGAAAACATGTGAAGCAAGAGTTCGAGGAGAGGTCAAGTGGACGAGTATCAATAAGATAAGTTTACAGGCGACCGTCCTCTGTGATGTGTGTGTCTTTTTGTGTGATTGTGTGTCAGATCAGCATCCATTACTTGTCCTCTGACCAAATATGGGGCAATATTTTGATTAAGCAGCGCAGACAAAGGAATGCTGTGTCTCTATACACAGACGCACACATACAACCTTATACAGTAGATCACTAAATTTCCTCCGGAGAGGATTCTTCCACGGACTACAGCTAACACTAACAGAGAGGAGGAAGAGATTATCCAATAAAGATGTCAATAGACTCGGGCAGGGTACAGTGCTGCTACTAAAGTTGCTTTGCATTTCAGCCCTTTCAAAATAAAGACAGCGCCAGCTATGGATTTTAGAAGGAGCATCCATTAAGTTCCTCAGCTATGCAGTTATATCACACCGGTTTATAAGAGATCTCCACTAAGACCGCTTGAATCCTGAACGTATAATGTTACGCTTGATCAATATATTAGTCACCTCTGGAAATAACTTATCTGAACAAGATCACCAAATGAGTCATGCCACTTAATTCAAGAAGTATTACAACAGCACTAGTTGATTTTGAAAGTGCAAAAGTTCCTCCGTCTTCCTCTTTTTATACACAAACACTTTATAGAAATTAATACCTGTTTAAATCACATGAATTCAAAGTAGAAAACAATATGGATTCTGGATTATTGACTAGTTCCTGGGACGCTGCAGAGGGACCCTCAAATATGTCTTATTTCATCTTAAAACAAAACAAGTGACAGAAATGTGATTCTTAAAAATAAGAATAATCTACAAGCTTTGAAGATATTGTGAAAGGTTGACAAATTGAAAATCCTGGCAGCTCAGTTAAGGCACAAAAATATGCATATTTCTAAATTCACCAGTGTGAACTAAAGGTAGAGGCATGTCTAGAGACTGGATTCAAGAGAGTAAATATTGTAGTCAGACTTAAAAAGGCCACAGCGAAGATCTTCATTTACCTTCAGCAAACAAACAGCTTCAGGATTAACTACATCCTGTAACATTAAGGGAACTTGGTGTTATAAGGCTTATGAGTCATAGGAAGGAGCCAACATTTTAAGAATCTTGTAAATGAATATTTAATTGCAAAATCAAAGACAAGTTTCCCTCAGCATAAATGGAAGAAAACACTGTCCTTTTGAATTATCATCAGGAAACACTTAAAGCAATGTGACCTTCAATATGCCCAAGGTAGCTACTAGCAATGTGAAGTAGAACAATTGTCCATCTTAAAGGTAGGGTAGGTAATTCACTTCAGATACACTTTGTATTATATTCCATGGAATGCTCTTAACATCCCGATAGCAATGAATACATGAAATGCTTTGACAATAAATACAACAAAAAAAACATACAAAAATGTCATCTGTGGAAGCCGTGGCGCTGTAAAAAGCACGGCCAATTATCTGAGCCGGCCTGGCTAAAATAACTGGATGGCCTACCTGCCTGTCAGCCTTCCATCTCGTGCACAAACTTATCTCGTGCCCCCATTGGTCATGTGCGCGTTCGTGTGTGTTGGAGGAGGGGCTCTGTAAGGAAGTCTGAAGGAAGGGGCAGATTTTTTTCGGCTGCATACTTTCAAATTCTAGCGCACTCAAGCTGGTTTCTCCATTCTTACCTACCCTTTAACTGAATAGCTTGATGTTATAACAGGTACAAAACAAGTCTGAATATGCAACCAAAGACATCACACAGTCATGTCATGAGTCATCAGTGGGTTTCTTTTAAATATCAACATATGAAACCAGACGAGATGTATCAATACTGAAATGTAATGTTGAAATAACCTTTTTATTCCCATTAGTCTACAACCATTGGAAAGAATACTAGGAATAAGCATAATGGAAAACCTGTTTGAGGAGCCCAGGGGGCATATTATTGAGGGAGCGCAGAGTTCATACAAGTGAGAGGCAGTGTTCAGTCGAACAACAGCAATGCCGACTGTTGAAAATACAAATCCTGTGGTTTGGGCGGTATTAAAAGCAGACAAAGAAATCAATCTTAAAATCTTCAACGCTGTATTGAGCCTTGAAAACACATTTTCCTGAAGCAAATCAGAATTATCTTAGGATATTCCACAAACCACAGGAACACTATCTTAAAAGATGTGAAACTGCAAGTGAAGAGTGAGATTATTATATATATTATATTTGGTTTGTATATGCTTATTTCGAAGAAAATCTTTTAAGGCAATTACAATACAATTTGAAAGCTTTGTTACAATATAGTCATACTTTCAACTTTAAGTGTGTTAATGTGGGAACAGTCAGGTCTTAAAAACATAGCTGAGATGATGAACATCTTTATACAGAGATAGCTATGAAATCACTGTGGGCCCCTGTTAGAGCTAAAGTTCCACAAAGCTACAACTGCCCACTGCGAGCTTCACCCCTGCAGTTCACACTAACAAGCAAATTGTCCAGCTGCACACAACAGGCCAGCTGCAGTTTGTGCACACAGATGCAGCAGAGACGCCATTCTTCAACAGAAAAGCGAGACTGCGTAAGACCCTCACTACTGTCTGTCCGTCAAAAGAGGATATGAAACAGTGGAGTGGAGATAAGATGAGGAAGTGGAGTCACACACTCAGCACATGCCCTCAAAATGCCCCACCCACGCTCACATCGGATAAATCATGGGTCATGTTGTCATAATAACACATGCTAATTGTCCATCCTGTGGTTCAAAAAGTCTGAGCTTAAAAACATATTCAGTAATTCCTTAGGTCTTTTTTATTTTTCAGAGAAAACCAAAACACCATAAAGACACTTCCCCTATGCTTCTTTTCCTGCTCCAGTCACGAAGTGGTGAAAACATTGTCCGGGTCACGGGAGATCTGTCCATATGGTGTATGGAGGAAGCTGTGTTTACACACACACCTGATGCTCTTTCACACTAGAGTATATACATTGCGCCTACTCAGTGCGCCTGTGTGTGTCCCACTGCCTTTGTTTACCTGAAGAGAATGAAACCCATCTCCAACACATTCAAGCGGGCTGAGTCCAATGAAGCTGAAAATATAACACACACACAAGCACACTTTTCCATACACACAGGATGTAAAGCTTGTGCTTACGTGTGCATTTGTGGGACAAGATTGTTCACCTTCAAACACAGAAAGGTTACACAAGCTATGGAAAAGTTATGCTCAAATCCAACCAGTAGTTTGGTTACGGCCCGTCCACACAGTGGCGTGCGTTGTCGCTTGCCGGCGGGCATGTCTGAAGCTAGACCAACAACCAATCACCTGAATCTCCCGCCCCGGACACACAAGCAGTAGTTTGATTGGCTAGAGCTTGTACTGGCATATGATTCGATTGGCTGACGCTTCCGTCGAAGCTTCAAAAGTTGAACATTGCTCAACTTTTGCAGCGAGCAACGCGGGCGAAGCTACGCTTCGCTCCCACAATGCAGTTCGGCGAAGCGTGACGTCACCCCATTCAAAGTGAATGGGCTGAAGCGTTGAAGCTTTAACGCACGCCGCTGTGTGGACGGGCCGTTATTCCAATATTTTAGATGGACAAAACGGTCCCCTCTGCGGACGGTTGTATTGCTTGAAACTGGACTATCTTTTCCTTGCTTGTAATCTGAGCAGGTTGCTACTGTTCTTTTGGAGAGAGTGTGATTAGTCTGCCAGGCATCACTGCTGCTCAACATAGTGGCTGGTCACCTCTGACCTTGCTAACAATGACCTCACCGCTCAGTGTGTTAACTAACCCCTGACCCTTCGTACTTTGTGTGCACTCTAACCCTAACGACTCCTCTATATGCATGTGTCCCATTTTTCCCCGTTTCTATTCTGTTCACATGCTTGTGTTGGCAAAGAGGGAGAGTGTGAGCAGATAAATGTCTCAACAGCTACACAGACACAATGCTTTATCATTTGTTCTCAACACAACTGGTTATGACGTCCAACGTTTGTTTTATAAAGATTTTCTGATACTGTGTTGCAGGCAGCTTTTATTGTAAGTTATCTTCTGTGATCTTTTTGACAGGATTTTAGTTCAGAGGCATTCTTAAGAATATTATATAATTACGCCAAGAGGCACATGATAGAATAACGAGGATATAGTTAACTTGTTAATTGTTTTATTGATATGAAGCAGCACTACATTAGTGTCACATTTCCAGACAGTTTTGTGCCAGATCACAATAGAGTAGATTTATCTTTTGTACACAACAGAAATGTTTTCATTCATTCATGGATTCGCTGAAATGAGGAGAGGCTGATAAAGGAGGTGAAAAGGAGAGACAGAGACAACCAAACAAAGATAGCTTGAGAAAGTTATTTTATCTGTCCAGGAGAACGGTAATTCCTGTTTAAACCATGTGACTACATAACTGCTGAACTAACTTGCGTGCTACTTCATTTTTATGTGGACCAAAATACACTCCAGTACTATGGCCTTAACTCACACCAACAACTCATTCACTCAGTGTCTGTGTGTTTATATTCATGAGTGTTAATACGCATTTACTGTGGTTGCCTGAGCCAAATAAACTACTCTCATGCATCAAAAAACACATTATTTCCTGACACCTGCAGCTGAACATGCCCCCATGCAGGGGCGCCGTATAAGAACGTATTAGAACATTAAGAAAAAAAAATGTAAGTAACCAATTTGATATCTTTTCATGGGGCCCAAAATACCTGGCGGCGCCCCTGCCCCCATGCATGTGGATACCCATCTGTGTCTCCGTTACAGTGAACAACAAAGTGCTGGAAGTTCTTGTTTCCTTCAGTGTCACTATCTGTTTTGCTTTTATATCAAAACACATTAAGGAAAACGCACATGCCACCAATAAACTATATTTGTGAGTGTGGTTGACCTCAGTGATCCAGCGCAACTTCCCTGAAACACTTATTTTCCTAGAATCAACTGAAAGCAGACCACCTTACTGTACCTAACAGGCATATTTCTACTAAGTCATTAAAAGGATTATTAATTGCTGATTGTTTGATTAGTGCCCTTTTTTAATGGTTATTGTGTGGTTTTCCATGGCTTCAGTTCCTTCAAAGACCTATTTCACAATCTATGTCATATATAATCATATACATAGTTTAATGGGATTGCTGTGCTCGAGATGTTCTATTTTGGTCATCTCACTTTATGAGCTGTCATCATAGCATCTCCTAACACAACATGGGCTCTAGATTAGCGCTCTCGCTAAAAGCTAAAGGGACATTTCTTAAGAAGTAAAAACAAAAGTAGTCAAGTCATGAATATAAGTAGAAACTTAACAGTTAGAAGCTATATTCAGACCTATTGAGGCTGTTCTGCTCTGACCATGATTTGGTTCCGTTAAGAGCTTAAGATGATCACAGAGGCCGATCGGAGAGGTCAGGGTGAAGTGTCAAACACTTGGTTGGTGTGATTTAGATGGTACACATATCTATAGCAGTGGTCCTTTTAAAGCCCAAGATCCCCGACCTTGGCCTTGGTGAAAGGCGAGATCTACCTATTGCAGAATTTAGTGAAAAAGACGACCCAGACAGTACTTCCAATTTGAGGGCTTTTATGCATCTGAATTACATCAAATCATTTGGTGCAACTTCCAATTTGATTAAACCAAGAACACAACATAACTAACATGTCAAAAAGGATAAATATATATATTTATATCATACCTATCATTTTAAGTTGAATTCATTCCTTCATTACAATCCTAAATATAAATGTATGTAGCTTATTTTCCATTTATTTGAGTGAATGTACATTATTTTGTTGACAGCAACAACAACAAAGAAAAAAAACACCATCTTGCAGTGAGCAGATAACATAAAGTGCCATTTTTAACTGTGAGGCTTATCCACTGAAGCTGCATGCAGGTGCAACATTTAACACCTGCTAACGGGGTGGTGGATGATAGGCTTACATCTAAAAACGTTATTAAAAGAAAAAACATTATTTTTTAACTTTTATTTTTTATCTACCCGCACCACACTGGTTGGTGACCACTGAGACAGGCAATCGGACCTACAGACTTCCGACAGACTATGGAGGGGTTAAAGTTAGACCTTAACCGTGGTAAATCTTCATATTTATCATGGGAGGTCATTATATATTGTAAAAGCGAGGGAAAAACACATAATATTGAGGTGGATTAATACATGTCACACTTTAAAGCAGCAACTTTTGCTGCAATGGTTTGTCCATATTCTACAATAAAACGAGTAAGGTTCCTTTAAAAATCACAGCTAAACTCCCAGTATATGTAAAACATTAAAACTGGAATAAAACGTTGACATTGCATTACTGGAAAGCATCAGGCTAAATACATCATTCACTCTGCATGCAGGCACACTACAAATAAACACACAGTATGTAAATTATGCTGCAGAGGGGATGAAGGGGGCATACATAGTCAGTGCTGCCTCCATTATTTGTATGTTTGCACCATGCAGGACTTTAAAGCAAAGCACTTGAATACGCAGCAGAGTATGTATGTAGGCCTACAGTTTACAGTCATAGCTTATACATAGAAGCATACCCCGGGGCTGAGGTGTTGTTACTGATACCGGCTGGCCACTGCTTATAAATGGCAAGAGCTTTCTACTGATGACAGTATAAAGGGGAAAGTGCTGCATTAGTGTCTAACCTAGTGGGTCCCAAAGTGGTAGCAGTGTCCTCTTCCAAAAAGGCTAACAGCTAAATGTGAATGTGTGCTATTCTCATACTATTATGTGAATTACTTTGTGCAATTCTTCATTTTTTTTCAATTTTAAATAAACTTTTGAATGTCCAACAATTATTCAATTTGGATTCATAATAACATAATCATGACCTGTACGCAAAGACTTAACGAATGATGCACTTTGATTTGTGATGGTATGTTAAGATTAAGGACAGTAGCTGTCAGCATGTTGCTAGCGTTACACGTCTAGTCTACAAAGCCTGAAGTGTTGTTTAACTATTTGTGTGATGATTAGCAGAAAGACAGTGATGCTTTCAATTGCCTAAGGACTTACATTAGATCATTTTCATTTTAAACTAAATTATTCTCTATAGGCTATCGCTCTATTTTGCATTTCAATCTGGAAATACGAAATTTGAATTAATGCTCGCCGGGGTTTCTAGAGTTAGTAGTAGTGTATTTGCAGAAGCTATTTTTCAGTGGTGGTGGTAAAATATCACTTACCAGCTCTGAAGGTCAGACAGACCGAAGTAAAGAAGTCAGGTTCACCAAAAGTGCGTGCCCACTTCTCTCATGCGCTCTGACAATACCGAACCCGGCCGCGACTATCGGGAGAGAAACACGTGTTAAAGAGGACAAGAAGCTCCTAAGAGTTTCAAGTTTCTATGTATTTCCACTGACTGCTACGGCGTGTACCACCACCACCACTGGCACGTCGGAGGCTAATTTGTTTTCGTTTTGTCCGTCGAGATGTTGTCAAACTCAAAGCGTCTGCGGTCACCTGTGCCACCACCAATGGCAAAGCGCAGACGGGATTGTGGGAAATGTAGTTTTTCCTCATATCTTCGACAGTGGTATTTCGAGGCGATGACGTTGTGCCTGTTGACTGCAGAGTTTTATGAGGTCCTCTAACTTTAGCTGGAGTTCCAAGAACTCGGACGGAGACAACTTTATTGTTTTAAACCGCCTGCAATTGAGACGCTTCTTTCAGTGATATTGTTTCATATTTATGACGCATTTTAGTTTAATTCCTGTTTCAGTGTGATGTGTCAGTGTTAGGATGCAGGGATGTGATGGAAACCATTTAAAATACAATAAAATACATTAGTATCTCTTCAAATTCTTATGTGTTCAACAATTTAGTGGAAACTGTCTTATTGACAGTATCTTTGTTTATTTGAGGATAATTTGTGTATTATGTTAAACCTCTTAATAGGTCCCATATACTGTTGATCCATGTCCAACTCCAAAACTCACATTTCTGTCTGTTTTATATATCCGGCATGTTGACAGGAGGCATGAGTTTATTTGTGGAGTTGTAAATACCATCTTGACGTCCCACAGCTGTATTTCAGGAAATGTGCAGTCCAGGTTTCTGTATAAAGTGCTGTTTTGTTTCTGAAGGAAATATAGCATGTTACAGTGCAAGTACACTAATATTCTTACATATAAAAGCAATGTGAAGGAGAGCCTTATTTTATTCAGTTAATGTTAGAGCACACCGGTAGTACCCAATAGGACAACAAGAGGGAAGCAAATTCTAAAAAGAAATTGAATGTTTAGTTAATCAACATTTCCTAAAACATATGACTGAATGCATTTTGAATGGGCAGTTTGAGTTTTTATTTCAGTGTAGTTTATTTATCAATGCAACTCATGATAAAACAAACAACTGCTGCTAATCAGAACATTCAGCTATCTTGATTTTTTTCCATCAGTGTGAAATCTTTGTGGTTAATTTAATATGTTTTCATGCACAAATAGATGCAAATCAATCCAGGTTAAATAGCTTCCACTATGTCTGATCCATGGATAGATTAATATAAATGATAGCTCTCCCAATACAATTCAAGAATGTGATTGGTATGATTCAACTCACATACAAGACTCATAAGACAGACCACTTCAAACTATTTGAGAACGTGATTCTACAAGAGAGACAGTACATGGCTCATAGTCAGCAAGATATTTTATAAGCCAAAAAACACAAGAAATCAAACATTGCCCAGATCAGGAGATAAGTAGATGACGACATCAGAGGTAAATCATCTTTGTCCCCTAATATTTACATAATACTAAGTGTGGCTGCCTTTAATTACATATATCAGCAAAACACACGATCTTAAAAGAATACAACTTTCTTGCTGCAACTTTGTCAAAACGCAAAATAAAGATGTTGTAAGCATAACAAAAGGGAGGGCAGAACAAATGTTTGAACCCATTCATTCACTTGTTAAAAATAAAACTTGTGTGACACATGTAGATTCAATATGCAACATGTTCTCGAATGTAAAATAACGCCAGATTTTGAGTCTTTGAATGCAACCGGGAGCTCAAATGTACATGTTCCTCTGGCATATCTGTAGGGCTGGGCAATAAATCAATATGTATCATCTATCAAATACCACTGGGATCATGTCACAGTTAATTTTGAGATAACAATGCAAAGCAATTTGACGAATGAGAAACTACTACTAATCTTTTGTAATTGTTCTTTATAAATTGTCGAGAGTACTGCCAATGTTCCTCTGTGGAGGTGACGGATTTGTTTTTTATGCATAACAAGCCCTAATATTATTAAGAGTAATGTTCACAGTGGACAATTCTGCAGGACATGATTTACATCTGGGATAAATGATGTTTAAATAACACTAAACGCTGGGTGTGGAGGTTGCCGTGGTGGATAGGCATGTAACAACGTTTGATTTTGAAAATGGGAGTGGGGTTTCCATCCCATCTATGGCCATCAAATGTTGACTTTCTTTAACAACAATTTTATCCAACACGATTAAACGATTAAAAAATGTTGATGGGGATAGTAAATTCCAAAAAGAGGTAAATAAACCTAATCCACGGTTCAGCAGTCAGGCTGAGATATCTGAAGACTTCTCATTGAATTGATGTCCTGCCAGAAGGGCATGGATCCTATATAAAGGCTGAGGAGGGGTACTGTGGGTGCCACCACTCCATGATCTTTACACTCTGTACGGGATCCAACACCACCTGGGTGCCGCCCTGATCCCCCCTCTTCTTCCCCCACCGGAGCGGAGAGTCCTGGAACAGCAGGCGGACACGGTGGTGGCGCATGTCTGTGCTAACGTTGATTGTGAACTACAAGAAGAGAAACAGACATGTTTGGATTTGAAGAGGAGACAAGGATACCCGGTACACCAGCCATTATCCAAAACGGTATTATATCCTTTGTGCGGAAGATAATATAGGCCAAAGCAGATTAATTTGGCAAAAATACAGTTGTAAGCATAACATGACAAATAGGGGAAGATATTCTGAATGTTTTGAAGGAGATTTACCCATGTCTGTCTGTCTTTATCCATTCTGATCTTTGATGTGGCCTCAATAAACTGATAAACTCTGATAGAGTCTCAGTCATAAACATGATGTCCTAATCCTTATGCCTAGTAAAAAAATTTTTTTAAAAAATCATATTTGAGTTACTCACGAGGGATAGCGACATGCCCATGACCACAGGGGTGAAGATGAAGTTGAGGGTGGTGACCTGAAGCATGTAGCAGTCAGAGTCTGGGTTCAGGTGGACATCTTCGTATTGTCTTGGCAGACACAAGGACTTGGCACAACCATTCTTACTGTGTCCCTGCTGCGAGGGAGATGACCACAGAAAGACACGAAAATAAACATGACAGCAGAAACAACGACTGACTATGTAAAAGGTTATCAAAACAAAAATAAGTTAATTTGGTTTTTTAAATGTTTTTCTTACATGCTTAAGAAACTTGAAGTTGAACTCCCATAATGCCTCAGGCCGGGTCCCTGAAACCTTTCTGACCCAGGACAGTAAACACTGCAACAGGGAACATTAAGCATATAACATCAACATTTGCACAGTGAGAGGAATACAAATGAAATATCGAGACATAATGTATACATTAGGGCTGTCAAACGTTTAACATTTTTAATCAGATTAATCACAGCTTAAAAATTAATTAATCATGATTAATCACCATTCGAACTATGTCCAAAATATGCCATTTATTTATGTATATTGTTGTGGGAATGGAAAGATAAATGAAAGAAGGCGGATATATCCATTTAACATACAGTATCTATGTTTATTATAACGTTTTTCTGCGTGTCAAAATGAAAGACAACCCACACACCTATCAATCATCAAACCGTGGGGTCTTAATTCATTACGTGTTGATTTCTATCAACGGGGGAGTACGTAGTACGTCGACAGAGGAGGGGGGGGGGGGGCGGCGGCGGCGGCTAGTGGAGTACTTCGTGACCATAGAGTGTGAACGTTGTGATCAGCTGTTTTAGCGCAGTGGACTACCGGAGAGAATTACAGCAGGAGCACACGCTTGCCTCGGGGAGGGAGAAAAAGAGCCAGAGCGCCCACAGCGGAGAATAAACAGAAGGGCAACCATGGCAACCATGCGCGGGAAGTCTTCTTCGCTGATTTTGTGGCAGGACTACATCGCCACTTACAGGCCTGGCATATGTACTACAGCGTCTCCAGCGCTTTCGAGCGGTCTCGTGTGAACGGACACGTTTCTGGTGCCTATTGCGTGTGGACGGAAGACTTTTTTGATATCGATTTCAGTGCATTTGCGTTATCGTCCGGCTCCAGCCTAACATGGGTGGTCGTGGAAAGCCTGTTTGGCCATGAGCAATTTCCATGAAAAAGTCGGATCTATTAATTACAAGGACTAACAATATATTAGCTCCATGTCTGTATAGTAAAGTGACTGATTGCAAATCAACTAATTTACCTTGGAGTTAAACAAGGTTGTGGGCGTGGATTCTGGCAGGGCAGGAATTTTTGAGACACGCAAGCTGAACGGCTCATAGAAATGGAAAAGGGAGCGAATCACACGTGCACGTAAAGAGCCCATCCTGTCAATACAGTCAGGCTGGAGACGTAACGGCAGGTCAGTATTAATCTTGTAGTGCCTGGAGATGGAAGGTGAAAGGGAGAGAAAACATGTTAATTAAACAAAGTGTCAGTTTACTCGATTTGTTCTGCCAACTTATTTTACCACAATCAAAAATGTATCTTGTCAACATGTCATTTAATACTAAAAAAATGTGTAAATGAAAGCCTGGAGGTTTTTTTGGTTCACTATAAAGTAACCTGTACACAAATATTGGCTGGTGTCCACTGACTTGATCAATAAAACCACCTCACCTTCTGTAAATCCTGGTCCAAAAAGCTCCAGTGCAAGTGACAGTCCAGGCATTCTTGCAGATCAGAGCGAATCTGCACACATCCTCAGGCCGAATGTAGGAGGCAAGCATTAACCAAATATCCACTGGATACTGCCCGCCATCACCGCTCTCACTGCTTTCTGTGAAAAAAATAAGCATGTAAACATTTGGTCCTGCATTTTCATCTCATACATTTTCTCAGTAAACTTTAAACAAATAATACCCTTTCTCCTCTTGTTTTTCTTCTTGCTGGCATCTTTAGTTTCGTTTTCTCCATCTTCTTCGGGATCGAGGTCATCACTGCTGTCCAAAGCGTTGGCTGCCACACTCACTGAAGACGAGAGGACCTCCTCTACAGCACCATGAGATGCTTCCAGGCCGCACAGTAATTTTACTGAAACACGGAAAAACGCACTTAAATGATCTGTCCAGGCATTTATTTAGCTAAAAATGTGATATTTAGACAACAAGCAAACATTTCCAGCATCACAAATGTAAGTTATATAGGGCGCTTGAAAACATTTTCAGGTGCTAGCTGAAACATGAGGTGCTGTGTTGCCAGATCTTGCAAGTGTGTGTTGCTGAGATCAGAAAATGTTGTCTCAAGCAAAGTACATTTTTCTCCAGATGTGTCGTCTGAAGAATGTC
Organism: Gymnodraco acuticeps; assembly: GCF_902827175.1. Taxonomy (NCBI): domain Eukaryota; kingdom Metazoa; phylum Chordata; class Actinopteri; order Perciformes; family Bathydraconidae; genus Gymnodraco; species Gymnodraco acuticeps. The sequence continues at coordinate 716,347 of NW_022990206.1, read as the reverse complement.
ATTTGGGGGAAAGTCCGGAAGATATGTGGCTTGCGGAAATAGGTGAACTATTTAATCTGGTGACTATGTGGCGAAAGGATCGGTCCTAATCATACAGTCTATAATAATGGTTATAATCTGTTTTCACGTTCACTTCTCCCAAAATATTTAATGGATTGTAACCTGTCCCTAGTCATTTAAAAAAAAAAAATCCCAACGAGGAGGGGCGAAACCCACGTGACACAGATACAGGATATTAGGCTTGTTTGAGATGAGCGAGACCGACGCAGACCTGTGCGATCGCCGTCTTGCTAGTGCGTTGCATGATGGTTAGTCATTTTGTCCGACTTGGGCTGCATCTCAGGTCGGTTAAATGGAATCCTTGCGTCCTTCACTTGCGTCCTTTCCCTACGTTTAGTCCCTCCCACCAGGGAAGCATGGAGAGACGCAAGGAAACCACGAGAAGCAGGGAAATGAGTTTAAGAGCAATGGGACGTCCTTTCCTCCGGAGCGTCACGTGAAGCGGCGTCCGTTTGTGATGACGCTGCACAGCTGTTCGTCTGACAGCAGCTCTGTCCCCGTTGTTTTCACAAACACCCCTGCCTCTGTTAGTACACATTTACTGACATAAACATTTGTATCATCTGTTGTAGACCCAAATACATTAAATTAAATAAGAACTCATTCTCAAAAAAGATAAACGCCATTCTTAAAATGTATAAACGAGCAATAGTTAGATTAATATTGATTAGAGTGCACAATAGAAATAAAATAATTCAGAGAAGAAAAAGAGATATGTTATCTATCAAAACCCAGTTAGATTAACATTAACTGCACACTTTGTTTGTGTGGATATGTAGCAAATTAACATTTTAAATAGTACTTAATAGTACTTTTGAGAACTCCCCCGGCTGCAATCGGCTATTCTCGTCTACTTTCGAGGCGAGCCGCAACTCATCTCCAGGGCCGTCCCTCCCTACAGGCCGATCATGCAGGCTGCATGGGGCATCACATTGCGCAGGGGGCCTCGGCTTATGAGCTTATGAGTCAATTATATGTTTTCATGTTTTTATTGAACACACCATGTAAACATTCACAGTGCAGGGTGGAAAAAGTATGTGAACCCCTAGGCTAAAGACTTCTTCAAGAGCTAATTGGTGTCAGGAGTCAGCCAACCTGGAGTCCAATCAATGAGACGAGATTGGAGGTGTTGGTTAAAGCTGCCCTGCCCTATAACAAATACACACCAGTTTTGAATTTGCTATTCTTAAGAAGCATTGCCAGATGTGAACCATGCTTCGCACAAAAGAGCTCTCATGCGGCTTTCACACCAGCGCTTTTCCCTTTCTAGCTCTGAGCGGGAGCTTTTCTGGTTCAGCTCCGGTTTCCCTTTTCTGCTCCCACTCTGTTCACACCGCCCAGAGCTGCCGCTGCTGCGTCATGACGTCACCGTTTACGTGCCTGCTTCATGTATCTCTAAAAGCCTTGATGTTCATCAGTCCACGGTAAGACAAATTGTCTATAAATGGAGAAAGTTCAGCACTGTTGCTACTCTCCCTAGGAGTGGCCGTCCTGTAAAGATGACTGCAAGAGCACAGCGCAGAATGCTCAATGAGGTGAAGAAGAATCCTAGAGTGTCAGCTAGAGACTTAAAGAAATCTCTGGCACATGCCAACATCTCTGTTGACGAATCTACGATACGTAAAACACTGAACAAGAATGGAGTTCATGGGAGGACACCACGGAGGAAGCCACTGCTGTCCAGAAAAAACATTGCTGCACGTTTGAAGTTTGCAAAAGAGCACCTGGATGTTCCACAGCACTACTGGCAAAATATTCTGTGGACAGATGAAACCAAAGTTGAGTTGTTTGGAAGGAACACACAACGCTATGTGTGGAGAATTCAAAGGGTTCACATAATTTTTCTTGCAACTGTAAGTTAAATGTCAAACTTTTGCCAATTGCCATTCACGACATGAAGAACGCATAGCATATAGGCTAATGGAGATGCAGTTATTTCCAGCATTCTTTATTTACCATTCATTCAAGTATTTTATGCCTTTTATCTACTAATGTACAGGAGGAAGAGTGATAAACTGTCTGTCAAGTTGACTTACATAACAGTTCAAGTTTACAGCCTAAAAAACATGGAGCATTTTTTTCCCTTTTATTAATTTGTATGTCAATTTGCACATTTCATGGTGACGCTCAGCCTCTCCCCTTAACAGTCATCATCATGTCAACCACAACACAGAGAAATACTGATAGACATGTGTGTGTAGTTGTTGATACATCGCTGACAGAGGGAACTAGAATACAGATTTAAGAAATATCAGTTTTTGAGCATGTAATAAGCATGTTTTGTCTTGACTATACAACTATATTATAATAAAATAATATAGTATTTATATTATTGAATTGATTATTATTATTAGTAGAAATAGTTTATTTGCATTAATTATATTTTAATCTTTTTGAGGCTAGTATTTGGCAGGAAATGCAGACGTATTCACCTGTAGACGCATACTGAACGACATGCACATTTACCATTTTCCTCACTGTATAAAAAAGTAACTGTGTTGATAATAATAATAAACAGGAATTATATTTGCAAAGTAGCCTACTTTGTTTCCAAAAAAAAAGAAGTTCACTCCTGTCGGTGGGGGGCGGGGCCTCATCTATTGTCGCTTGGGGCCCCAAGTTGGCCAGGGACGGCCCTGCTCATCTCAAACAAGCCTATAGACAGGGGTGCACATAACTTTTTTAGTGAGTTACTCAGATGAGTACCATGGGACAGCGTTTGGTACTCACCCCACACAAAGCGTGGTCCTCCTCAGTGTCTCCTTCACTGTCCTCCATTTACACTTCTTGCATGCTAGATGATGAAGATGATGGAGATGATGAAGATGCACCACCCTGTCTCTTTTTAAGCCTCTGATTTGCTTTCTCCAAAACTTGTTGCCAAAACTGTGAAGTCCTTGCATTTCATGAGGCCAAGTTGGAGGATCAAATACTAAGAAATTATCACATGACTTGAAGTCTTATCTGATTTCAGATGTGGGAAGTTACTAAGTACACTTCTTCAAGTACTCTACTTAAGTACAATTTTGAGATATTTGTACTTTACTTGACTTTGATCTAATTTGTAAAATTAGCTGCACCTTTACCAGCTTTGAGAACACTTTAATGATCAATCATTACAAAACATATCATATATATTATTCTGAAATGGACCAATCTGCACAATGACTACTTTTACTTTTGGTACTTTAACTATATTTTGATGATAATACTTTTCTAATTTTACTTGAGTAACATTTTGAATGCAGGACTTTTATTGTAACAGAGTAACACTCTGGTACTTCTACTTTTACTCAAGTACAATATCTGAGTACTTCTTCCACCTCTGTCTGATTTCAAACTCTTCCACCCTGAGGAAGTTTGCAACTGTGTGTTTTACTCCACTTTGTTGTAAATCAAACTGCAGCAGCTTGACCACAGAGCGTGAACGTTGTGATCAGCTGATTTTGTGCAGTCTCCAGTGTGCGCAGGGCACAGAATGTGCACAGGGGAGTCTCCCACTGCAGCCAGTTGGCGGAGTTTTGGCACAATTATGTTGTTCATACCGACGTTAACCCTGTCTGTGCACACGGCGACCAACTCTGTTGTCCGGTGATCTAAGCCTCTGCCTCCTGTAAGCTTCACAGGTCCGTCGGTTATGTCCTGCGCGGCTCGGCCGGCACCCAGTTTAGTCAGTCACAGAAAGTCCTAAGAGTTTTTGCAGGAAGCGAAACGGCAACGTAGCTGCTTAATGTCTTTGTTTTTTTTCTACATGTCTCGTAGTTTACTCCATTGACTGTTGACAAGAAATATGTGTAGACGAAATATGTGTTTTGTTTAGATATTTTAAGGTACGCAAAGGCGTGTAGTGACACAAGTGACGTTACGCAATTCAGATTTTTGACGCGCATGCGTACCAGTTATGTGCACCCCTGCCTATAGACTCTCAGTGCGTCGTCGTCTCTGGCTGCAGTCACTGAAGCTGTGTTCAAATCTATGGCTCAAATAAGACTTTTTGGCCAAGACGCAGGCAACGTGAGACGGCACAACAGTAGACTCCTTTATGGTTGTTGAGCTATACCACAGCCTTAAAGGTCCCATGTCGTGCTTTTCTGGTTATTACCCGTCCCCTTGTGTGTTATGAAGGTTTTTATGCATGTAAACGGTCTGCAGAGTCAAAAACCCTCAAAGTACACCCTGTAGCGAGTAAAACTCTAACACAAAAAATACCTCCCCAAAACGCTACGTTGGAGATTTCTCATTTTCTTCCTGGGTATCGCTACTAGGGATACCCAATAGCCACGCCCAGAGCTATGGCCGCACCCTCTGCCAGCCTTTCACAAAGCAAAGCTTCACAAACCTTTCAGCGATTCATGCCGGATATGTACAGCGTAGGGCACTGAAGAACGATGCTGTTCCTACTTTGTTTGGACCAGCGGGAGATTCGGGTACACAACCTGCAAGTATTCATTGTTGTTTGTGTATTTATGATGTTTAAAACAAACAAGGTATCTACCACGACTGTTTAAATGGGTAAACGTTTTTCGGACTAATACGTGGGATTGCGGAGAAATGCTCTCCGCAGACCCATGCTCACAGTGTTGTAAACCTTTTTCTTACTCAATATCAAGCCACACTTATTTTTGTACTTCGGCTGTGAGTGTTTGTGTGTGCTCAGGATGAGTTTTGCTTGTTCTAGCTGTATCGCCAAGCCTGTCTGCTCCTTAAAGCACCCAGATATTGTTCTAAACTGTATTAAAGTAAACAGGTATTATCTTGAACTGTATTGAAGTGAACATGTATTATTTGGGACTGTTTAAAGTAATCCTATATATCTAAACCTTCTTACTTACACTCCATGACCCAGAGACCCTGACACACACACATACACCTCCTCCTGTCTTCATGCAGCACACACACATAAACTCCTTAACCCAGATATCAGCAACACACACACATATGCCTCTGCTTATCAGCATGCACACACACACATACACTTTCCCTCACTAACACACACACGTTCTTTTTTCAAGGTTCCTTGCTGGGAATAATCCGAAGCACCAATATATCTGTGTACAATGTTTGATTGTTTTAAAAGAATAGCTTGTGTGAAACCTTCCCTGGGAAATTAAAGGAGTTGGGTCCGGTGGAAGATAAGAAGTGGCTGTCCACCTCAAAATATATCCATATATACTGTTGTGTAGTCATGCAAAATGGCCCCTGTTTCTGACTGGCTGGTCCCGATATCTGTATCGCACGGCAGTAGAGCGGGGAGCCCGGAGTGCTCTGTTTCAGGGCACTCTGTATTTCGTATTGTGTTTTTTACTGTATTAAAATCAGATTATTGTTATAACTTTTATGCCGGTGTGTTGAACTCCCTCTTTTATCAATCTGACCAGGCTCATCTAACGGACGGCGCGGAGCACAGGTGGGCTTTAAGCCACAGATATTGTGTTTGCTCCTACAATTTGGTGACCTTCCGACGTGATGAGTGCTGGTCTCTAGAAGGACAACCGACAGCCAGCGGACGAATTTCAGTCCAGGGAAGGATACCTGCACACCATTGACAACTAAACAGCTGGGGACAGCTGGAGCCAGTGTGCGGCGGGGAAACCACCTGCTAGGACCAGGGGACGACATCAGGACGGATCTGGCTCTCGTCAAGGAGGTCGACTCGGAAGCTGTCATCAGCAGACTGGAGGAGAAGGACCTCGAGGCGTCGTCAGCGGGCCGGAGTACCGGGAGGCATCATCAGCGGGCCAGAGAAGGAGGATCGGGAGGACATCTCTCCAGCAGTCGACTCGGGAGGCGTCATTAGCAGGCCAGAGAAGGAGGATCGGGAAGACATCTCTCCAGCATCGACCCGGAAGCCGCCGTCAGCGGATCGGGGGGACAAAGACACGGCAAGCCAAGACGGCACCGGGGACTCCACTCCAGGGTGGGAATTTCACGACGGCCACGACGGCCATGGCCGTCGTTGCCCCGCACTTTGGCCGTGATGCCCTGTGAAAAAAAATGCAATTCACGGCCAAAGTGGCCTTGGTGCCCCTGTCAAAAGTTCCAGTGTAAACAACGCTAGTGAAGTCATATTAGTGCGCGCAGTAGGATAGTCCCGTGCCTGTGGATCAGAGCGATTGCTCTGCTGTGATTGTTCCGTCAGAAATGCCTGTAGGGGCCCGACAGCCTCCTCCTCAGCCGCGGGAGCAAGACAAGCACAGGTAAGCAAGCGGACCAAGCTGTTTTGATATGATTTAACTGAAGTATGTGGTAGTATTTGAAAGGACTTAACATTTACGTGTTTATAGAAAGTACTATTGATAGGTAATTACCATTGTATTAGCCTATTTAAAGTCGACTCGTTACATTTTGTCATGAAAACTAGCGATAGCTAGCTAGTTTGGATAGCGCTAACGTCTTCCCTTCAAGGGGTCTACATCTAGTGTTGCTTCTACAAGCTAGCAGATAGCTGTCACCTTTGAATCTAGTATTTTTCTTGCTAAGCGGTTTTGATATAATACATGACTGACTTATGTGGTTTATGGCTGAACTTAACGTATACGTTTAAGAAACACTATTGCTATTCAGCCATTTGTAAAACGACGGGTGTTGACGTTAGTGCTACAATTTTCAGTCATGTTGATTGACCAGCGTCATTTAACCAAACGGCCTTTGTGCCCTGTCATGTGGCCTTTGTGCCCTTAAAAAAAATGTGAACGGGAAGGCCAAATGGCCTTGCCCCTAAAATGACGAAATTCCAAGCCTGCTCCACTCTCCGCTGAAACAGGTTGATATAGCCGTGGACTCTGTTCCAATATCCCATTTTTGAGGAACTTTGTTTCAATATCCCATTTTTTGAAGAACTTTGTTTTAATAACCCATTTTTGGAGGGAGAAGCTGCCCCTTCCCCTTCGTACCAAATGCCCTGGCTGGCTTACGCGTCGGAAGAGGACGAGCACGATGACTCAGCCGACAAGGACAATTTTTAACATATTTTGGTCTCCCTCCATATTTTGGACTGTTCCTAAAGGTTTAAAGTGCTCTAAATCCCAGCTTCTGATGGATTTATATAAATGTTGGGGAACAGACAGTAGAAAGGAATGACAGTAGGTTATGTTTCAAATGCTGTGTATAAATTGATCTCTGAAGGAGAGATCAAAAGAGGGGTTAAAGCACCCAGATATTGTTCTAAACTGTATTAAAGTAAACAGGTATTATCTTGAACTGTATTGAAGTGAACATGTATTATTTGGGACTGTTTAAAGTAATCCTATATATCTAAACCTTCTTACTTACACTCCATGACCCAAAGACCCTGACACACACACACACATACACCTCCTCCTGTCTTCATGCAGCACACACACATAAACTCCTTAACCCAGATATCAGCAACACACACACATATGCCTCTGCTTATCAGCATGCACACACACACATACACTTTCCCTCACTAACACACACACGTTCTTTTTTCAAGGTTCCTTGCTGGGAATAATCCGAAGCACCAATATATCTGTGTACAATGTTTGATTGTTTTAAAAGAATAGCTTGTGTGAAACCTTCCCTGGGAAATTAAAGGAGTTGGGTCCGGTGGAAGATAAGAAGTGGCTGTCCACCTCAAAATATATCCATATATACTGTTGTGTAGTCATGCAAAATGCCCCCTGTTTCTGACTGGCTGGTCCCGATATCTGTATCGCACGACAGTAGAGCGGGGAGCCCGGAGTGTTCTGTTTCAGGGCACTCTGTATTTCGTATTGTGTTTTTTACTGTATTAAAATCAGATTATTGTTATAACTTTTATGCTGGTGTGTTGAACTCCCTCTTTTATCAATCTGACCAGGCTCATCTAACAGACGGCGCGGAGCACAGGTGGGCTTTAAGCCACAGATATTGTGTTTGCTCCTACATCCTGCAGCAGCCCGCAGCAGTGTGTGTGTCTGTGTGTGTGTGAGCAGCAACGAGCCTGTCAGCTTCTCGACCAATCAGAGCACACTGGGCTCACAGGGAGGGGGGGCAGGAGCTCGAACAAGCCGTTTAGGACAGAGTGAATACCAGTAAATACGCATACTTTACAGAGATAATGTATGAGAAACCAATGTGAGTTTGGAAAATTGCACAGTATAAATCTATTTTAGTATACCTCAACAATGGCATTATGATCAGTAGAAATGGCCATGACATGGGACCTTTAATGCACATCAGCTTACCTTCTTTTTCAACTGCATTTGCAACAGCCTTTTTCAGCCTCCCTGACTTCACAACGGCTGGGTCGGCATCAGCATAATCAGCAACGGTCACTAGCAAGAACACAATTATTTTCTTATGATTATATTGTTAAAAGTGATATGTATTGATAAAATGACATGACCACAGCAGACCGTAGCATGACCACTAGTAGCGGTAAGTTAGGTAACAGCCGTAACAGCCCACCTGTCATATGAGTTACATGTACAGTTATATTCCTTTTGGCCCTTGCTATTAACCTTACTGGAAAAGAAACACTGAAGTTGATCTTGGCAAGTCCTCGTGTTTGACTATAATGCATTTAACACTGAACACATAATTACAACTCGATTATGTAAACAGAAGAAGGAAGCCGGCCGGGGAGTGCTAACAGTGGGCGGGCTAAAGTTAGCTTGCTTGCTAATGAAAAAGTAACCTACCTGATTCCGAACAAACGTCCCCTGCCTTAAATTTCAGCCGTTTTCTGTTCCCTTTCTTGGGCATATCGACACAAATGATCTGTGGACGCTTAACGGGCCTGCTGGTTCTGCCATGTCGCTATGGCAAGCCGGGGTAGAAAGAAAGAAAGAAAAATGAGAGAGAAATTGAAAAATGTTCCGCCAGGATCTTCAGCCATCATGGAATGACGTGCTGCTACAAGTAACGCGAGATTATCGTTGACGTTTTCTCGATCTCCTGATTTACTGCCACCTGCTGGTCATTGCAAGCATTACACGGACTTCTTGTGACCAACAGTTTAGAAAAGAGGGGTAAATCCATGGATTTCACTGTGTTAAAAAAAACTGGTGGGGGCATTTCTCCAGATTTAACGTCAGCATAGCAGAAGACAAAATATGTCCCACTCCTGTGGGTGTTGAACCAAGAGCACCTGCATGAAAAACCAATTCATAGACCTCTGGACCACCAATGTGTTTTTAGAGCAATGAACGCCCAACTATAGATCTTGCTGTGATGTGATTTTGAGTGAATTAGTACCTTTATGCACACAACGAGCACACAGGTTTGGAGGACAGAACATGACATGAGTAAAAAAAACAATTCATAAATACAGCAATAAATACATGTGGAAATAAATACAGGAATAAATAAATAAGTATGGAAAAAATACAGGAATAAATAAAACAAGACACAATAGATAAATATGGATGGAAATAAATGTATAAATAAAAGGATATAAGTTGAGAATAAAACAGAACACACATTATATATATTGAATGTATTTCTACATTTATTTTCTTATATATTTATTAATGTAAGTTTGTGCGTGTTTCACACAATGTTGTTTTGCTATAGCCTTGTATTATGTGGATACGACAACCTTTATAACAATTGTACTTTCAATTGCTCTGAAAGTTTCAACAAGTGCACGTGTCTTTAACCATATCTTTGAGTTGCTGTTATATTTTATTTCACTTCCTCTGACCAGCACCATTTTAATTTGGAAGCTTCGTGTCAAGTTGTACACAGTGCAAGGAGAAACACAGTGACTCTTCCCTCTTCAACAAATATTTTTTAAAGCCTCTTTAGTTTCTCACCTGCTTAGCCAGAGTAAAACACTTTTGTGTGCACAAACTAGAGGGGGACAGCAAACACCAGTGTGATTTTGGTGGGAGCACGACTACCCTGGACAAAGTTACGGGGGTGCCAAATCCGGCAGCACCAACACCTGGTCTGCCACATGTGGAAGTCCCTCTTTAGTTTCTCACCTGCTGAGCCCAGAGTAAAATGATTGTGTGTGCATAAACTAGAGGGGGACAGCAAACACCAATGTGATTTTGGTGGTGTGACTACCCTGGACAAAGTTACAATGCGGGTGCCAAATCCGGCAGCACCAACACCTGATCTGGTGGGAGGGGCGGCCCTGATACTACTGCAGTAGTACTACAGTATACTACTGTGTATACAAATGAGATAACATGGGAAGAAATCTTCAATAAGAAAAAAAATAACTACTGCATTCTATTTAGTAGGCCTACTGCAGTTACAGTGTTCTCCACGGAGACAAATGAACACTCACATGTTCTGAGAATGATGTTTGCAAACTGAACCCCTGCAAGGGGATCTGGGGGGAAACCCATCCCCTTGTGTTATGAAGGTTTTTATGCATGTAAACGGTCTGCAAAGTCACAAACCCTCAAAGTACACCCTGTAGCGAGTAAAACTCTAACACAGAAAACCTGTCTATGCATGCCCCAGAACGCCTCGTTGGAGATTTCTCTTTTTCTTCCTGGGTACAGTGATGTGCCCATACCCAAATGGAACCATTGGTCCAAATGGACCGATCCGTGGAGCCGTTACGTTACGTCCACGGAGCCGTTACGTTAAGTCTGTGGATTGGTCCAAATGGACCAATCCGCGGACTTCCTCACACACACACACTCAATCTTTTCTCAGCTGCAGCTCCGCCGATTTCTCCTTCCTGAGACGGTGGGACGCGGCGAGGCTGTGAGTCGGTGTGTGAGCACACACACAAACTCCCAGCCAAGCTGCGGGTGTGTGTGAGTGTTCGGGCTGGGTTATGCTGTGTCTCGCTGTCTCGCAGACGGCCACTGGGCTCTAGGGAGGGGGGGCATGAGCTCCAACGAGCCGTTTAGGACAGAGTGAATACACATACAGACATGGGCGTAATTTCTACTGGGGACAGACATGTCCCCCCCACTTTTCAAAATCCCATTTTTGTCCCCCCCACTTTTTAAATGTGTTTATTATTATTTTTTTATGGTGTAGTCCAAACGATAGCTGGGGATTCTGGGTAGTGTAGTGTCTTCTGCCATCCTTTACTCAGAAAAAATATTTGTTTCTCCGAATCGAAGGGGAAAAATACAAAAGCATTGCACACAATTTAAACCAATCAATGTTGTGTAATTAACAAGGATAATCTGGTGTTTTTTAGTCGATGAGTAGTGCAGATATCACTGTAAAATCAATGGACAGTAAGAGGAATACTTACTTCCGGGTGTACAATTCTCCGTTATCCAATGGGAATGGACGCTCACATTGCCTTTAAGGGCAGCCGACACAAACGAATGCCGTGCTTCCATGAGCGTCAAATCCCGCCGCAGATGGGAATACATTGCAATCAGTTGAAAGCTATTTGCGTCCCTTTATGAAGCTGAAGGAGCCTAGGAGCGTCACAACTGGACGCCACGGACACTGACCAAACGTCGCTCCTGGACGATTATGGAGTGAGAGTGTGTTGGTTTCAACAATAAGGAGAGGGAGAATCCTCTCCTGTCGGACTGAGAGAGATAACGTCAGCTCAGGGAGGTAAAGGACTCTGAGTGATTAGATTGTAAACTTTAGTCTAAGTTATCTCAGTGGATATCAAACGGTTTGGTCATCTATGTAAACAAATATTTCCATCTCTGTAATATTAGTTGTATATAAAATAAGTTAAGAAATCCTTCCAATGTGTACTATAGGTTAGTACAAAAATAAAAAACACAGTTTGAAAGGGGAGTGATTAGTCAAATATGCATAAATAAAAAGAAAGAATGCAGACTAGGTAAGATACAGATAGGAGAGAGGAGTTTATCAATGATTTGTTATTGGTTGTGAGCATATTCTAATGGTTTTTGGAGTATTGAAATATATACAGTTCTGTTTCATATGAGTGTTGAGAACTGTATCCATAAATCTCTTAATGTTGCCCTCAAAGTGCACCAGATTGATGCATTCAACTTCAATTTAAAGAAAAAAAATCTTCCCGGGGTGCATGCCCCCGAATCCCGGGAGCATAGAGGATGTGAGGTCATCACAAATAAAACAGGTTCACATGGATAGGATACTAGATAAGTGTGCACACTCATTATATACACTACACATTTTTCTTGGATTTGTTAACACTATAGTCCCTAATACATTTGTAGAAAGGCAGGAAATGGAATTAAATTGAGAAAATGTTTCATTGCGGAGGACCCCCTGTTTTGTGTGTCCCCCACTTCTCAAACCAAAGTTACACCCTTGCATACAGAGATGCTGTATGAGAAATCAATGCGATTTTAGAAAATTGCACAATTTAAATCTATTTTAGTATACCTCATGGTTATGATCAGTAGAAATGGCCATGACATGGGAACTTTAACATTTAAACTACGCATTCTAGTACTCTCTGAAAAGAAAAGAAACCAAACAGACCACTTTTACTTCAGGGAAACAGGCCAAACAACATTGCCGCAAGCATGTTTTTGGGTCATTTTAGAGTCAGTAGAGTAAGGAGGAATTATTTTTTGTTTACTTTTTTAAGTGCAGTGCCTGCGCCCTGCTGCTGCAAAGCGGGAGCAAAGTAGGCCTACGTTCTTACATTTTCTATTAAAAGTGTACTAACATATCCAAATTGCACATCTTGACACTAAACCAGTGTTATTGTTTATTACATTTCTTTGTGCACTCTTTTTTTCAGAACACGTATAAGTTATACTTATAGTGGTGGTGACAAAAATGGCCATTCCAAAAAGTGGTGGGGACATGTCCCCAGTGTCCCCAGCGCAAATGACGCGTATGGGTAAGTCCTATTATTTTATCAGCCAGTTACAACATGTGCAAGTTAAATTATGTTATAATTCCATTTTTTAATCATGCCAAATTCAAGCATCGTTGAAAGTTCTGCCTGTTTGATGTGAAAGTATAACTCGGAAAGGAGTTTCTTGTCGTATTCTGGCTTTACTGAAGACCAGACCAATGAGATTTCGTGAGGTTCGTTTGATATTTGTTTGCATACACTTTTCACTCAACAGCAATGTCAAAAAGGAACTGCAAGTACACGTTTCTAACAAGTTTACATTATGCACTTAATGCATACCATTAAAGCTGCCCCAACATCACTGAGCCAGGTAGACTTACAACAACCATTTGCCAGAGAAATTACACATTGGCAGATATCACTTAAATGTTTATCAGACCAAAGAGTCAAAATGCTGAAAGATCCACAGTGCTATGTTCAGTAACCTATGTTAGTCTTGTGTGATAGTGCTGCAGGCCATGGCATCCTATAAAGACTTTTACAACATTGTTGTCAAGGCCTTTAAAACCAAACTTCAGAGAGCCACACGTCCTAGAGCAACTCAAATTAAATTAATTGGTTCGAGGAAGCACTGTTGAAATTCAAAGAAGACTCAGGTTATTATCCTCTATAGCTAGAGCTGTTATCAAGACCTTTAACTGTCTGCATCTCAGGTATGTTGCTCTATTACTGTCTTATATCTTAATACTATTCATTTGAGACATACTGATTTCACCTTTAAGGAAATCAAACCAATATAGTTTGGTAAAACAGTTATTTCCTCTTATCAACATCTCTTGTTTCAATAACAAGATCTATTCTCAAGTTAGTTACCAAACCTTCAACTGCACCTATCAGCCAATAAAAAAGTGTACTGCACAAGTGTACTTGCTTTTCAACAATTTGACCCAAAACTGTAAAAAGAAAACCTCTGTCACATAAACCTTTCTCTATCCATCTCAACCCGGTATCACGGCAAGACGTGAAAATGTGACGATTTACCACGCTGGGAGATGTGAAGATGTTACGATTTTGTCCCTTCAAACGTGACAGTTACACGGTATTTCCCGTGTTAATACTGTGTTCACGCCGAGAGATGACGATAACTTCACATGGACACTGGCCAATCTAAAACCTCTTTAGTCACATATATATACATTTCCTTGACAAGAACTGAGAAAATCTTCGTATTCTCCACAAAAATGTGTGTTATAGTGAACCAAAAGTCATGATAGAGGCTTGCTTGTCAACATCCAGGTATTTCTGCACTGGTGGGCCATGTTAACAAGTTTGAAGGGACGAAATCGTAACATCTTCACGTATCCCAGCATGGTAAATCATCACATTTTCACAGTATTGCCATGTATTTTATCTATGGCACATTACACTCTGCACTCTGCAGCATCTAACCCAGACTAATGACTGAACTGTTGTCAGTCATAAGTCTGCTCATCAATTTCCCATGAAGGTTATTCATTACTTTGTCTTTGCACTAAGATTGTCATTTAATCTAAATGTTACGAACTTTTGTTTTTAACAATTCAAAACAGTAACTTTGAGCTAAGAAGAAAGGTGGGGGGAAACATTTCTTATTCCATACTGCCACAGCAGCATGCTTATAAAAAAATGTAATATGTTATTCCACAGCTACAAATCCTTTGAAGCTTTTATATTGTTCACACCTTCACACTTATACATTTTTGAACTGGCAAACAACACTGTTGTTTGAGGATTTGTTTTCTATGTGGTAGCCTACTTGTATTGTCAAACAACGTCTCAAAAAAGAAATTGTCATGACCCACACCATCTTTTTGACATTTCACTGAAAAGAAAGCTACATGTCCGTTCTGCAATTTATGTTAGTTAGTTATCATTACTGTAGCACAACATTGCAAACTGTGAAACAACAAAAAGGTGCTATGCGTCACTGGCACATGTGTATGGTTATATTTCAGGGCCTTTGTGTTGTGGAATGGATGGCAATCAAACAATTTATTGCACAGCCACAAATAGTGTAAGAGGTGTCTGTTAATATTTATAATCTTCAACTTCTTCTCAGTTCCTGCAGGGTGCGCTGCTCACTTTTAGCACACAGTCTGCCTGTGTGGCTTGGTAAAACGATGCCTCAGAACGTGCATCATGTCTCAGGAGCATGAACGCGTTTAGTGGTGCTGATGTGAAAAGTTAATTACCTGATTTTACCAGCTAAGGGTCAAGTGTGTGCTAACTGCAGAAGCATGATACTAGTGCAGCGCAGGGTTTAGAGATTATGCTGTGA
Organism: Gymnodraco acuticeps; assembly: GCF_902827175.1. NCBI lineage: Eukaryota > Metazoa > Chordata > Actinopteri > Perciformes > Bathydraconidae > Gymnodraco > Gymnodraco acuticeps. The sequence goes on along the minus strand of NW_022990206.1, from coordinate 701,282 downwards.
CATTAGTGAGTTTATTCCAGTTCTCTCTTTTATATACGCGCATGTGGTGCAAAACGCTTATAGGCTGAACCGCTGGGAGTTGGTCCCATATTTCCAGGGCTGTAGCCTGGTAGTGACAACTGCAGATGCACGTGTGTGTGTGTGTGTGTGTGTGTGTGTGTGTGTGTGTGTGTGTGTGTGTGTGTGTGTGTGTGTGTGTGTGTGTGTGTGTGTGTGTGTGTGTGTGTGTGTGTGTGTGTGTGTGTGTGTGTGTGTGTGTGTGTGTGTGTGTGTGTGTGTGTGTGTGTGTGTCTGGGCAACTGTGTGTGGGAGGGGGAGTGAGCGTCGGTTCGGTGGCTGTGTGTGGAGAGATGGAAGCAGAGAAGGCGGATGCAGATAAGACTCACTCTCACTGTCCCCAAGACTAAGGACGCAGATAAAAACGTTTTCTCTTGGATGTTTTCCCTGATTTCTTTATTTACATGACAATATGCTATGATCGTCGTGTTGCGGGCACCACCCCTTCAAACGTACCCGTCTATCTCTGAGCTGTCAATCATATCACGCCGGGATTTCTACATGTGAGTGCATGGCGCGCCGGGCAGGGCGGATCTGCTCACGGGGTGGAAACAACGCCGGTTAATATGGATGAAAGGTCAACCATCATCTCATCATTTCAATCACTCTGATTAGGTAAGGCGATGTAAAGCTTAAGGATGCACGTTTGCTGCACGAGAGATGTAATGCACTGAGAGTAAGGCGCGTTTACGGTTGCATTGGCTGACGGTTGCTACGGGGCGTTAATAGGCCCTCTTATCAGTTATTGTAAGTCTGTTTATCAGGCTTGTAACCCGCGTTTATCCCCTTCTTAATCCCGACAGTGACAGTGTCCTATAGCGTTGCCCAGACCACAGTGCTGGGAAGATGATGTGCGAGGTGATGCCGACCATCAGCGAGGGAGACTCGGCCGGTCCTCCCAGAGGCACCGGCGGCGTCCCGAACGGCTCGGACCAGGAGGCCAACTTCGAGCAGCTGATGGTCAACATGCTGGACGAGAGGGACAAGCTGCTGGAGTCCCTCAGGGAGACTCAGGAGACCCTCATCCAGTCTCAGACCAAGCTGCAGGGGGCGCTGCACGAGAGGGACGTGCTCCAGCGGCAGATCAACGCCGCGCTGCCTCAGGTGAGGAGCTCTCGGCCTCTGGAGGGGGAGGAAGGGTCGGGCTGTGGGTGAGACGAATACGACTGTGTCCAAGGGTAGCCTATACATAGTATTAACGATATATGCTGTAGGCCGTCAGGAGAGGAAAGATCAGTGGTGATCTTGAAACATCTGGTGATGCTGCTGACTGTCAGACCCCCTGAACCCCATGACCCAAAAAGCTTGTGCTGATGTCATTGCAACTGATTTGGGATAGTTACAAAATGCCCTAAAAAGAGCACCAAGGGTCTCTGTGTTGAAATCTAATTGTAAGTCTTTCATTATTTCAGTTTTGTGCTTATTTATTGCATTATAACGTTTACCAGTTCAGTTTCCAACGTAAATTTAGAGCCAGATAATGTTCTAGTAAGGCAAGGAAAAAGGCAAGGCACATTTATTTGTACTGCACATCTCATACCCAGAGGCAACTCTAATTGCTTTACAGATTACACAAGACACAATACTAACCCTAACCCTAACCCAGAGGCACAAGATATAATGATTAAAGAAAACAATAAAACAACCTTAAGCACACATAGTAAAACCTTTTTTAATTAATTAAAAGGAACTTTAGTTAAAAGCAATGTTGAATCTGATATGAACTATGTTATACTAGTCTGCATTGTTTTAAGTCTTAGCAATTTGTTCCACATTTGAGGTGCAAAGAAGCTAAAGGCAGCTTCACCATAAAATAAACTTAGATTGCACATAAAGTGGGCGGTTAATACTATGTGAGCACCTTGCCTCAGGGCTGTCTAGCAGGTTAATGTGGCGGCCATGGCGATATTGATGCTGACTGATTTGGAGCAAATTAAATTACACTACTGCTTGATAATAGTGCTGTTGGGTTGATACATGGTAACACATCAAATGCACCTCTGTGAGAGCTAGACATGAAAAGGTTGAAAATGACAATTTAATTTAAAAGGCAGACGTCAAAGCAGCTTTTTATTTAGTAAGCTTGGATTTACTCTTCTTCTGGGGAATCTCGCTAAAACTCCTGCATGGGATATCACCACAAGAATAAGTGTAAAGATGAAAAGGGTTTTACTGGCTACTTACATACGACTTCAAAAGCTCATGAGTGGCAGTGAACCGAAAGGAGGATCTAAATGTCCAGTAGAGAGGTAATGCAGTAGCTAGAAAGCTGAATAGGAGGTTGATGGAGTTTTTTACTAACTGGAATAATGATGCCGCTGACTGTAGAGGTCTGGGTCAGTTGTTGAGAGCTCTGCTGGTCAGAGAGGAGGGCAGGGCCCCGCTATCATTATCTGGATTGCAACAGCCTCACCTCTGTATGCGGTGACCTGCCTGTCAGTGGTAATGTGAGTGAAAGAAGCTGAAGATATCTTGGTCATGTGTAGCCTATGTTTGTGTGTGTTTGAGAGTAAGGGCTGCCGCAGTCACCGAGCGTGACGACAATGAAGCCTCAGCACATAAAGCTGTGTTACCCTCTGACCCTAGTCTAAATGCATTGCATGATGTCACCGAACGGTGTGTCTGAGTGTGTGTGAGAGAGCGAGGGAGAGAACCATGCTGATGATGACAGCCTCACTGCAGCCTCTTGTGAAAGAAACATGGCCGCTTGCTAGTGTACATGGCCCTGGGCTGCTTGCTTGCACACATGCCTACATGTTTGTGTGTGTCAGAGAGAGAGAGAGAGAGAGAGAGAGAGAAAGTGGGAAGAGTCTGTCATGCTTGTTCTATAATCCTGCTTGGTTCAACGTAATGTTTTATTCTACCAATAATACAAGTATTAGTTATACAGTCAGAGACATCAGGGACATTATGCAGACATTATGACTGGCGCGCACATGCATAAGCTGTCTCTCTTTCTCTCTCTCAGAATGACTACTTACACTCATCCACAAAAAACAGCAGTGGTCATATCCACAGTAGCCACAGAGCAGAGAGATGATGCAATGGACAGTGGGTGACATACTAAGAAATTAGAGAATCTTACTCTCAATTGATTTCAGTTTTGTCTGCTGAAATGATGACGAATAAGGATAGTCTGATGCATTTTTGGAAAGTGCAGAATGCATCTTGTCATGATGAGGATACATTGTGGAAAAATTAACATACTGTATCTATTATCTCAAGTTTGGGTGTGAGGAAAGAGCAATGTTGTAGCATTTGGCGATGCTTCTTTTTAATTTTTTGTATTGAGTCGGGCACAATGGGTTTGCATTTATACAGTCAATATGTATTTGTTTCCCTTTCCCCCCTCCCGGTCATAGCTAGTAAATTAAATAACTAAATAAATAGATACATGTATAGATAAAAGTAAAGTAATGTAGAAGATAATATTAAAAGAAAATTAATGGATAAGGAAATAAAGAATAGTAACAATAATACATGTACCCATATACTCACATATGTACACCCACACATACACATACATGTGTGTACATACCTACACACATGTACACATGCACATACATACACGTACATACATTTATACAAAGACAGAAAAAAAAAAAAAAAGATAAAAAGAGACATGAAAAAAAAAAAAACATACACATACATTCGTAGTTCCCCCCCTTTCTTCTTAATTTAGTGTCTTAAGTTCAGCTATGTAGGCTATCATAGAGCCCCAGACAGATTCAAATAGTTTTGAGGAGCCCCTCAGGTTATATTTAATCTTCTCCAAGTTCAGGTACATCATTAAATCTTTAAGCCAAAGAGATGCTTTAGGTGGTATCGAAGATTTCCATTCTAGGAGTATTCTTCTATGTGCTAAGATAGATGCAAAGGCTATACTGTCTTTAGTTTTCCTCCGCATTTGGCGATGCTTCTGCTGACCCCACCATGCTATATGTGTCAGTGGTAATTAGGCTGACTTGCGGCTGTGCTCCACGTGACCAGGGTTAGTGTTTTCATGCCCTGGACTACAATACAATATCACAGCTTTCTGTTTGCTCCTGCCGCCTTTCCTGTGTAGCCCTCCAGTCAGCAGTGTCTGTGTGTTTCTGGCTATGTGAGATGTATTTTTCTGTGTGTGTGTTCAGTTCTCTCTGCTCCCAAGGTGTAGGCTGATGTATGACTGTTGGCATGGCAAGGCAGCCTTTTTTGCCCAAATCCAACCACTGTTCTATTGGCGCTTGCCTATAACATTTGTCATCTTCACATACGTAAATAGCATACACATGTGTGTGTGTGTGTGTGTGTGTGTGTGTGTGTGTGTGTGTGTGTGTGTGTGTGTGTGTGTGTGTGTGTGTGTGTGTGTGTGTGTGTGTGTGTGTGTGTGTGTTTGTGTATTTTAGTTTAGTTTGGGTTATGTCTTCAGGATCCCTGACTCCATGGGACTGGTCTGACCCAGAACTGTCAGATCTATGTCTCTCCTCCACACACACACACACACACACACACACACACACACACACACACACACACACACACACACACACACACACACACACACACACACACACACACACACACACACACACACACACACCATGTATACATCACTTCAGGGGACATTACATTGACTTACATGCATTTCCTGGAGACTTATCCTAACCTTAACCATAACCAACACATGCCTAACCCTTACCCTTAACCTTATCCTAACCCTAATCCTAAACCTAACCAAGTCTTCACCCTAAAATTAATGATTCCCCTCATGGGGACCTCCAATTTGTCCCCATAAGGGAAGCCAGTCCCCACACGTGACTATGTAAACAGATTTAGGTCCCCACAAGTATAGTAATGCTAGACCACACACACACACGCACACACAAGCATGCACGCACACAAACAAACTGTGTGAGGGATTCAAAATTAAATTCTCTCCAATGTCGTCATTGTTAAAAATGCATATCCAAAATCACCCTGCATCACTGCTCTAAATGTATGTTTGCCTCAGTGGCATCGTAAAAAATGGGACGCTGTTGCCATTTTACCACACATACACACACAGACACAAATACAGAGACTAGGATTGATATGTTAATTAGTAACAGAGAATAGAGTTTCAGATTAACATGTCAGCCCATTACAGTGCAAAATGCTTCTAATACAGCCCTCAGAGATGGGTTTGCCCATAGACAAATTAGGTCTTTAATGCACACAAAGACTCAGGCACACACACACGCATGCTTATACAGTATACGCACACACATTCACACACACACACACACACACACACACACACACACACACACACACACACACACACACACACACACACACACACACACACACACACACACACATAATGCCTGTTACTTTTCTGTGTGAGAATTTTTTTTCCAACACGGTCAAGTAGAATGTGTGCGGTTAGACTGTGTGTATGTCTGCCTCTGTATGCATGGCGTGCATGCGTGTGTTTAATGCAGACAGAACACTGTGTGTCAAACAAAGCAGGTCACCGTTCCTCTTCCATTTCTGTATTTTTGTGCAATATATTTGTGTATTATTACTATTTTCTATTATTCATTTTGTATTATTATGACTCATAAAGGTACCATATTCAAATGGAAGCTCCAATGATAGAGTATAATTAATTCCTGTTGGTTGACTCTCAAGAGACAGACTGGGAAATTAACTTATTTTTAGTAAAGAGCCCCAAGGTTGTTAGCTTAGCTAAGCATAACAACTGGAAGCTAATGTAAAACTAGCTAGCATAGCACCAGGTGTGTTGGGTTTAACTTGCACACAAACACATACAAACACAACAAAACAAGTCACACAATAACACAAACATACTAACTAACCGAGGCAGGGGTAAATCAGCAACAACAATGTTCTGAGAGGTCAAATAACAGCTTTTTTTCACCTCCAAACGGGCAGTCTGAAGGCAAGGTCTGTAGTGAAAATACAGCATGCAATTAAAATGATTTCGATTTTGAAGGGTGGACTTTCTCTTACAGTAGGTTGCCAAAATCATCAACAGCAGTGCTGATTATTACTTTGATTCTGTGCAATAACTTCTGTCTGGTTCTTCAAACTGGGGCGTGCCTGAATGTCAGCCACCATAATGCACTGACTATGGCTAAGTAACAAATACAACCCCTCTTCAAAAGATCCAAACTTTCCCTTCAAAGGGAACTCCACCAATTCCGCTGTATAATAACTTGTGTTGCATTGAAGCAAGCTTTCCAAAGTCTGAGAAATTCTCCCTGCGAGATAACAGCATAGCCTCTAATCAAAGAGGTGCGTGCCTTCATAGTGTGATGATGTGAGTTTCATGTTGTGTTTGATTAGTGGATGTGTGACTAAGTCTTGTGATGTTTGGACACCTGTGTGTGAGTCAGAGAAAACACTGGCTATTTTTGCCAGCATACAGATACTGAGAGACAGAAAAACACACTACAAACACACAGCACGTCCAAAACAACTCCTGACTCCAGTTCTAAATTCTAACCCGTCCGTCAACACTGAAACAATTCTACACATGCATAACCTGCTTGTTGGTCTATTTTCTTCCTTCCGCCCCAAATCATTCTTCCTTTCTTGTTCTCTCTTTCTATATCCGTCTGATTCTTTCCCACTCTGTTTATCCAACTCATCAATAACCCAGTAGTCCATTATCTGGTCCCTCAGACAGTTCTTGTCCCTTCCTGCAGCTGACCTTAGCCCACAGCCAACACAGTCTAATGTGGGAAGGAACGTTATACACATTTCTCACAGTTTTAAGCTCTGCAAAGCACCCTGTCTCTGTGTGACAACATAACAGTCTGGCAGCAGTTAACTTGTTATTTGGTTTAAATGGAGGTTGGAGTTACACATATACCGAAATGAGACGTACTGTAGTGTGATATGTCGATGTGGTGAAGTAATCATGAATACAAAGTTTGCAACCTTATTCAATTAAACCTAGCCAATATTAAGTTAAAATATTGCACACTACTCATTGGATGACAGCGTGCAACACAAAAACCATTTATGAATCCATATGTTTTCTCTGTTTATTTGCCCAATAAAAGGATTCATGAAGTGTGCCATTTAAATGTATGTCACAGCAGTTTCAAGCAGCGTCGCTCCAGCAATCAGCTGTTCCCCCGACATACACCGAGGGGGTACGGTCTGCCGTGAAAAATATAATAGAAAAAAGCAACTACTAAGGAAAGTAAGTGGGGCAGAGCAGAATCTTACCATGCAGTGGAAACACAGCAGAACATTGGAGAACTATGAGGAATACAGTTTATTTACTATATAACGATATAACCCTAAAGAGGTGTAATCTGGGGTAAATGTACTAATGTAGGCCTAACAACAGACACAGAAACAGTTCATACACCTTAATCAACCCACAGTTTAAAAAAAAAGAAGAGATATATGGGCCAACTTTAATATCCCCATTGCTATCCCATGGTAACAGTTTTCTCATCTAATGGAGAGCAGAATATTTCATGCTATTTGAATGAGGGCCAGCAGAAGTGAGCCTTGCAGGCTTGGTACTCAGCCATCATAGTAACTGTACTGGAGGTGTGTTTTGCTTACAGGTATAGTGTGTGTTCACTGTTCACAGAGATAATGTACCACACTGCAGAGGAAGGAAGTAGAGCTCCATGCCCCCCCTGCGTTGTTGAGGTGACCTGATCTTATCCTGACACAAACACAGTCCTTCAGTATGGTACAAACAAAACTCTTCCTCACGTCTTTATCCATCCACAACAAATAATTACTCACTCACACATACACTTCCCGTGTTTTCTTAAATGTCAACATGCTGTGTCTACTTGTCGTCCTGAGTCTGTGTGTTTTTATGTGTGCTAGCTAGCATGCCCATGGTGCGTGTTGCTTATGCATGGATGCCTGAGGCAGATTTTTGCTTGATAGGAGAATATTGAGGAGGGTGGGCAAAGTCAGTTTAAAATTACCTCATCTCATTGCTCCGCTGCTGAAGTCCAAATCTTATTCTGCATGTTAGGTAAGCAAAACATACTGGAATTTGGGTTGATTTGGCAGAAAGTGGAGCATGAAGTTAGCAGCTGAATGTCACCAAGTAACCCCAGAACACAAATGGGAGAGAGTATGAGACTGAAAGAAAAGGAGAAGGACTCAACCAAGGGGGTTGTCCTGTCCATGTTCTTAGTCATTACTGCAACAAACCGCTGCTTAGCCCCAACCATCTTTCCTTTACAGGATGTTTTAGGCCAAGTGGAAATGTAAAGACAGGATATAACCAAAGCCCTCGGTTATTGCTTCAACTTATCAGTCTGATTTTTCATTGATTACCTTATTGCTTGTTGCTACATTTTCTGTTGATGTTGATCATGGAATTTTGCAACATTGCTCAAAAGAGAAAAAAACGGAGAAAGAAACACAAGCCGTTGGACAGAACAGGGCCGGATGTAAACAAGCCAAACTTTTTAATACATTTTCTCAATCACTTTATATTTAGGTAAACACAATTTTACAAGTTGGAAAACACAAATGACATGATTTATCAGAAAGTTTGGTTTCACCCTTTCATCCTCTCAGTTAGCTAACCTTGGGGTTTGTTTAAATCCAGTATGACGGTGTATCTGCTTGTGCTACACCTTTTTTTGCTATTTTGCTACATTCTCAGATTTTGGAAATGTACGTTATACTCGTCATGACTAACTAATGCATAACCCCTCGTTTTGTTAGATCACTCAAAGATCTTCTGCACCTAACTTTGAGCAGACAGATCCCATAATCGTCCAAGAGAGAAAGAGGGAAACTCAAATGACCTCAGAAAGAAGTGAGATCTAAATCCAATTAACAAGATATCTTCCTGCCAGCAGCTGACTGACATCACACCTCTCTGTTTCTTCCTTTCCCCCTCTTCGGCTCCTGCTGCATCCAGACAGCTTTACCTCACTTTTCCTCTACTCTGAAGTTCACTCATCTATGTTTTCCTGTCTTGATTCAAGCACAAGCTCCTGGCAATGGCTTGTGCACAGCTTTCGGGCCCCTGAGCACTAATGGATTATTAGTGTGCAAAGCTAGCTCCCCCACACTGCCCTGCCACACCATGGCTTCTGCGCTACATCTCTTAGAGCATCCATCCTTCGCTCCCTCCATCACTCTGCCAGTACCATCTGGCTCTCAGCACCAGGCACATTTAGCTCAGCCGGGCGCCAATTTGTCCCCCTGGCTACCCGGGAAAGAGGAGGAGAGTGAGGGGAGGAAGAGGCAGAGTAAAAGAGAGAGACACATATAGAGTTAGATTTAGCAAAAACAGACAGAAGGAGTCAGGAAAAAAAGCAGAATCAAGCATACCTGACTGTACCCAGCAGCGCACACATGCTCTGGTGATGGGGAGTATGAACAGTCAGAGAGTGTGTGTGTGTGTGTGTGTGTGTGTGTGTGTGTGTGTGTGTGTGTGTGTGTGTGTGTGTGTGTGTGTGTGTGTGTGTGTGTGTGTGTGTGTGTGTGTGTGTGTGTGTGTGTGTGTGTGTGTGTGTGTGTGTGTGTGTGTTCCCTCTCCCTGGTAATAAGAGCAGAGTGATTGGAGTTCCAGGACCACCAGAGGGGATAGCGAGAGTAATGAAGGAGGGGGGTTGGAAAGGACCGAATGAGAGAAAGGAGGAAGAGGAGTAGGAGCAAGGGGATGTGAGAAGAAGTTTTCCAGCCTGCAGATATGCCCACAGCAGCCCTGCCATGTCTAACAACTACACTATTGGAACTCTGTCAGTTCACTTTCCGTGCTGCGACTCCCCCAGAATGGAAGATAAGGCATCTGAGGAAATGATTATTGGACTTTGGGTGAGGAAGGCCCAATGTGTGTCTTAGTAGGACAGGGTCTCAAAGCTCAAGGTTATGAACATCAAGGGCATACACTCTAATGTGACCATCATATGCATATACACAGAAGGAAAAAACTATTAAACATGAAAACAGCCGGATCCTCAAAAACACTAAATCGCACACAAATTCAAACACACACACACACTAACTGGAGGGACTTAAGCAGCAGCAGCACAGGCGGCAGCATCAGAAGCTAAGTCCCCTGCTGGACCCTTAAAGGGATTTAAAGAAAATCTAAATGCTTCATCTGCTCCATGAAATACAGCTTGTCAGTGTCTCACAACATCGCACATACCACCTGCTGCTGACTGTCAATAACACCCACAAACACACTCTTAAAAGAGAGAGATTTGTGAGAGTTGTGTAAATGAATTGCAGTATTTGATAAAAGAACACACTGGTAGGACAATTATGTCAGTACTGTATTTACCTAATGGCTCGAGTGAAGCATATATGTCTCTATGCGCATAGGCATTTTATGTGCATAGAGCACAATTATACTTTTATTTATTTTTTGTTTATTTGGTTTACAGGGTAGGCCTATGGATCATACATTTGTGTTTGACATTTAACCGTTCTAGAATAATGTTGATATTATATAATATGTTATATACTGTATAGAGAGTGTGTGCCATGTTTTACTGTCCCCAGGTAGGATTTAAGTCATGAGGACCCATGTTTCGAGAAGGAGATAGAAAATGACAGATTAGGATCTGAGTCACATCACTCTTAGACACATTTTTTAAATGTTCTGGCATGAATACTGTATGTTATTTTGCTAGTAAAGCTATACGATTTATAACATACATTTTTAAAAAGGCATTCAATTATCTAAACAACAACAAAGATCAATTCTAAATAGATTTTCTAATTCTATGTATTACATTATTCCACAAAGTCTTAGTAAAGGTACAGTGAAACAACAGAAACACACTCATCAACATGAGCACAAGTCTCTCCACTCTACTTGGCGCTGTTTTGCACTTCACTGACTCCTGTGGGTGTTGTTATTTAGCTGTTAAACGCTATATGTTTACCAGTTATTTGCTAGCTTCATCTTTTGTTTGGTTATTAAGGAAGTGTACTGTGAGCTTGTCAGGGTGTTTTACTGAACATACTGTCGGGGTGAGCTGAAACAAAGATTGAAGAGGGGCCTGAGATTTTCAACCTAAAAAGTAAAGTTGTGGTCCGTTAAACTAAAACTAGCTTAAAAATTCTTAAATGCTCTGTACCTACACAGTCTCATAATAATTATCTCTGTTTAGCTTTCATCTTCATATCCAAACCACCCATTTGGAAGTGAAAACATGAGTCAATAAAACAAAGTGCTATGAACCCTATAGCAAAGCAATAGATTTAGGGCAAAATTCATATTAACTTCTGATTTCACTTTGGTCTATGTGCTGCTGGTTGAACTGGATTGTCATTCCTGTGTTCAAATACAGGTATACAGAAAGGACATTTGCATAAAGTTCTGTGTAATGATAAATAACGCTGCACAACATTTTAAAAAGGGAACCAGGCTGTAAAACATAGAATATTATCATTGCCACAAACTCAATTAGTTACTCCTGGTAAACAGACGATAGAGCTATTGATTTCTTGCATACGAAAATTGTCCAAGTGATGAATTGCCCACACAGTCAGCACTTAACGGTTTTCTAAGTATCCAACTGTGCTGATAAGACACACACAAACACACACACACACACACACACACACACACACACACACACACACACACACACACACACACACACACACACACACACACACACACACAGGACATCAGATTTGGAGGTGTCTCGCAGAGAAAGATGTATGTTGTGAATAAGATGTTAGCCAGCTCAGAGTGCTATCATGGCTAGCCAGACACCAGAATACGTTCTGTTCTGATGATAGGCTTTGATTAATTCATGTTGACATACACCGACTTCCCACTAATGAGTAGAGCCTATCTGAGGCAGTCTAAGTACATACTGGAGAAACTAATAAGTATTTTTTTGGTACATCTACAAGCTCTCAGATCTTCTTGTCTCTGTATTAAATCACGACCCGTTTATAACACTTCTCAGCCGCAGTCTGTTATTCATTTACTCCCAGCTCCATTCACTGATGTGTGGGTTGGTGCAGATACTCAAACTTTTTCACAGACACACAAGCTCTATCCCTGTGTCTTTGAGTTCTGGGACGAAGTTGCTCTGCCGCTTCTCTTTATCATCTTTGGATTGATTAGTTTTCCTGTTTACTTGTTTGCCTGCTGAGGACAAGAACCTGTTGTTTTAAATCACTTCAAGACTACCCTCGAGTTGACTCAGTGAAGCCATATTAACATTACCAACACAGCGATCTGTTCCCTCTCTTCAAAGTCCCGCTCCCCGCCCTTTCTTCCTTTCCTCAGTCTCACTTACTCTCTATCTCTTGCGCTCACTCGCTGTCTGTCTTATCAGTGCTGATGGCTTTAAGCGTGTGTGCTGAGAGGTCTATTAGTTAGCTATCGTTCCGTCAGATAATGCTTCATATCTCCCAGCCAGTTCACTGTACTTGCCGCATTGCTCTGACTACATGAGGGGCGATCACAGGCGCCAGGATATGGGACTTTACCACAAACCTTGACATTCTGTAAAACATGTTATATTTATGTTTGAATGGAATATGTGATTTCAGTCTCTTGTTGTTAGGTTTGATGAAAAAGAGCTGGAGGAGTCTCAAAATGTTGGGCAGGGTGATTAGCATATCAAGTGGAAGTTTATGTGTCTATATGTCCTATAGCAATTGCGTGTGTGCATTGAATCTAAATCAGCTCATTGAACTAGCTCCATATATAGTAGCCTGAGAACATGTTGTCATGTTTACATGATAATATGTTTATATGTGCATGTATGTGAGTAAACAGGTCTCAGTATTGCACTTTCATTGGTTCCAAGCAGACATTTTGCGTTGTAAAATCCATATAGTTCATCTAATTACAACGCTAATAGCCTGGACCGCTCCCACATCGTGTAATTGTATGAATAACTGAGCAGCAAACACTCACTGTCATCTGCCTGGCTAGCTCTGTCTGTCCATGATGAAGGTCAGTAAGCATTGTGGTGACCCATTAGAATAACGGGGGCTGTGACGTGGCCTGACCCAGCGCAATAAGAACATCATTCACACTTAGCTGCTTTCTTTTCTCTCTCTCTCTCTGTTGCCTTATGCCCTGCACCGTCTCTTCTTGCCCTCAATTCCACACTCCAATAGCCCTTTCATTTACTCATGCTAACACTCACCCACTCCTCCAAGTAAGCACTCCAAGTAGACCTAAAATATACAAAAACAGGCTCAGGTGTCAGTGACATCATTTTTATCTTAGATGTTTTCAAACTCTTCAAACTTGGTTTAAACCTCAGTCAGTGCACTCATTGTATACATACATCGACAGTAGGCCATATAAACAAAGAATATTAGTGCACTGAGAAATGCTCATGACTATTTAATTGGAAGAGGCCGCCGGTATATGCAATTGGAAATGGCCTAGATCTGGATAATTGGACACCTGTTGTCAACAGCATTATGTTTGTCTTTAGAATGATGGTAGCTCTGTCTATTTGCTATTAATATCTATAACATAGGGTATGCTTATAGCCCTTCTTTTTCTAGATGAATTTAATATTGGAGTGTATAGCACAGCTCTTTTGGCTGTTTCTGTAAGACACACAGTGCCAGGAAGCATAGCCAATCCTTACAAGTAGAGAAACGTTTAATTTGCTCACAGAGAAGCTTTACGTTTTGAGTTTATTTATTTTGTTAGTGATGTATAGTGTTCATCTACTACTAGAACAATTATGTTTGCTCAATAAGCAATGTAGTTAGTTTGGTCTATGAATATTTATTGTATGTTTGTATGCATTTGGCAAGTATAGGTCCTACAAATTCAGATAGAATAATAAGAATGTTTTGTTCATGCTTATATTTAATAACACGGGATCTGTGTGTTTTTTTAAATTTTATTTGGAAACTTGTTATTCATGTTGCTCTGTCTATTTGCTATTAATATCTATAACATAGGGTATGCTTATAGCCCTTCTTTTTCTAGATGAATTTAATATTGGAGTGTATAGCACAGCTCTTTTGGCTGTTTATGTAAGACACACAGTGCCAGGAAGCATAGCCAATCCTTACAAGTTTAAGTTGTTATTCATGTTGCCATTAGTAGACTCTGAACATGTCGAGAAAGGTCTTTTGAGATTTTTAGAAACCTCTCAGATCCTAATGTGGCTCTCAGTTTATGCTTTGTTACAGGTGCAAAGGAAAGGGCAAACACTAAAGTATATGCAGAGTATGGGTAAAGTACTCAACCAAAATTCTGCTAGGAAGTCCTGGTGGTCCTCGAATAATTTTATGCACACAGGTATTTGAATTTTCAACGTTACAAAAAGGAGTTGTTTACTAACATTGCTGCTCATCCTTTCCAGCTGATAGAGTTTAAACTGCCTAACTCCACTCAGTTAGAATTTATAATCCCACAAACATTTTCCAGTTCTATGATTCCTTTTTTGGTTCAACTAATATTTTATGAAACAGGGAAGATTGTTGTTGTTGTGCAGTTAATGTGGGTCTGATGCAATTTACTCAATGTGGTCTTTCGCCAAGTAGATAATTATTAGTCTAACAATGCCAAACAACAATGTATACATAATCTTGGCAAAATAATGAAACACTTGCCAATCACTCCTGCTTTACTAGTGAGGAAGCTGTGAGCTAGCACACCAGATATATATTGAAGAAATTATAAATATTGAATCAAAATGGAATTGGGACTACTGTTTACAATAGTAACCATTACTGGCGCAACTTCCCTTTTGCTCAAGTTTAGTGAACACTGCTAAAAGCCCCTGTGGTAAGCTGTTTTAATTTAGACACCATTAAGCAAGTATCCTCTTGCAAATATGAGAGAGGGAATGAGGCAAGACAATGTGAATGAGAGATAGACGGAGACAGAGAGGAAGTGCCTGTAGTTGAGTTACATAAAGGTCATATGAAGCTCTGCAGCTCGCATCAGACAGTGCCATCTCTCCTGCTATCCCCCTTCTTCACTTCCGCCACCATCCTCCCTTACTCCTCTCCATCCTTTGCCTCTCCAGTTTCAGTCACATCCTTTTGTCATTGCGATCTGTTCATTTTTGCCTTCTCCTATCTGATCCTCAGCTTCCTCTCTTCACGTCTTGTTCTCTCAGCTCTGGCATGTCAGCATCTTCTGTCAGCATCATCTTCTCTTCTTTTCTAATCTCTCCTCTTCTTCCTCTCTTCTTTTGGTTCTTTTTTCCACTCTCTGCCATCTTGCGTGAGCCGAGTAATGGGGGGGGGGGTACCCTGGAGGGAACACACACATACAGATCTGAGCTTTAATTGGTCCAGATTGGCTGTGGACTTATTGCTAGGGCGGTGGGTTCACTGTGGAACGTGGCACACACACACACACACACACACACACACACACACACACACACACACACACACACACACACACACACACACACACACACACACACACACACACACACACAGACTCCACTAACTTTCTTTTACAGTTTTTCTCGATTGCTAACACACTTTTTTTTTTTAATTGCTCAGTTTCGCACAACACTAAACACAATTCACAAAACCACACACCCAAAGTGCAAAACACCTAATTTCTCCTGCTAAATGAAGAACTGCACTCAAAACTATATAAACACTTACCAAATGCAAACTTTTGCACCAGATATAACACACTTCATTCATAATACTAGATTGTTTGACCACCCAACTGCTGAGCATCATCTAAAGCACTTCATCTGTTATGGGCTATGCTCTGTACAGAGAGGTTTCTGCAGAGAAAGATTGCTTGAGTTTACAGACATACAGTAAATGAAGAAATACAAATTAGTTGTTGAAAAAAAATCATATTTTATTCAAAAATAACATTGTGCAACATGCATCTCAGCACATAGCTACTATGCTTCGGATCTCTCTAAGTGTGATGGCATTGTTTGCCAAAACCCAGTTTGTAGCTGCTGCTTCCTGTGCCTCATTGAACATCCTTAGCCTTCCACCTCTTTGTTTCTCAGTCCTTCAGATAAACAACAAAGACATAGTGGTCGGTCAGTGTCTGTGTTGCATAAAAGTAAGTTTACCACAGTCCATTGTGCAGGATGTTTGTACAGTTATAGTCTGCAACATGCCAACAATTCAATTACAGTAATGAAGTAAATACGTTTCACACAACAGATATAAGCACTGAGATATCATGAATTATGCAGAGCTAAAAACTGGTAACTAACCTGTTTTAAAGTCTAAGTGTCCGGATTACAGAGGCGACAGTAAATCGGCTTAGATTAGGCTGAACCCTCTGTCCAGCCTCTCTCATCGTCAAACCATGGTTGATAACATTTCATTAGAGTACTCTTCCTCCTCCTCTCACTCTCAGCCCAGCTCTTGCTCTTGTGCTCTTGCTCTGCTCTTGCTCTGTCTTGCTCTTGCTCTTGCTCTTGCTCTTGCTCTGCTCTTGCTCTTGCTCTTGCTCTTGCTCTTGCTCTTGCTCTTGCTCTTGCTCTGCTCTTGCTCTTGCTCTTGCTCTTGCTCTTGCTCTTGCTCTTGCTCTTGCTCTTGCTCTGCTCTTGCTCTTGCTCTTGCTCTTGCTCTTGCTCTTGCTCTTGCTCTTGCTCTTGCTCTTGCTCTTGCTCTTGCTCTTGCTCTTGCTCTTGCTCTTGCTCTTGCTCTTGCTCTTGCTCTTGCTCTTGCTCTTGCTCTTGCTCTTGCTCTTGCTCTTGCTCTTGCTCTTGCTCTTGCTCTTGCTCTTGCTCTTGCTCTTGCTCTTGCTCTTGCTCTTGCTCTTGCTCTTGCTCTTGCTCTTGCTCTTGCTCTTGCTCTTGCTCTGGCTCATGCTTCCATGTTGGCTTCCATTGTTGCTGTAAGAAAGTACTCACCTGTGGTCTTTTTATAGTGCTAACATCCTGATTGATGAGCCAACAATTATGCTATCAGGTGTTTGGTCAGGTGGAACGTGTTTCTTGATCATTGGTCTATGTGTGAGGCATTTTGAATATCAGTGTTCTAAACCTGCTCACAGGTGACTTTATGTCAGATTCCTGTATCTTACGTGGAGAAACGTGTGCAGTAGTTTGTAAAAAGTGCCATGTTGATTTGCAAATTGTGTGAAAAGCTGAAAACGTGTTTAGAGTTTTGGAGATTTGAGCCGATGTTTTGCTCTTTGAGTGTCAGTTAAAATAATTGTGCTTTTTGTATAATTTTAGTTAGCAATCGAGAAAAACTGTAAAACATTTATTTCCTGTTCCCACTCTTTGTCAAAACATATCATCCTCAGTTGGCTTGTTCTGTAACTCTCTACTGTTTCCATGGTTGCTAAATTACAGTAATAGCCCTCCCTGCTCGTAAACAACTCAACATATTGAAGAGCAAGGTTAAGTGATAATAAGAGAATGCAGAAAGAAGGATATACATGGACCGTGATGAATTAACAATTAAATGGAGCCCCTGATTATGCTGCAATATCCGTATCATCATGTGATCAACTATTTATTTAATGGACGCATTGTATTTTTTTTTATTCATCAGTAGGGTTTAATATTCCTATTGTTTAACAAGCCATCCATCTTTACAGCCAGTTACAGATTAACAGTTAATGCAGCTCAACTACACTTGCTCTTGACTGGCAAACCTCCATTAACAGCTGCTTAAATCCTTCCACTCTGGCTGATTTAGAGCATTTTAACTGACTCACCCTGAGGAATGCCTCCGCAGTTCTACAAGAGGGAATTCACTATCTATTTTCATTCTTGAAAATAAGCAATTTATTTGAAAAATTCTTGAGAATTATAAAAGCTGAAGTCCTTGCTTCCAATGTCAAATAACGGGCATTTGGTATTACTGCAAGATCATCACAATCGGTTGTCACGTTATTTTTATTCCTGTCATTTGTGAAAACCCTTCCCTCCCTGTTATAAATGACATTTCATACCTGCATTGTATCGTCATCACACACGTTCACACTTACACACACAAACATGAAGACTACACACAACACCCCGGGGGGAATACACCACAGTTCCAGTTGGCGCTTGTTTATTGCTGACCCAACGGAATATATGTCCGTCCCTCCGGTGTTCCCCCTCACCCTGAGGGCACGCTGCCAACAAGTCCCACAATTACCCACATACATCTACACACAACATATATATACACTGAACAAAAATATAAATGCAACACTTTTGTTTTTGCTCCCATTTTTCATGAGATGAACTCAAAGATCTAAAACATTTTCTATATACACACAATAACCATTTCTCTCAAATATTGTTCAAAAATCTGAAAAAATCTGTGATAGTGAGCACTTCTCCTTTGCCGAGATAATCCATCCCACCTCACAGGTGTGGCATATCAAGATGCTGATTAGACAGCATGATTATTGCACAGGTGTGCCTTAGGCTGGCCACAATAAAAGGCCACTCTAAAATGTTCAGTTTTATCACACAGCACAATGCCACAGATGTCGCAAGTTTTGAGGGAGCGTGCAATTGGCATGCTGACAGCAGGAATGTCCACCAGAGCTGTTGCCCGTGAATTGAATGTTCATTTCTCTACCATAAGCCGTCTCCAAAGGCGTTTCAGAGAATTTGGCAGTACATCCAACCGGCCTCACAACCGCAGACCACGTGTAACCACACCAGCCCAGGACCTCCACATCCAGCCACTCGGACAGCTGCTGCAACAATCGGTTTGCATAACCAAATAATTTCTGCACAAACTGTCAGAAACCGTCTCAGGGAAGCTCATCTGCATGCTCGTCGTCCTCATCGGGGTCTCGACCTGACTCCGGTTCGTCGTCGTAACCGACTTGAGTGGGCAAATGCTCACATTCGATGGCATCTGGCACGTTGGAGAGGTGTTCTCTTCACGGATGAATCCCGGTTTTCACTGTTCAGGGCAGATGGCAGACGTGTGTGGCGTCGTGTGGGTGAGCGGTTTTCTGATGTCAATGTTGTGAATCGAGTGGCCCATGGTGGTGGTGGGGTTATGGTATGGGCAGGCATATGTTATGGACGACGAACACAGTTGCATTTTATTGATGGCATTGTGAATGCACAGAGATACCGTGACGAGATCCTGAGGCCCATTGTTGTGCCATTCATCCACGACCATCACCTCATGTTGCAGCATGATAATGCACGGCCCCATGTTGCAAGGATCTGTACACAATTCCTGGAGGCTGAAAACATCCCAGTTCTTGCATGGCCAGCATACTCACCGGACATGTCACCCATTGAGCATGTTTGGGATGCTCTGGATCGGCGTATACGACAGCGTGTTCCAGTTCCTGCCAATATCTAGCAACTTGGCACAGCCATTGAAGAGGAGTGGACCAACATTCCACAGGCCACAATCAACAACCTGATCAACTCTATGCGAAGGAGATGTGTTGCACTGCGTGAGGCAAATGGTGGTCACACCAGATACTGACTGGTTTTCGGACCCCCCCCAGACCCCCCCAATAAAGCAAAACTGCACGTTTCAGAGTGGCCTTTTATTGTGGCCAGCCTAAGGCACACCTGTGCAATAATCATGCTGTCTAATCAGCATCTTGATATGCCACACCTGTGAGGTGGGATGGATTATCTCAGCAAAGGAGAAGTGCTCACTATCACTGATTTTTTCAGATTTGTGAACAATATTTGAGAGAAATGGTTATTTTGTGTATATAGAAAATGTTTTAGATCTTTGAGTTCATCTCATGAAAAATGTGAGCAAAAACAAAAGTGTTGCATTTATATTTTTGTTCAGTGTATATATATACATTCATCATTGTCCTGCAGAACATCTGTCTGTCCTTTAACCTACTTAACATTTCTGCTTGTTTTCTGTCGGACACCATTTACAGTATGATTTATGTATGTGTGTGTGTGTGTGTGTGTGTGTGTGTGTGTGTGTGTGTGTGTGTGTGTGTGTGTGTGTGTGTGTGTGTGTTTTTGTCCGTTAGTGTTCACGTGCAGACTCAAGGTTTTCTCTCTCCTCACCTCTCAAAGCCCTGCAAATTTGGTCTCCATGGAAACGGGGAGAGGGAGGGAGGGGATGATGTTGACTTCCTGACACCTTCTGTCCCATGGGACACCAACTGTCAGCAACTCTCCGTATGCGTGTGTGTGGCTGTGTGTCTGTGTGTATGAGTGTGTGAGTGGCTGTGTGCAGTGTAAACATATTTTCTAACATGTAATTAACATGATGTATAAACTTGACCTGCCTGCTCTGCAAGGACCTTAAAATCGTAATACTGCTAGTTGGTACATTTGTAAGAGGCAATTTGCCCCTTTAAGGCTAAGGCCTTTCGATGTGTGTGTCTGTGTGTTTTCATTTGGCTGTGAAGCTCCAACCTTGATAGCTGCTTCTGATCATCTGCCAAAGCTGAACAGCTCAGTGTGTTAGTGGGTCTGGCGGAAGGACTAAGTGGAGGAATCCCCTTTTGACTGGGACAGGATGGTACAAGCAGATGGACCAGTAGAGAACCAATCCCAGCACCAATCGACTTCCTGATGACGATTTAGCCTTTGGGAGCAATGGATTATATAAGACTACTACGCAAAGTAGCCATACTTAAAACTAACACTTCCGATACAAAAATGATTGTCCCGTTGCCTACATTCATATGAAGATATCTGTTTATAGGGATTAGTAGGGGGCGGTGGTGGCGAAGTCGATAGGGACTTGGCTTGGCAACTGGAAGGTCACCAGTTCAAGTCCGGCAAGACCAAGTGCTACCGAGGTGTCCCTGAGCAAGGCACCGTTCCCCACACTGCTCCCCGTGCGGCGTTCAAAATGGCAGCACACTGCTCCTAACACTAGGATGGGTCAAATGCAGAGAAACAATTTCCCCACGAGGGATTAATAAAAGTCCATCTTAAACAGGAAGTAGCAGGTAGACCTTGTAATGGATGTAATGCATGTCTCATCCTCTGCTCACTTTGTCCCATCACCTTGGGCTGGGACAAAGTTATAATTATATATGTATAGCAGTCCTGCGAAGCAAGGCACAACACGAATCACAACTAATCATAAGTATAAACACCAGAAAGTGACAGGCAGCTGCACTTTGTTGTACATTCACTATAATGTATTGTATAATTTGATGCCAAAAATGTCACAGAGAGATGGTTAACAGGAGAAATAAGGGATATTTCAGATAGGGAAGAAATATGATGTAAAGAAGGTATGACAGGAAGAATGGGAAGAGGAAACAATGGGAAATAAATGTTGAGGGAAAAGAGGAAATATAGAAATTTGAAGATGTTGGTTTTTGAGCTGCTGCATTCATTAAACAGCCGTGGGCTCTGCATCCCTACCTACCACACCCCAACGTTGCCATGGATATAAGGCTTTGGCAGCACAGCTGTGTGTGTGTGTGTGTGTGTGTGTGTGTGTGTGTGTGTGTGTGTGTGTGTGTGTGTGTGTCAGTTAGAGGTGTGCCAGGATGACATCATACAGTAGCTTGCTGAGAAGGTCCACTGCAGGCACATGGCATCTACAATATTTATAGACCCCCAGAACAGATGAGCTCACTCAGTCACTCAGTGTGACTTGCTGCACTTCTCTCTCACACACACACACACACACACACACACACACACACACACACACACACACACACACACACACACACACACACACACACACACACACACAAAGAGCAAAGAAGTGGCAGAGAAGTTACTCACGCAATCCGTGCCACACCCAATCACATAAATATTTCCTCCTCTTTCCATTTTTCCCCACCAGTTGACCATACAGATATTAAAAACCATGCAGCTATTATTGAACTACATTCAGAACGTCCCTGACACAGTTCAGGATTATTGTTATTATTAAAATGTGATAAAAACACACACGCACACTGTGACATAAAAAGCCTCCATATACTCAGTGAAAATGAGATGCCACTGTATGAGTCATAAGGAGGGGGAATGGTACTTTGTGAGGGATTATACTGGTGGAAAAAATAAGGGGACTGGATGGATACACACACAGTCACACAAACACAATATACTGTAGGCACAAACACACACACTAAATGACCCGAGCCCCGGAACATGTACATACACACACAGGATTAAAATCCTCATATCCCAAAATAAACAAAATCATTTCTTGGTAGAGCAAATACTGTACATCAGGCTAACAGCAAAGTATGATTGAGAGTGACCGCTGTGTGTGCGTGCGTGTGGGTGTGTGTGTGCGTGTGTGTGTGTGTGTTTGAGTGACTGAGCAATGAGCGTGTGAGCTTGAGTTACAAGGCAGGAGAGCTCCAGAAAGAAAAATCACATTTCATAAATAAATCATCCAGGGCCTTGCGACAGATGAACACACACACACACACACACACACACACTGCAATACTTCATACCATGGCCATCATAGTATGGGCCAGATTAGAGTCAAATCACTTTGTGTGTGTGTGCTTGTGTGCGTGTTCATGCTCCTACGCCTACTCCTGCGGCAGAGCCTTAATATATCCTGTTGTACCGTGCTCTATAGAACCCCCCATCCTAAAACACATAATAGAGTTATAGCAGAAGATCCACACTATTAAAATCCATGTCAAACAATATTGCAATTGCCTCTACATTTATGTGTGTGTCACTTTTCATCAGCTCATAGCTTAGATTTAATTTTAAACCTGATATATTGGTTTATATGTTTTGCTATATGAATAAACATCAGGCAGGGTGCCATTATGTGTGTGTGTGTGTTTGTGTGTGTGTTTGTGTGTGTGTGTGTGTGTGTGTGTGTGTGTGTGTGTGTGTGTGTGTGTGTGTGTGTGTGTGTGTGTGTGTGTGTGTGTGTGTGTGTGTTTGTTTGTGTGTGTTTGTGTGTGTTCTGAGCTAGGAAAAGAGGAGTATTTTAGGAACCTGCGTAAGAGTAAGTAATTCATGCTACATTCTCCGTGCTCCTCTCTCTGTGTCCTCGTCCATCTCTACTCATGTAACCATCACAAATACTGTGTAGACACTCCCGAAGGCTGGTGTTCACTGAGCAGTTCTATCAATTGATATTGCTGGTAGACTTGATTTGAGATTTGGAGGTACCCGGTTCAATCAATGAGTGAGGACCTCGTATTAAACAATAAAATCAATTTTTTTCTACCTTGCCACTGCTCACAAAAACCGGTCACACCCGGGTGAGCAGATGTGGAGTGAACAGGAAATAGCATCACTAAATAATTTGATTCAAGAAATGAGATCATTTTGTGGGAAGTAGTTATAGCCTTTTTCCCCGTGGTGGTTGCAGCTTTAAAGACATTATCTATGTACACATAGGTCTTTCTTCATATGGTTGGTAATATTTATTTGTCTTTGTTCCGACCATTTTGTCGAATAGATTAATCTTAATTTTGTAACGAGAACTCAAAAAGTCTACTAGAAGAAGCTGAGAAATACATGGACACATTCATTTAATTTTAGATTGAACCTGGTTTAATCCATACTGTAGCTATACACCGCTGTGTTTTGGTTTTCATCTGCTCTACTTATTATACGTTTTATTGTCCTATCCCAGTCAGTGTGGGTTTAATAATATGTGTAATTATTCCATAAAATGATTATGCAGATTTGACTGCATGCTAGGCATAAATGGCCCTAAAATGTCTGTCATGACTAGGGTTGCAAAATTCCGGGAATTTTCAAAGATGGAAACTTTTCATGGGAATAAATGGGAATTTATGGGAATAAACTGGGAATTTTCCAAATTGAAGGTTGACTCTTCATAGGGAACTTAAATGTAGTTGGGGAAAATATATTTTAGCATAAACAAAACAGAATATCCATGCCATAGCACACTGCTTACTGCATGGCTATTGAGACCACACCCCCTCCATTCCTCCATCCATCACATGCACAGATGAGTAATATTTAACTCAACATTCCTGTTTTCGTTCTTCAATGAAACAAATAATTGTTCAATAAAATAATAAAAAGTTGTTCTGTTCTACTTTAAAAAAAAAAAAAAAAAAAAGATCTGTTGATATGTCATGTTTTTTGTTTAATTTTGCATCGAATATTTCCAAATTTCCCCAGTTTAACTTCCCATGGAAACTTTCCGGAAGCTTTCCGGAAATGTACCGGAAACTTTCCGCCCCTTTGCAACCCAGTCATGACAGTAAGTAGTACTATACTAAAGGTATATTCTTGGCACTGGTGTCTTTCTTTACAGTCATTTAAAGACAACAGGTATCTTTCAAACCTCAACCTTTAACTAGAGTGCTGATGTCACTGTAAAGCCACAATACCACACCACAGATCCCCTGCTCCTCGTTGTATTAATAGTACAGGTAGATGTGGCTGCAACATAATGTGATTGTTGTCTGGTTCAAAACTAAACAGAATCATTTTCAGAAAACAAAACTCAGCTGAACTCTTAGGATTCCCACATTTTCAATGCCTCATGATGGGGAAAGTACTGTGAATTAAAGCAGTGAATATGATTAGCCATCGTTGTCACAGCCTGTTATTAACCCACATGTAATATGTGTAGCTGCTGATAACAAATCTCACAAAGAAGGAATTGTACCATGTATAGGGCTCGCCTTGCCTTGCTAAGTCCAACTATCATTCTGTGAAACACCTTCTTTTGTATCACTTGCCATTGTCTAAACAGTAAACACTGTATTCTTACAATTACACGTTTACTATTGTGATTATACATGGACATAGTTGCTTTGTGTTCAGTCCCACGGATCCTCAATGTTTCCATCCATGTGTTTCTCAGTCTAAAAAGGACAGAGGCTGGTGTAGAGTTACATCCTGCCGCTGCATTTTGCACTCTGAAGGGCAAGAGCAGCGTTCCTGACCTCCACACACAAATAACACCTAGGCTACTCATTACTCAGAGCCATTTTTAGCTACATGAAGGATTGGGAAGAGATTATTTAAAATTATGCAGGAGGTACCCTTGGAGCAGTTTATTTACTCTGAAAATGAAGATTAATATTAATAGAGCTGTGTTTAGTGCATCTCCTGCTTTCCTCTAGACACTTTCATCTGCAAAACAGAGCAGCTAGCTGGGATGGACTCAGTGTGTGTGTGTGTGTGTGTGTGTGTGTGTGTGTGTGTGTGTGGTGTGTGTGTGTGTGTGTGTGTGTGTGTGTGTGTGTGTGTGTGTGTGTGTGTGTGTGTGTGTGTGTGTGTGTGTGTGTGTGTGTGTGTGTGTGTGTGTGTGTGTGTGTGTGTGGTTAAGTGAATGACTGAGCTAGTAGTAGCAGTGTGTTTGTTATCAGCCAGAACATACATTGTTTTTTTAATTTATTATTATTTATTTAATTTTAAATAGGTACAATATGACGTGTTTTTCTATGAATATGTGAAAATAAAATATCCTCAAATGGATGGAAAATGAACAGTAGGTGCTGCATGTAGAGTTGAGATGTCAATTGGGATACAAACAGTGCCTGTTATTTGCAATGATTGTGTGCACTGTGGTAGTAATAGGTTTCCCTCTGGGCTGACTGGGAGCTTGAGGAGGACACAGTGAAGGAGACAGGGAGAGAGGTAAGCCGTGCTCTCCGACTGAGTGATGAGGACAGCAGGGGAGAGAGGCAGAGCTGACACAGGTGCTTTACACAGGGCTAGAAGAGGGGAGGCGACACAAGAGACTGGGGGAAAATGAGGAGAGGAGGAGGAGGAGGAGCAAGAGAATGAGGAAGGTGGAAAGGACAGATACATTTTCCCAGAGTGATGACTGAGTCTGATATCTGGGAAACAGCAATATGATTTTATACAAAGGTGTAACTTCAGTCAGTTTTACAGTTGGAATTTGAGTTGAAATGTGCTCTGTTCACCCCTTATAATGAAGAGGATAGAAATGCAGATATGTTCATCTAAGTCGCTTAATTTTAGCAGTGCTTTAACAAGAAGTTTGGACTTTTTGCCCGGTTTGACTCTCAGCCTCCCCATCTTTATGGTGGAGCTGCTGGGAAATGCCTGAGAGGAGGCTCTAGACATTATTAAGGGCTTACAAAAAAACAAACATCCTCCTCTTCATGTTCTGACATGTTTAGCCACTTTTCTATGGCATTGCCATCTGTCTCAGTTTTACGCTATCATTGTTTTAATGCTAATTAAGTATTCTGAACCAAGGCAACAATGAACATGTTATAATTGCAAAAAATCAGCATATGAGAATTGTTGTTTGAGCATGTTAGCATTTTGATGGTAACATTTAGCTTAAAGTTCTGCTGGGCTTTGTATAGCCTCAAAGACCTACTGGCCTATCAGGTAAACACGCCAAACCTTTGCTGGTTCCAGCTCCTAAAAGTAGAATATTTGGTGGTGTTCTTTATCTTTTATGATTATTAACTATACCTTTAGATGTTGTATTGTAACACGTACTTTCAAACAAACCAAGCAAATTGAAGGAGTCACGGAAGGTTTTTTAGGGACACTGATGGACATTTTACTGAGAGACAAGAATTACATTTTTCAGTCAAATGTTTGCATGAGGCATTTCATTTATTTGTTGTGGTTAAAGATACAGTCTTATCTTTGTTGTAGTTTGACATGAATCAGGAAACACAGTTTGCAGTTAGGTAAGTGGTAGACCATCATTATTTGTGTTGTTTGTTTGTGGTTCCTAAAACCAAACCTAAGCCTTTTGGTATTTATGTGTTTGCATTTGTGGATGTGTATTGGTTGTGATAGTTGGAGCTGGTGGGATGGGGGGGGGGGTTGCCCTTGCCCTCTGCTCCATGTTATGTTATGATGTAAAATGGCTGCTCTCTGTTGAGGGAAGGTTCAGCTGAGATTAGCAACGCTTGACAAAAATAGGGAAGAGAGAGGAAGGGGGGAAAGAGGATGAGAGAGAAAGCATGGCGGTGCTCGAGTGGATAGCGTGTTAAAGAAGTAATCAAGTAGTTAGGCAGCAAGAAAAGAGAGAATGAAACTGTGAGAGGCTGTCAGATAAAACAAATTGTCACAGGTCTCCCAGACTTCTGTGAATCCTGTTATGGAAAATGCTGCTTCAATTGTGTCCAGGTTTTGACTTTTTCTCAGTAGTGCTGATGAGCATGTGTGTTTTAAGGTCTGTTTCTGCATCTGTGTGTTCAGTTTGTGTTTGAATGTGTTATTTGTTTGAACTCTGACAATCAGGATCTGCCAAGTTTGGCTCCCACTGATGTCAGGGATGAGGCGTTATCTCCAGACATGAATACAAAAGTCCTACTGGCTCCTCTTGTTTCCCTGCTGTTCCTTCTACTTAATCCTGGAACATGTACAATCTGTCAAACTCATTTCAAAGCTTCCTCTCTCTTTGGAAACCACTAGATACCTCCTCACTGGCATATTTCTGCCTGTTTCTGTATGGAGAAAATGTACATATGACAAGTTGGTTTGTTACTTCTTTGTGTGAGCACCATGAGCTGCCAGAAGGGGTCTCTGTCCTACCACTTAATCAGCTGGTGTAGTGACCGCTGTGTTCGGCTACTCAGTTGAAGTATCGCTCAGATTAATGCTGGAAGTCACCACACACTCACTGAAAGATGTTTTGATGTGTAGGGACTTGTCTGTCTCACTGTATATCTTCTGCTCTCTCCCTCTCCTGTGAACCCAGTTTCCTTGACAACCAGGTGCATGAAAGTAGACCTGTGGGCAGGAATCATTTTCACTCTCTTTTTCTACATTGATGCACTGCCACTCCCAATAGTTGTGATGTTGAAGAAGCATTCTAATATGTTTTTTTACCGACTGCAGAGCACAGAGCTGGCGTGTGGGTGAGCGCTGCGAGTGATGAAGCACAGGAGAATAGAGGGATGAGAATGAATGAATGAATAAAGAGGGGAAATGAATGAACAGTCAAATCAGCTGTAACTAATTAGCCACAGGCTCATATCTTAATCATAGAGATACACTATTGCACCCCATGCTAAACCACTTTAGCTGAGTCGTATTTTGAGTCAACTTTATCCGTGGGCTAATACAGGGTCAGGTACTGTATCAATAATAAGTTAAAGTGGGCAAATGTGCATATTTGCATAGTGTATTGTCTGTTAAGTATGCCTACAAAGAGTCAAAGATGTACCAAAGATAAAGCTTGCAAGTTTCCCTTATTTGTTTTAAATGTTGTTGTTTCTTACCGAATAAAAATATGTCGTCAATCAAACTATTTATATAGTACAAGTTATACATAATTTCTGGTGTATTATAGCTTCATAATAATGTATCTACATCTTAAGTAGCACATCAGAACCAGAAACAGTGCATGGTGCCATTGTGAGAAGCACTGTCAGAGAACAAAATAAAATGCATTGATAATACTCAAATCAGAATGAAAGGGAAACGCAGTCATTAGGTCTTTTGTTTTGAGGTTCAGGGACCCCCATGAGACACATTTAAAAAGAATGGTCAAAACCAAACTAACAGTGGTCGAGACAATAAGTGACTCATATGGGTCAAGCTTAAAAACTATTCCCATGATGCAATTCGAAAAACCTCTTTTGTAGGACCGTCCCTTTGAGTTAGATGCCCATGTCTTTGAAAATCAAAACAATAAATGTAATGCAGGTTTTCTGTTGCAAAGCATTAGTTTTAAACTTTCAATCCTAGATCACTGAAGTGACATCATTAGAATGTATTTTATTACAACCAATCATGTGTAGTGGAGTCCCCTTGTTGAGTTAGAGTGAACTATATGTGTGTTTTGAAACAGGTTAAGAATGAGGAGTTAAATGACATCCATTGCAGTGCTCTGGTCAAGTGCATGCCCTGTGAAATCCTACTGAGAGAGGAGGGACGAAACAGACTGCCATTTATAAATAGAAAGAATCAGCGTGCACAATGTCATGCTCGAGGAAAAATGGGTCTCTTGAATTTGTGTTGAGTAAGCAGTGACTGGGTTTTTTTTATTTGGAGGAAATAGAGCGTTCAATTTCATGCTAATTCTTGGCATTAGTTCCAAATGGTACTTTAAAACTCCCTCTGAGTGCCTGAACGTTCATGTGTGTGTGTGTGTGTGTGTGTGTGTGTGTGTGTGTGTGTGTGTGTGTGTGTGTGTGTGTGTGTGTGTGTGTGTGTGTGTGTGTGTGTGTGTGTGTGGCTTTAGCCCCCAGCAGGTCCTCATTTAAACCCAGCCTCTTCCTTCCTCCATCAGCTGATCACTACGAGCCGCTCCTCCTCCTCCTCCTCCTCCCCGCTTCTTCATAATTTCTGTCTCATCCTGTCCTCCTCTCTGATCAAAATCATCCTTTTACCTCAACCCCCGCTGTCTCCCTTTTATTCTGCCTTTCCCTGTTTATCCACCTCCCTACCCTCTCTTTACTCTCTCTCTCTCCTTACCCTTGTCCCTGCTGTCTCTCGTCCCGGCTGCAGTTAGAGCAGACTGCGTAGGCAGCAGCAGAGGATTCATCCAGCCCTGCTACACTCTCTGTGAGGACCAGGACTCAGAGGAGCTAGCCCTCCTTTTCTATCGTCATCACCCTCTCGTCCTCTCTACCTGTTTCTGTCTCTCTTTTCATGGGGGGTCTGTTTGAGGGATCTGGTATGTTTAACCTTCAACATGAACCCAACAGTGAAGATCCACCTTCAGAATGGGACCCACTTTAACACCTACATGTACCAGGTAGGGACTCAGCAGCAGCAGCCGTTTGAAGATGTTACCGGTGAAGGATTGTCTCAGCTCTGACAGTCTCTCTGTGGTCTCCATGTGTTCTTGCCTGAGTATTGATTTTAGTGCTGATGACTCTTTTCTAGGACTGAGATATGGCCTTCTCTCCACCTCTTCCTCCTCCTGTCTCCTCATTCAACTTGTGAGTGATTGATGCTTTGTAGTGATGCAAATTGCATATCGGTTTAGAATATGGTCCAAGAGAACACAAGATATGCACGTTGTTTATGCACTGATGGGAATGTTCTGTATTTCTGTATCTGGTGTGCGTGCTTGGTTAACTGTATGTTTATTGCAGCATGCTTGCAGACATACTCTGCTGATGCACAACAAACACTCTTTATGCATCTCCTTTGATCCGAGCAGAGGATGTATCCCCCTATCTTCTTTCCTCTCTTTCTTAGTCTCTCTTCCTGGTGCAGGTTTTGTTTTTCTTTAATGAAGAATACAGCGAAGAATGAATGAATGGATACTATTCTGGGCCTTCAATGGGCAGAGGAGGCGAGAAAGTTGAAAGACTTGCAAGGAGGATTTGACAATTATTTTTGCTGAACCATAAGAAAATGATATCAGAAAGAGAGAGAGTGAGACAGTTGACATGTCAGCTGTGCAGTATAAAATCATTTTGCTGCGTCAATCAACTTTATGGCCAAAAGACAGGGTATTAAATAACTTTTGATATGCATGTTTTTACATTGTTATTGGGTTTTTGACCAGGTTTCATTTGAATTCCTTCCAAAGTGGTAAGAACTATTTGACTCTCACTTATGAAGAAGTTTTCACGTAGAAATCCTCTCTTTTCCAGGTGTTCAGAGTGGGATTTACCAAATTGTATTCACGCCAATCACATTTGCTGTTGTGTTATCATCGATAACAGGTGAGTCCACCTGGGCAGAGGCGGAGCCAGGGGCAGACAGGTGCACCTGCGCAGCAGGGAGACAGAAAAGAAAACAAGGAGGGGAACACTTAACACATGTCTACACAGACATCCACTCAAAGTCAACAAGTTTTCTGAAGAATGTGCTGACATGGGGGTTTAAATGGCCATGCCTCTTTCTGGCTTTCGAGCCCGTCTCAGGGTTAATGTCCAGGAAGCACCTGAAGCCAAAGACAATAATTTCAATTTTACATAGATTTATATGTTGCATCGTTTATTTTAAGGCACATGCAGCGGTGCCCCTTTCAATTTAAATAAAACCTGCACCAAAGAAAGAAATTAGTATTTAAAGCCAAGCAAGAGCGATAAAAGCAAGAAAATCACTTAATGTGTTGTGTTATCACAGAGGATGGTCTGAATACAGTATTTTACTATGAAATAATACAGTAACATGTAAAATCCTGGTAATCATTGATTCTGTACATTCACAGTAATTAACTGTGCCTGTATTGATTTCACTGTGAAATTCAAAATTACAGTATTATATTGTGAACATCACAGGTAAAGACTGTAAAGTGGTAAAACAGTAATTTATTGTAAAATATAACTAAATATTGTGAAATCATGGTAATATTTTACAGTGTAGGTATGGCCCTACAATATATTATTCAAATATAGCATGATAGGTCCACTTTAAATAGGAGTTTAGTTACACCTGGATTAAATTCCCAAGCTACACTGCAGTAAAGTAAGTAATCAAAATTAGTTCCACCTTTACCAGCGTTGATAAACACAACAATAATTATAATCAAAACATAAAATATATTGTGAAATGGGCAAATCTGCATAATGAGTACTTTGACTTTCGCTACTTTGAGTATATTTTGATGCAAATACTTTAATACTTTTACTTGAGTACCATTTTGAATACAGGATATTTACCTGTAACAGAGTATTCCTACACTTTGATATTTCTACTTTTACTTAAGTACAACAGTACTTCCCTTTACAATGATTATGCAGATGTCTACTTTTACAACACCTATCTCAACCATAAAGATGTTTTTTTATTATTTACTTTCTATGTTTTGCATTCTAAAAGGAGATGCTCTAAGAAAAGTTTGCATGGAGAGTAGTTCCTGCAGTCAGGGCGGAGATCTGTCGAGCGCTGCAGTCAGTGCCCCCCCCCGCCGGCCTCGAGAGCTGTCACACCCTCACACAGACGGAACATCCCTCAGCAGCTTTGTGCATGCGTGTGTTTCAGCGTGTGGATGTGCATCTGTGTTCACCTGATGAGAAGTTTGCATGCTGCTCAAACACTTCACTTCCCTAATGAGCAGTTCCCATGGCTACAACCGCAGTGTGCGGGGTGGTGTCATGGCAACAGATTACTGCCTACTTGGGGCCAACACCCAGGCAAGGTGTTGTAGTGGTGGTGGTGTGTGTGTGTGTGTGTGTGTGTGTGTGTGTGTGTGTGTGTGTGTGTGTGTGTGTGTGTGTGTGTGTGTGTGTGTGTGTGTGTGTGTGTGTGTGTGTTGTGTGTGTGTGTGTAAGATTGTGTGTGTGTGTGTGTGTGTAAGATTTGTCAGAGGAAGGTCGAGTCCACCTCTCTGCTGTTCTCCACCTTCGCTCTCTCTGCAGTGGTGAAGAGCTACAGAGCTGTGATATCTGACTCTCCCCGGGGACCCACTCATTCTCCGCTCCCCGGCCCTGCATTCATCTTCACTTTGGCACTCCTGAGTGAATTACAGAGATTTGCATCAGAGTTCATTTACTGTCTTTTGGTGGGCTCAAGTGAAAAGAAGTTCAGTCATTGTATGAGATCTCTGATGAGGTTACTCCTCCTTCTCTGCCTCTCCACAGTAACGGATCATTTCTGTGGGTTCATTGGTGAAGTCTTTTTTATTTTTTAAAGAATTCCCTGTTTGAATCTACATTGTCAAAACTGCACCACACTCCTGCACTTGTTTTCTGGGTCACAATACAATATGGAGTTAAATCTGTCAAACTCTGCTGAGGTACCCGAGTGAAAGTCTCAACTTAGTACTTCCTATAACTGACTTGTTTTTTGGTATTATTTCTGGATGACAGAAGGAAAGACAGGAAGCAGTACTTCTAGTAAGCCAGTACTGCTAATTAACGCCTACTTCTGTGCTCAAGGAACATGCTGAATTCACTTTAGCAGAGAGACTGCTGACCTTTCCAAAATGCAAAATATTGTCTCACTGCTGGTGCATTTGGGCCGTAAGCATCCTCAGATTACCATAAATGATATCAAGTACCACAACCCTGTCCTGTGAATCATACAATGTGTGAATTAGTTAAAAGCCATGTTTACAGTTTCCTTTTCTTTGCTCTCTTGCTTAGTCACATATTGTCCTCTCCTCACACCAACTGATGCTTGCAGAAACGCTGTCACTGTCACTTTTCCCGGGCTTTAGCAGACATCGATTGATATTTGTTATGGCTTTAGTATCCTGTCTTGTTGATCTACACAGACATTGAAGAAGTTGCCATGAAGTTAGGGCTGTTTGTTGCTCAGTGGGTTCTTTTAAATGTAGGATCTGTTATCTTCAATGTATCCGTTTGGTTGTTGGTGAGTAAGGGTAGTAAATCTGTAACATACATCACCCTGTATTGTGTGGATCTATTTTTGTGAGTGCGTTCCTGTTTTTTCCCAAATGACCTTCAGCATGCTGTAGTGTAGAGAACAAAATGTAAGCTCCTGCTAAGAGTTATATGGCGTGTGAAAGCAAACAGAAAGTTGATGAAAGAACGTGTGACAAAAAGTGTTTATAACACAACAGATTGTGTGGTAACATGTACAGTACACCTAATGGTTCTCTTTGGAGTACACTTTAAAGGTAATTGTGCAGTAACGCTGTCATGTCGCCCATTTTATCTGAGATACCTGTCTTATAAAAGAGACAATGATCACAGTTTGTTTACAACACTTTAAGTTTTAAAGAGGGATTATTTGATTGATGTTTTAAATGATTATTGACACAATGCAACACTGCCTTCACAGCAATAATTTAGTAACTCAGTGTATTCATTTCTGTGCAGTTTTCTAATTAAGTTTTGTAGTTTTGTCATTCAGATCATTTGAAAGAAATTCCTGAGAACATTTAAAAAGAGATAAGACCAACAACAAAACACAGCCACTACCTCAGAAACACAAACAAACTGTATCAAATTGAATACCAGATATAACTCAAAAGATCCAAAAATGTTACTATTTAAATTCATTCATATTCAGTGTTTATGTATTTCTAGTTCTGAGCTTTGGTCTCTTGACCAGCAGTTTTACCGTCGAGGAGAGACGTGATATACTGCGGCAGCTTCAGCAGGATACATTAGGAAAGAATTCTGCATGGCATGCTCTTTCCACTGCTGCATGTTGCGCTGGAGCTTTTAGAGGAACTGTAAGCGGATAAATTAAGGAACAAGGTCCTCAAAGTACTCACAATTAGTTTCTTCACCAACAGCTTTACTGCTGAAAGACAAACAGGAAATAACTGGCAAACTCAAAAAGGATGACGTGCTTTGTGATGACTGCTCAAGCACCTGCCTTCGGCGTACCCACACATTCACATAGAAATTCACACTTAGTGTTTATTTGCATCAAACTGTACAGCAGTATTGTTGGAATAAAAGGTGGGGTTATGCAATGTACAATGTATATTTTCTACCTTTTGCATAAATGTATTTCCCATCATGTATCTTAGTGTTCGTATTAAATATACGCTACACTTTCATACGTAATTAAGTTGTGGGATAGGTACCATGAATCTTATGCAGAATGATAAGCGCACACACACAATGAACTTTTTTGGACTGTGTTTTGGACTTTTTTGTATTCGACTGCACTCCAATCTTTATGCCTCACTCTCTCTACTCACAGACACACACACACACACACACATACATACACCCATACACACACTCACACTCACACACTCTCACAGCATTTTTTCCATCCCTTAATCCCAAACTGCTTAAAGAAGCGAAGGGGAGAAATCCCTTTACAATGTCTGGGCTCAGCACTGTTTGGTAACCACTTGCTATCTCGCATTATGGTTGGAGGCAGAGGTGCAGCAATACTCCAGACGCTCCAGAACCTTCTCTCCGCTCTATGTGATACACTCTCTGACAGATGTTGACGTTGTGCTGTCAGAGCTGCTCTCTGTATCTGACTGTTGTATGAGGTTCAATAAGTATCCTGGGATGTCTTATGGCTCATACGAATTTGGTGGGGGTTACAATTGCAGGATTGAATTGTACATAGTACAGTGATTTGCGTGTGTGTGTGTGTGTGTGTGTGTGTGTGTGTGTGTGTGTGTGTGTGTGTGTGTGTGTGTGTGTGTGTGTGTGTGTGTGTGTGTGTGTGTGTGTGGAGAAGACAATAAAAGCAGAAGACACTGCCAGGAGGAAGGGGTTAGACCTCATGAGAAATTAAAGAGACATTTATTTTGTCTAGACAGTGATATGTTAAACTTTCTATATATCACTTGTCTGTCCTGTTATAAAAGACTCTAAAGCTGCTTTCACATGATACGTGTTAAAACGCCTCTGCGCTGGCATTGCCGTTCCCAAGAAAGCGCTGCCACCCGACTAGATCGGAGCACTACCATCAGCCACTGCTCCAAAAAGTTGCAGATTAAGTTCAAATGATTTCCACTTTGACTTAGTTACCGTTTATCTTCTGGGCAACAAATCAGATCACAGCTGTATTTAGCTACGCTATCTGGCAGAGGAAGTAACAGTAGAAAAAGTAATGTGAATGCAGCTTAAAAAAGGTTATGTATTCATACCTCTTAGCTATTCTGACTTAGTTGGCATGTATTTCCATTTTGTTTCTAGCAGTGAAGTAGTTATAGGGGAGATGCAGAGAGATCCTGAAAAGCAGCGGGATGAAGGGATGAAAGGATGAACTAGAGAGCGTGAGAGGTGGCCTGTTGAGGCTCTTTGCCCTGATTGAAAGAGACAGTGAGCTCTAACATCTGTTGGTGGATTTGGGCTGAGCTCCTGTCTATCGGAGCGCCCCTGTGGAATAAGGGAAAGTAAAATGAACACGCTGACCCATTTTCCCCCTTCCCTCCCGATGCTCCTTCCCTCTCTCTTCCCTCTTCAGCCGCCCCCTCCCACTCCACTGACTTTTCTTTCCGTGTGATGGGCAGAGTCAACAGAGACCCAGTTTGTTTTGTGTGTGTGTACAGAAAGTAAGTCTGTAAGAGTGTGTGTTTGTCTGCTTTCTAGTGTGCTGTTTATGTGTTTGGCCTGTCCCACTTGATGCAATGTTGGTTTATACCTATAAAGTAAAACACCTGCAAACAGGAGAGTTTACAGGACAAATATCAAAAGCACATGGCAAATTAAGAGGGACACTGAGCATTTTCAAAATGCTGTCCATATAACATGATTAGTTCCTGATCCTGAATATTCTTAGAAAAACATTAGACATTCATCGTTTTGACTAACCGTTCGTCATGGTTTACAAAGCTGTGTGTGTGTGTGTGTGTGTGTGTGTGTGTGTGTGTGTGTGTGTGTGTGTGTGTATGTGTGTGTGTGTGTGTGTGTGTGTATGTGTGTGTGTGTGTGTGTGTGTGTGTGTGTGTGTGTGTGTGTGTGTGTGTGTGTGTGTGTGTGTGTGTGTGTGTGTGTGTGTGTGTGTATTTATGTGTGTGCCTGTGTGCGTTTGAGACTAGCATAGAGAGCATGCCACTGGGTATTAGTTTGGTCTAAAGCCAAGCCTACAGGAAATGCTAACAAAGCACAAAGAGATGTTCAAACAATATGCACACACACACCACCATCAAACTCTCACACACACAGGCACAAATTCCGATATACACCAATCTCTGCTACAGTATGATCACACCACAGATCATATTTAAAGAATGCAGCAGCACTGTGGGTCTCTCACCCTGAATCTGATCAATGGTAGAAAGAACCGAATTAAATGGGAAAATGGATTAAGAAAGGGGCGGGGACAGCGGGAAACATTCTCCAACAGAAGATATGACTGCTCAGAGAGCTGCAAGATTTTTAAATATTAGTTTTACAAGAAGGACAGAAGCAGGGAGTGACATTTCACCTCCTTTCTTCCACTGATATGAAGAGACTTCTGTCAGGACATGTGTACGCTGCTGTGATTTCTCTGAGTGAGACAGAATGTGGAGACGCTTTAATCCCAGACCAGGGCTGAAGCTTATCATTTTCAGCAGAAGACATCTGACATTGTCAGGATTTCACAAAATCTTTACAAATGCATTGCACGTTATCTTGCAGTAATGGTGTATGTATGGTGTATGTATTGCATTAGGTTAATAGATATCAGATATCCAGTCAATACATTGTCAAATACAGAAAAGCTACTGCAACATTTTTAATTCAATTTTAGGATAACTTGCTTTTTGTAAGAACTATACACCTTAAAATATGTTTTTTTTTAACCTGGGGGTCCCAACCCAAGATTATTTATGGAGCTAGCAACATGGTTCTGGAGAAGAAATGATATAACATAATACATATGAAATAATATATTGTACTCTGGGGAAGGCTTTTTACATTACTCTGCCTATAATTTGCCTTAGAATTAGTTTTATTGATCGAGAGTCAAATTGTGCATGCAGTTTATAACAAGGTATTTTAG
Organism: Gymnodraco acuticeps; assembly: GCF_902827175.1. Taxonomy (NCBI): domain Eukaryota; kingdom Metazoa; phylum Chordata; class Actinopteri; order Perciformes; family Bathydraconidae; genus Gymnodraco; species Gymnodraco acuticeps. Next base: position 664,167 of record NW_022990206.1, on the reverse strand, counting down.
GGTGGGTCATGTTGAGAGAAAACAAACACATCAGCCTGATTATTCTGCGGGGTCTCAACTTTGAAAATGTTGAGAACCACTGCCTTAAGGCCTCGTTCACTCCAAAATGACAAACTGCCAGGCAAAAGCTATTAAAGTTTATTTACTGTAAAAACCAAACACGCAGCAGGTTAGTGCTGCAGTTCCATCACAGCCTTCTCCCAAATCTATTAAAGTTAATGGAGCCTCCTCTTTACAGCTCCATAAGAGCATAACATGTCTATCAATTTGCAATCCCTGGTTGTTTGTGGAGCTGTGAAAAGGTGCTGCTGCTATCTTGAAAAGTGTGGGACACAGCTGAGATGAAAATAGACGTCAAACACTGCACATTCAACAGACTTGGGCATGTAGATAATGACTTGAAATGTGAAAAGCCTGTCCTTGAGCCATAAGGCCTTAAAGCTTATTGTATATATTCACTGTGCTGTAAAACTGCTTGATGTTTTCTTTGTTTCAACCTCAACATGGCACTGTTACAGATGATATTGCGTAACATGGAAGTCAAAGGTATCTCACAATTACGTCTGCACTCAATACCTTGCCACCGGTTGGTACAAAATGACTAGATGCTAGACTGAAGATTGCTTTAAACATGTTATTGATGACAAGAGTGGTTCTCAACCAACCAGAAACCATTCATCGATCATGTTTTTCAAATATAAAGGCTTTAAAGTCTGGAGTGCTTAAAAGCTTCAGTTAAGTGCATAGTCATCTGTCAAAATTAAGGAGCGTGCAGAATGAATATCAATAAATCAAATGTCTCTCAAGTGAAATACACGTTTTCTTACACAGCTATTGTATTATTATTACTGTATTATCTTTTCAATTTACACACGGCATCTATTGCACGTCTGTCCGTCCTGGGAGAGGGATCCCTCCTCTGTTGCTCTCCCTGAGGTTTCTCCCATTTTTCCCTTTAAACTGTGGGTTTTCCTTGTACGATGTGAGGGTCTAAGGACAGAGGGTGTCGTATGTCGACAAATGTAACATTTGTGATATTGGGCTATATAAATAAACATTGATTGATTGATTGATTGAGCTATTCATTTTGAATGATCTATTATAAGTATAATTGTTATGAACTGAGACACAGGACCCAAAAGCAGGACTCGGAGACAGTTGTCCAAAAATAGAATGTTCTTTAATAACAAAAACTAAATCGTACTTTCAAAAAATAGAAAGTAGTTAAACAGCCAAAACTAAGTTGTACAGCAACACAAAAACTCACTTGGCAAAAGGTCTAAATCTCAAGGTAGGTATCAGGAGTCAAAAGGCCTAGGTGCTCACGACATGAAACATAACGAACTGACAAAGGAACAAAGGAACACCAGGGCTATATATAGGTGAGGGGGATGGGCACAGGTGAAAACAATCAGGGCAGGGCCAAGCAATCTCACGGGCGGGAAACACACAAAGGCAGGAAATGTGGGATCTGGAATGACAGGAAAGATTACATTTAAAATAAAAACAGGAAGTGACAAGATCAAAACACAAAACTAGAGTAAAAACATAACTAAACCTAACATATCTGTCGAGTCACAACAATAATAATGAAAAGTCCCTCCTCTATCATCACCAGAGACAGGATTTTAGGATGTGTTTGATAATCAGAGAGAGTAAGATGACATTGTGTTCTTGTCATTTTAATTTCTGTTTGGAGAATATGATGAAATGGGTCATAGCTTTTTGAACAGCTCATAATGTTATTTGTTACCATCAAAAGATATATTTATTTAAACATTCATAATCAGTGCTGCATGTTTGGTATAGGAATAGAAGTCACAGGCTGTTGATTTTTCTTCTACAATTACATCATGTCCAATATAATTTGCATAGTTTTGTCACATTAAGGCTGTATTGTTGTCCTTTAATCACAGTTAACACACTGTGGATATGTCTTAGAACCAGCGAAGTCAAAACCCTGACCCTTTTTCTGTTATACTTTGCACAAGTGTAAATTAGATCTTGACCATTTGCCTACTTAGACACACCGCCACTTCTTTTTGCACTTGCTACTGTAATGTTATGGCTCCCAAAAAGACTATAGGCGGACACTGAGGTGGGCAGAGCCGAGGTTGTATTTATGCAGATCCGATAGCACAGTCAGTGCCTTTTCGGTCCTCTCCTCTTATCGCAGGTGGACAGAGAGCTTTTCCCCAGACAGCTTCCCTTGGACAACAAATGTTCTTTTAGGAGAAGCCAGCCTGAACTGTCCATTATTTAAGCCTGTCCTCACCTCACCTGCTGATAAAGTATTCCTCCTGCAGGTCCTAGCATCCTGTGCATCTCTGTGTCAAAGAGTGTGCTTGTGCCACCCTGACAACAAATCCCTGTCAGCCACACCCAGATGTGTATGCACCCTCAGATTAGAGATGCATAAGTGCTCAGTTTCACAAAACTAGAGCCCGTTATGTTGATCACTGATAGTTTTAACCTGTGTGTGTGTGTGTGTGTGTGTGTGTGTGTGTGTGTGTGTGTGTGTGTGTGTGTGTGTGTGTGTGTGTGTGTGTGTGTGTGTGTGTGTGTGTGTGTGTGTGTGTGTGTGTTGTAGGAGTTTGCCACCCTGACGAAGGAGCTGAACATATGCCGGGAGCAGCTGCTTGAGAAGGAGGAAGAAATATCTGAGCTCAAAGCTGAAAGGAACAACACCAGGGTATGTGTGTGTTGTGATGCTAATTAAAACCAACAATGTTTCTTATCTCGATATTAAAATAATCTTTGCTGGTTGCATGCATTTGTGTGTGTGTGTGTGTGTGTGTGTGTGTGTGTGTGTGTGTGTGTGTGTGTGTGTGTGTGTGTGTGTGTGTGTGTGTGTGTGTGTGTGTGCGGTAGCTGCTGTTGGAGCACCTGGAGTGTCTGGTGTCTCGTCACGAACGCAGTCTGAGGATGACAGTGGTGAAGAGACAGGCACCCCCACCATCTGGAGTCTCCAGTGAGGTGGAGGTCCTCAAAGCTCTGAAGTCGCTGTTTGAACACCACAAGGCTCTGGATGAAAAGGTGGATATATACACAAACATACACACATTGCATTATTTGGTGTTTTGATGACATGTGACTCCTACTCTATCAATAGACTTGCTGTCCTCCTTCAGAAATCTGATCAGTTTGGTTTAGTAGAGCTGTTCATGAAACTCAGCACATCATGAGTTTTTTTTAATGTGAAACACATGGAGGAAGTCTTGAGTTAGCATTGACAGCACACAGCAAATTAAGTCACAAATGGAGTAGATGGACAACTGAGAGATATTATGTTACTTATAAAAAAGAAATACAAATTAAATAATTTAAAAAATAATAAATCCTCTTTTTGTTCAATTTTGGTCATAATATTATCTGAATAATGTTTGCATTCTTTTTGTACTCTTACATATAGGTCTGGTTTCAGACTCTTTTCACCTCCCTACATTTGAATTTTGAGGGTGGATAGTAGGGTCCATAACATGAACAAAGATGATTTGGAAAAGAGCAATATTATAATTAATTCATGTTTTTCAAATGTTCTAGTGACATTGTCAACACATTGTTATTGTACAGCCCTAATGGTATACTAGCCAATTAAATAAGGACATTCATTGTACAACACTCTCTTTTTCAAGATGACATTCCTGTGTTTCTAAATCATGCTCAGGATTGTGCTTCTACATAAGTCTGTGTGTGTATCCTCAAGGGTTTGGACTTTGTCTCGATGTGTGTGTTCTTGGTGTGTTTGCAGGTACGTGAAAGGCTTCGGGTGGCTCTGGAGAGGGTGTCCTCTCTGGAGGGACAGCTAACAGCTAGCACACAAGAGGTAAGGTGTGTGGATGTGTGTGAACAATCGTGTGTGTGTGTGTGTGTGTGTGTGTGTGTGTGTGTGTGTGTGTGTGTGTGTTGTGTGTGTGTGTGTGTGTGTGTGTGTGTGTGTGACTGTGTGTGTACGTGACTGTGTGTGGTTATTGGTGAGTGAAACATCTGTTCGGTCCCTCGTAGACATCTGTTGAGGCCTCCAGTCTGATTTGATCTATGCTTCAAGTGTTGCACTGGGTGACACAAAGCACCCACATCTTTCTGTAGTATTTTATTAAAACATGTCATGAAAGACATCATTATAAAGATAACAAATACGTTTAATATTCACAGCAGGCTCAGTTAAAGCAGACTCCCAGTGGGTTATGTAAGATTTAAAGTCAAAGCTGCCACTGATCTCACAGTGTTATAAGAGGAGCAGACCCCCACAGAAGCCCCCCTCCCTCCTCTATTCTGAGCATCATTCATATTTATAGTTATGTGAAATATGTCATGCTGGCAGCCAGAAAGCCAGGCTTCCAGTTAATGAACTACGTTTTGTTCTTGGATTCATAGACAGTAAATGTGTGAGTTTGTTCATTGTGTGTTTTTCTAATTCACATTGCAGTTAAACACGGTGAGACAAAGGAAGGATGGTGACTCATTGGAGCGAACAGATGGATCCAAACCTACATGGAAGGTCTTCCTTGCTGTGTGATTGTTTTTCTGCTCTGTGCTTTATCTTATAGCAGCCTAAACTATTCTCCCTGGCTGTCAGTAGTTGCCTTTTCATCATATTTCAGTCTTTCCGCCACACATGAACACAACTATTAACACACACACATTAACACGTTAGGCTAGTGAAGCTAAATGTTTTATGAATCTTCCATCAACTTTCTTGTATTTCTAATAGCATTTAGACTCTTCGTGCGCTTTATTCAAGCCCATTCCTCCATGTTTTGAGGCCAGCCCTGAAAGGAGCACCCATTATGTAACTGTGTCTGAGTCCATCCTCAGGGAGTAACCAACCTCCCTGTGATTAAACAGCAGGGCCTGTTTGTATCTTGATGGAAATCGCCCTCCTCTGAAAAGGCCAGCAGCCGATGAAGAGCAGAACAAGACCCTCTTACTGTAGCTCCTTTTCTCTGGTCTGAGGATATAGAAAGCTAAAAAAGCAGTGTCAATATACAGTAGTCCTATTAATTAAAAGAATAATCAATATCTTACCATTAAGACAGTATGAGAGAAGATGAGTGAGGGATGAAGAAAGAATTGACTAAAGTGCAATATTTTGCAGGAAGAGTGTAGTTTAGATGTCCTAGAGTGTGAGCTGTGTGAACACACACTCTGTCAGGACATTTATCTGCAGAGCCTGCTGCCCTGCTGACAGTCACTGCCCCGGGATGTTGCAATTAGAGGGTATTTTAATTCAGAATGCCATAAAATCATGACAACATGTCTTTTTCAGCAGGAATCGTAACTAAAACCACCTTAGGCACATGTTGTACCTGATGTCAGCTACACATTGTCCGTCACATGGGGCTGTACCATGCTATTTCCACAGTCCCTAGGAGTAAATCTAATGAGCTTTTCTATAGCCACACTGGAATTATGCACAATTGCACAAACCACCAGGTGTTTTTATTACACAGCCTCAGTCCATTCAGCGCTATTCCCCCGCAGTGTTTCTGTGTATGTTTATGTTTCTATAAGGTATTCATGAGCAGGCAAAAGTGGAACATGAGGGAGCGTGGGGGGGAGGGGGGGTCCCACTAACTTTGGCTGCCCACTGTTTTGCCTGTCTGAATATTCGTCCCCGAAGGTTTGTTTAATTAAGGCCCTGGAATTAACTGCACTTTGAGATGTGAAGAGAAACAACTTCAAAACAACAACATGGCAGCCTAACCTCACACAACCCACTCTTGTATGCATAACATTCATCACTTTCAAATCTAGGTCATCCAACTCTATCGAACAACTTTCAATAATCTCCGCTCATAGTGGGCACACTTTTATGTGGCTCTTATTCATTATATAATGTTTTGAGAGAAGGTGCATATTTTGCGATTCATTCAGTGTGTCCACCTTACAGAGACTGCCCAATGGCTCCATAGACGCCCACGATGAAGGCAGCCGGGTGTCCGAACTTCAGGAGCTGCTGGATCGGACCAACAAGGAGCTGGTCCAGAGCCGCGAGCACTCTGCCACTCTCAGCGGTCGCATGGCCGATCTCGAGGCAGAGCTCACAAATGCACGCAGAGAACTGTGCCGCAGTGAGGAACTGTCAATCAAACAACATAGGGAACAGAGAGAGGTGAGAGCAAAGGAAGCGTGCGTTTGTTCTGGGAGCAAGAACCGAGAACAGCAGGTTACAGACACACAAATGTTACACCCTACTGTTTCGTTTGGAAAAACATGGTTCTAAAATTAGACTATATATTAAATATCGTCATTATTTAAACCATATAATATTCACTGGCATTTCTTACGTTTGCAGAGAAATTGCATTATTGTGTTATTGCGTTTTACACTAGTAACTATTGACATGCTAGATTATTTAAAAAAGCAAAACATGTTATAAGAGTTTTCGAAAAGGATTTTAATGCTTGATGGTAAAGCAAAATAACTATAAGTATTATCTGTTAGTGCAGATGCTTTCAGGCTATAATACAGGTGTAAAGTGACAGCTGTCAATAGTCACTTTTTCCACAGAATACAAAAATGAAAATGAAGACATTTCTCAAGGGAAAGGAATTTGTGCTGCTCTCTTCATTAAGTGACATACATGTTACTAATTTAAACATGTCTTGTATACTAACTTCAAAATTCCATCATACTATGAAAGCTTATGTGTGTATCATAAATTGTAAAAGAGGGAAATCAAGTCATACATCTGGAGATAAAGTTCACTTGGTATGTCTTTTGGCCATACTTGTTGTTGTAGGCTTGTCTCTTATGGTTTCCCAATTTGTTTTGTTATTGTGTCTCTGCACTCACAGAGGGAGGATATGGAGGAGAGGATAACAACGCTAGAGAAACGCTACCTGGCTGCTCAGCGGGAGACCACACACATCCACGACCTCAACGACAAACTGGAGAATGAACTGGCCACCAAGGACTCGCTGCACCGCCAGGTAACACACACACACACACACACACACACACCATCCACCAGCCACACTACACAGGGAACCAGTGTCAAAACAACAACACAGTGAGCGGCTTTTTCACAAATCAGTTAACGAAGCCTGACATTAAGGACTAAATCATATTTAGAAAATGTGCCATGTCATTATTCTGCTAGGGTCAGGCTTCCTAGGATGTGTTGTAGTCCAAATGTGTTGTTAAGTGACACAAAAATGGAGTTGTGTGAGATATGAATTCAGGCATATGTGCTCCCTCTTTCTGTATCTCAACAATTTAATATTTCAGTTCTTGAAAAGGACTTCAATGTATATAAGGAATTGAAGAATATTATAGTCCTTATGTGAGGCAGCATTAGAAACATCCTGCTGAAAGGTTCATGTGTAGTTCAGGGTCACTCTGAGTTTAGCTCCACATGGGGAATTCAAGAAAAACATCATCCACTTGTGCCCCATGCCTTGTGCCCTTTCTACTCACTGGCTGCACTGCACTGATTAAACCTCTCTCGTGATTGCACTAATGTCCCTCTTGTTTCTTTGCGTGTGTGTGTGTGTCAGAGCGAGGAGAAGGTCCGTCAGTTGCAGGAGATGCTGGAGATGGCGGAGCAGAGGCTGGCTCAGACCATGAGGAAGGCTGAGACGCTGCCAGAGGTGGAAGCTGAACTGGCACAAAGAGTGGCTGCACTTTCCAAGGCAATACACACACACACACACACACACACACACACACACACACACACACACACACACACACACATACCATGTATACATCAATTCAGGGGACATTACATTAACTTACATGCATTTCCTGGAGACTTATCCTAACCTTAACCATAACCAACACATGCCTAACCCTAACCCTTACCCTTAACCTTACCCTTACCCTAACCCTAATCCTAAACCTAACCAAGTCTTCACCCTAAAATTAATGATTCCCCTCATGGGGACCTCCAATTTGTCCCCATAAGGGAGGCGAGTCCCCACACGTGACTGTGTAAACAGATTTAGGTCCCCACAAGTATAGTAATGCTAGGCCACACACACACACACACACACACACACACACACCCACACACACCCACGCACACACACACACAGCTGTATAAAGATGTAGAAACCATAGTCAAAGGATGCAGATGCAATAAGATGAGCATCAGTTATTTATAGTGATGTAACGATATACTGAATATCGCGGTATTGCGGTAAATAAACGTCCCAATACCGTCGTGAGACTGACAAAATCTACCGCGATTTTCTTTTTTTATTTAAATATTTAAAACACTTTTTTTTGTTTTAAACCTTTATTTAAGCAGGTGGTCCCATTGAGATCATCGATCTCTTTTTCAAGAGAGACCTGTCCAACATGGCAGCAAGTAGGTTACAACATGAACATAAAACAACAGAACACAAAAGGACATCGTTACAGTGCTACATTTACACACCTAGAGACATTGACAAGTACCAACAGTATATTTATATCTCGCCCTGTCAATAAGCCTCACCTTCTTGGCAAAAACGGTATTGTTTTTTAGTGGTGGAGAGACAATGCACAGTTTGACCCACAGCTGTCACCCATGGCCAAAGCATATCTCTCCATCCCACTGAGGTGGCGTTAGACTTTTTCGCTGTCCGTCATTTTGACAGACAGGATCGTAAAATGTCCGTCATAATCCCTTATTGCTAGTGGTGTAGTGGGCGTTGGACGCGGGGGTACGCCGTACCCCCACTTATTTGGAGCATGATCTTTTTTTTAATAGTCTAATAAATATAAAATCATTGCCAGTCTTATCAGTTGCAAGTTTGTTGTAATAATGACAAAAACATAATACAAAATAAAAACGATTTCCTTAAAGAATTATGATTCATCATCACGATCGTGACCCCGCCGGTTTTGCGGCAGCTCTTTCCCTCAAGAACGCTAACGAAAAAGCTCTATAATGGCAGGCAAAAAATTTTTACTTGACTTCTTTTCTAAAAAGAATATAATTCACAAGAAGAAAGAGGCTAGCAGCACCGAAGCTACAAGTGAAGCTGCTACTAGTACTACAGTACATCATCAGAAGAGCCGCCGAAAGACGTGGGTCAAGCTCACCTTTCCCAGAGGTGTGTACGGAGGAGATGTGGCGGAGGAAACAAGAGACATACCCGTGGATAGACTGCAAAGCTGGGAAACTGGGCTGCAAAGTTTGTTCATCCATTTCGGATTTATCAGTCTTCAAAACGCTGTGTGTGTGTGTGTGTGTGTGTGTGTGTGTGTGTGTGTGTGTGTGTGTGTGTGTGTGTGTGTGTGTGTGTGTGTGTGTGTGTGTGTGTGTGTGTGTGTGTGTGTGTGTGTGTGTGTGTGTGTGTGTGAAAAGCAGCGCTGTCATGCTTATTTGCAATGTAGGCTAGGCCTAATCAGAATAATTTCAAGTCCAGATTCAATGTTTGCATTAGTAGGCTATATATATTTTTCGTTTTGTTTATTTAATAAGTTAATTTCAGGACAACTTTGGGAATTTTGTTTGTTTGTTATGAGTTTTAAATAGATTTTGAAAGTGGAGATAGAGAGAGAGAAGCAGCGCTGTCTGCTTAGTTGCATCTTATGCAATTTAGGCCTATACATTGTTTATGTAACGTATGTGCCAGTGTGTCCATGGTTTTGAGTCCGTGTGGGTGTTGAGCACAGCGCCGTCTGCTTTTTGCAGTAGCCTACAGTAACTTTTTTTTAATTTTTTTTTAAAATTTATTCTACTAAAATCATACAAAAACGTATAATTCATACACACAAATGAACAAAATTAGTAGAAGCGGGAGGGCTGAAGTATAGCTTATGGGGAGAGTAGCCCTCCCGTGCATCATCATTAGCATCAATATAATAATGGCATTTATTTCGTCAAAAACGTATAGAAATTAAGGAGTACAAAAAAAAATACAAGTAACTAAAGTAGGACTAAGCATACCGGTAGTTTCTGTGGACCTGTCTGCCCGTTTTGTGAGTGCACTGCGCTTGTGCGCACTTGTGTGGCATTGTTTGGGATGACCTAATTAAAATAGCGTCCCCCCAGTAAAAATAATGCTTATTACCCGTCGGGTCTGAACTGTTCACAAGAGAGCACGCTCGTGAACTGTCAACGTGTGTGCATGCACCTCGCGGGAGCGTGCACAGCGTAAAGCAAAACCTCCCAGACATGTATTGATCTGTACGGCAAAGTACGGTTTGGAAACTATATCATTTCCTTTTGGAGGGCATGCATAACACGGCATAACACCAGAGCCTCGCTGGGGGGAAACGTTGGCGCTGTTCCGAGTTTGTTCTAATCTGTCAAAATGACGGACTGCTTTCAGATTTTTCCGTCATTGTTAAATAAAATATTCGGTTAACGCGACCACTGCTGTCCCAGCAACATCAGTACCAAGCGAGAGAGTTTTTTCCAGAGCAGGGGATATTGTAAATGCCCAAACATCCCAGCTTATAAATACCTGGAAATGTGGACATTCTCATATTCCTAAAAACCTGTCTGATGATGCCGAGTGAGTGACTAGTGAGTTTGAGTTGAGTTACTTGAAAAACTAAAGTGAAACTTGATTTATTTTATTGCAGGATCTGATTATTAAATGTCCTTGTTTATTTGTGAGATGCAGTGGCACAAAGAAAATGCCTACTTTGTTTGGTAGTAGGCCTACTATAGGTACAAAAACACTGGTTTTCTTGTTCCAGTCTGTTACTGTCACTTTGTTTTTGACACTTTAAAATACTGCTATCCTACTAAAAGGCTGGACAAATCAGATTTATTATGTAATAAAGAAACATTTTCCGAGTAAAAACATTTTTTATTGAAAAAAAAAAATTGATTTTTTATTTGTATTATTCAATATCGCGATAAATACCGTACCGTGGACTTGTTATCGCGATATTATCGTACCGTGAGTTTTTGGTATCGTTACATCCCTAGTTATTTACATACACAAAGCATTGATGCAGGTGGACATTGAGCACAGTTACAGAGCTTCTAGTGGCAGTTGTACTTACATGTAAGTGTCTCCCCCTGCAGGCTGAGGAGCGCCATGGCAACGTGGAGGAGCGGCTCAGACAGCTGGAGTCACAACTGGAGGAGAAGAACCAAGAACTGGGAAGGGTGTGTGTGTGTGTGTGTGTGTGTGTGTGTGTGTGTGTGTGTGTGTGCATGTGTGTGTGTGTGTGTGCGTGCACCAGCCCTGCAGGGATTCTCTGACCTCTCTGTGTGTGTGAGCTGATGCTTCACATTAGTTGGACGCCTTGAGTCATGGCTCTGTGCTCCTTCATGCATATACGTAACGTCACACACACACACACACACACACACACACAGGATGGACACACATGTGAAGAGCTCTCAATTTTCCCGGTGCATTGTTGCATGAATTTGAACTGAGTACACATTTCTTGCTGCAACTGACCACCCCACAACACTGATTGGCTGCTATCTTTAGACTGAATAATTCACGCAAGGCACATTTCTTTCACTTCCTGTGTGATATCATTTATTATCATTTGCTATATTTAGTCAGAAGGGCTTTTTGAGGATACATATGTGTGTAAGTGTGTGTTAATTTGATTAGAATTACTGTGGAATGCATATTTAAGCCCAGCACTTCTCATGTAAGGGAAGGCATTTAACCCTTTTTCATCGTCACGTAAATTACTGTAATTAAATCATTCTGGCTGTGAGTTCCTTTGTTGGCCAAGAGGACCTATACCTGGCAGCTGGTGATCTAGGGCTAAATACATCCTTTATCCTTTAATCCATGCTTGATTAGCTGCATAAATACATCCAAATGGAGTCTGTGTCAAAAGAGAGCATTTGTTGAAGTCATTCCGCCCCCTCGTCTGGTTCTCTCACCAGGCTCGTCAGAGAGAGAAGATGAATGAGGAGCACAACAAGCGCCTGTCTGACACCGTGGATCGTCTGCTCACCGAGTCCAACGAGAGACTGCAGCTCCATTTGAAAGAACGCATGGCTGCCCTGGAGGACAAGGCAAGGCCTGTGAACATACATTCATCTGAGCAGCAGCTCATATTGCAGATCTTATTGCCACTCAGAATAAATGAATATACAGTGCAGCATATGTTGTACTTGGTAACACAGATTGTTTTGACGCTCTTTCATGGTTTCCTTTGTCTAGAACTCCCTCATTCAGGATCTTGAAAACTGCCAGAAACAGCTTGAAGAATTCCACCACACCCGGGTCAGTACGACTCAAATGAATGAACTAATCATTGAAAAGTAGAAGTATCTCCAGTGACTCCAAACCAATGCAGCATTGTAATACTGCCCTGGACGAGTGGGACACTCCTCGTTTTATTTTCTTATATTTTAATGAAAAAGTAGCATTTATTTAAGTTAAACGGCTCATTTTCTTTCAATAGCTTTCTTATCCCTTGATCCAATTATTTGAAATCAATTAAGCAATGTATTAATACACTAATACACTTTACCAGATATTATTACTGCACTGGATAAATAGGACACACAACTTCATTAATTGGATTTTGGGCCATTTTCTTTTTTATGTGTATATTGTTTTAAGATTCTTCAGCTTCTTCTTTAAATGCTTATTTCCTTTCAATAGCTGTCATATCACGGACACAATGAATCAAAATCCACACCAGATAGTATAACTACAATGAATAAAAAGGGCACACTTTTATATAATTTCAGTCCACCTCCTATTTTATAAAAATAAATGAAACCTGAATCTTGCAAGACCAATTCTAAAATACATTTGACTGGTTGGTACTTGAAATGTATATCAGAAATGTATTTTAAGACCCTCTGATCAGAGGCCAGGACATGTACTATAATTGAGCAACTCCTGGTTCAGCCCCCCCCTCCCCCCTTTCATACAAATAATGCAGTGAAGTGGAGTTTTGCTTAAGTTACACTTTAAGAAGGACATTTGAATAAATGGCCCACAATGTCCATCTCTCCCTCAGGAGCGGCTGATTGGAGAGATTGAGAAGTTGAGAAATGAAATCGACCACTTGAAACGCCGCAGTGGAGCATTTGGAGATGTGTCTCACTCTCGGTACACACACACACACACACAGTACACCTCTTAGCATGCTCTCTCATATACACACTCTGAAAAATGCCGCTGTGTACATTATTGATGGAAAGCTGTTGTGTGATTATCTCAGGTCTCACCTTGGAAGCGCCAGCGACCTTCGCTTCTCTGTGGTGGAGGGCCAAGATGGCCACTACAGCACAACTGTGATCAGGAGGGCTCAGAAGGGCAGAATGTCAGCGCTGAGAGACGACCCAAACAAGGTGTTACTGATGTCTTTATCAGGCCAAAACAACCCTGCACTTCCTCACATACACATACACTAAGCAGATGACTTACATAAGATCATGTGTAAACTATTCTTCTTCTAACCACATGCTTTATCTAAGTGCATGTCCGCTTTGCTAATAAGTGCTTGGCTACCTAACTTGCCATTCTCTACTAACCTCTCTGTCTCTCTGTCTCTCTTTCACCTGCTGCCATGGACATGCTGTCTGATGTAAGTTTCCTATTCATCCATGTCTTCTCACATCTGGCCACATATTTCCTACCTTATGTCTATTTTTAAATGTATGCATTATTAAATGTATTCATGATCAATGCAGTGTAGGTGTATCTAAGATGGGGACTTCATCTACAGATGTTAAAGCGCATGTGTTTGTTTTTCCAGGTGTGCGCTGTGTTTGAACAGGACTACCCGTCTCTCCGCGGCAGCGTCAGCCACCTCCTCGGCAGCGACATCGAAGCAGAGTCTGACATGGATGATGACGTCAGCTCCACCCTGCTTTCCCCCAGCGGGCAATCTGACGCTCAGACTCTGGCTCTCATGCTGCAGGAGCAGCTCGATGCTATCAATGAAGAGATAAGGTGACAAAGCACAGGCACATTATATTACAGCACATGACAGTTTCATGATCCCCATGGGGAAAGTGGGTCAGTGCAGCAGCGAGAAACAGGATACAGATAAAGGGAGAACAAAGTATTCAAGATAGTACAACTAATAATTACAAGAAAAGGGAAATGTTGATACTGCAGCAATATAAAGACGGCCAACAGCTGATAGTGGCATTAGATCAGGATGATAGCACATCGATACGACTCTTCATTCTTCAGTTTGATTCCTGCTGGAAGAGGATGCTGTTTATTGCAGTTTACAGTAATAAAGGTCCTTGTGTGACACCTCAGAATATGCTTCTGGTGAGGAGATGCAAATACATGCTGATTATGCTGCAGAGGAGCCAGACTCCCTGGGAGAAAGAAATACTGCTATAAATAGATATTTTTAAAAATGCAGTATTTCTCAAGATCTTTTTTTTTTTAAGAATAGTTTAACATAAAAAATACAATTTCTACAAGTGACAATTAAAAATCCAAACCAATCATTATTAATAAAAACACTTAAAAAAAGAATAATAATCATCATTATTGGAAACATTAACAATTATAGGATGAATCCAGACATACAAAGTAACATGTATTATCAAAATACAATATCAAAATAATTATTGCTCCAAAGAAATATGCGTTCAAAAATTTAACAATTGGAGATAAAAAAACACAAACATAGAAAATACATTTGATTCCACATAAGTAGTGTTATACTTATTCATTCATTATCACAGAAATCCAAGGGGTGTGTTGTTAAAGAGATGGGATGTCTGTTAACTGTGAATGTGTGCAGGATGATCCAGGTGGAGAGGGAGTCAGCAGACCTGCGCTCTGACGAGATTGAGTCTCGTGTGAACAGTGGCAGCATGGACGGCCTCAACGTGACGCTGCGACCCCGGGCGCTGCCCAACTCCGCCACCGCCCAGTCCCTGGCATCCTCCTCCTCCCCCCCCACCAGTGGCCACTCCACACCTAAACACCACTCGCGCAACGCCAGCCACCATCTAGGCATCATGACTCTGGTCAGAGCTCTGCATGTCATACAGCAGTGTGTTCATTGTAATAAAAAAGATGTATCAGTAACTGGATGTTGTTTTGTTTTTTACAGCCAAGCGACTTGAGGAAACACCGCAGGAAAGTAGCGGTGAGTTTGCAAATACAGCTGAAGTTTTTTTAGTCCAACTGTGGCTCTTTTGACTGAGCTGAGTTTCTTGTCTGACTCTTCTAGTCTCCGGTTGAAGTGGACAAAGCTACTATCAAGTGTGAGACATCGCCCCCCTCGTCCCCCCGAAGTTTACGGCTAGAAACCAATTTCGCCCAGTTCACCGGCAGTCTAGAGGACGGCAGAGGGTACACACACACACACACACACACACACACACACACACAGACTTGGTACAGACTTGGTACAGACTTGCTGTCAGGTTATTTTATGGGTCCACTTTTTAACAACACATTTGGAAGATTTTAGCGTTATACAACTTTATCTGTTTTAACTGCTTGCAGCAAGCAGAAGAAAGGCATCAAGTCATCTATTGGCCGACTGTTTGGGAAGAAGGAGAAGGGTCGAATGGAGCAGACTGCTGCTGTGTGCAGGGAGGTTCAGCCTCTACCGGCCTTAACAGGTACATTTCATAATACTAACGGTATCCCATAGTCAAGCCGACATTCAGACAATGTGTGTTTTGTATGTAGAGATACAATTGAACACTGTTGCGCTGTTTTCCAGACTTTGACATGGGCATCGGTGACACTATGACTCTGGGAAAACTGGGCACGCAGGCTGAGAGGGATCGCAGGATGAAGAAAAAGTAAAAGCTTCCTTTCTTTCTGTGTTTTTGTTAATTTAGTTATGTTCACCAAACGTTTTCTCTCTTATGTCTCACTTCTCTTGGTAGACACGAGCTTCTGGAAGACGCCAGGAAAAGAGGCCTGCCATTTGCTCATTGGGACGGCCCTACTGTCGTCTCCTGGCTAGAGGTACTCCTCCAATCTGCTTATATCTACTAACCATACATTTTTACAAAACCTGCCTCTGTCTTGCTTTCTTTATGTCAGGTATTATGCTACTACATCTAATAAGTAAGATAAATACAGTCATCACAGCCTGATCTGCAGCCCCTTCCCCTTTCTATCTGACCTTTTATGGCGACAATATTGGTGACGTTGAATATCTTGATGACTCACCAGCTGTGGGTGGGAATGCCAGCGTGGTATGTGGCAGCATGTCGTGCCAACGTGAAGAGCGGAGCCGTGATGTCAGCTCTGTCTGACACAGAGATTCAGAGGGAGATTGGCATCAGCAACCCTCTGCACCGACTCAAACTGCGCTTGGCCATCCAGGAAATGGTTTCCCTCACCAGCCCCTCTGCACCCCTTACCTCCAGAACGGTAAAATAATATGAACAAATACACATCTGCATACACAAACAGCCGGAAAATAAATGAGCACATGGAGTTACACACAAATGTAATCCAAGGATTGTGAATATGATCACATTACCCTACACAAAACACTCAAAACATCCTCCACTGTCAGCTTCACTCTGCACCCTGGGGTGAGGACTCTTCACTCTGTGTTGCTTTTTTTTGTTCAGACCACAGACTCTTCCGCTGCCATAAATTGCATGTGGATCTGTGGGAAACAGACACACACACAAAGTGCCACATATAGCTACAAGCTACCTGCCTGAAATACACTCCCTCCCTTGGCATCACTCAACACAATGTTTGTCTGTGTGTGTGTGTGTGTGTGTGTGTGTGTGTGTGTGTGTGTGTGTGTGTGGTGTGTGTGTGTGTGTGTGTGTGTGTGTGTGTGTGTGTGTGTGTGTGTGTGTGTGTGTGTGTGTGTGTGTGTGCATGCGTGTGCATGTGTGTGTGTGTGTGTGTCTTTGCGGGTGTGTGTGCACATGGGGGACGGTTTGTGTGAAAATACACACTTGCTTTTGTACGCATGTGTGTGTTCGGGTGTGTGTTTTCGTCCTCTGAGCAGTCCTCCGGAAATGTGTGGGTGACTCATGAAGAGATGGAGAACCTGGCTTCCTCCACTAAAGCGGTCAGTACCATCTGGGTGCTCCCCTCCCATACCCCCCATCCAACACTCTCTCACCCTCACACTGTCCCCACCGTGACACACATGTCATCTCCCAGAAGACCCCTTTATATACACACAATATCACACACTAACGCATTATTGTGCTCGTACTGGTATCTGTATGTGGTCGTCGGATTTAACTGTTATAACCGATTACTTATTGATATGAGTTTTGGAGATTTTTTGTGTGGGTGTATTTCCTGAATGTGCAATATGTGTATCTTTAGTTATCCCCTCTCTCTCTCTCTGAACTTGTTATTGTCTCTAACCATGCTGCCACTCAGGACAATGAGGAGGGCAGCTGGGCACAGGTGAGGTCGCTGGTATGCTAACATCTATCTCCACACACTCTACACACACACACACACACACACACACACACACACACACACACACACACACACACACACACACACAGAGATACACTCAAATGTGTTATTTAAATAAGAGAGGGCCGCCAACTCAGTCAATATTAGGCTCTGCACACAGCAAAGTGGAAACAGAGGCAGCAGAGGAGACAAAATATTGGTCGGAAACCAAAACAGTTTTAATGTTGGCCAAATTCTATTTATCTTAGTCATTATGTATTTTTTTCTCCAGTGAACTGAGCCTTTAATCAAGACAAACGCTGATCACGTTGTTTGGTAGAGACATATTGCAATCCTTCTACATTTTGGCAGTTGTGTGTTTTATCCGTGTTAAAAAACCCTACGTAGTCACTTCACCTCACACAGACATTTTCTACCTGATAAGAGCTATTTTCAGGGCAGCAAATGTGTACAAACTGTGCTTAATAAACTTTAAATGTAATATGTGTACAAACATTTGATCAAACTGTGCTTGATCAACTTTAAAACGAATCTGTGCAGTGAGAAAGGTCATTGGCTTATATTAAATGCTTTTGTATTTTAAGGGGGACATTTTCACAGCGCACATGTTGACCTTGACAATGAAACAGAAGCAACTAAATGGCATTAAGCCGTCATTCATTTAATTGATTTAAGCCGTGTCTTCCTATTCTGACACGGCTAAATGTCGTCCTATTGGTGCATAGAGTTATGTGACTTCCAACATAAATCTGAACAGAGGTCCAATGAGAGGGAATGACTGAAAGCATTAGCGGCTGTGCAAGGCCTTTAAAATGATGAGGTGCTCATGTTTTAATGTCCTATCCAGTAGTGATAATGTTCTGTTAAAAACAAAGAAAACCCCAAGGAAATGTATGTCAATAGTGCTGAAAAAAAAGTGTATACCTTGACCTGCAACACCAACATAGAAAGTGTTTCCAATGTTATAATTCACACCTGTGCTTTTCCTGTCAAAGCTTTTCTAAAGCAATGGCTGTGTTACCACTTCAGTAGCTTTTAGCATCAAAGCATATTGTTTTTTATGTACAACAGTCCCACATCCATATACGTATTTACAATACATATTGAAAGAGAGTAGTCTCTCTTCTCCTGTTTCACAAACGAGTAACATTATGTCCTCCTCTCCCTGTAGACTCTGGCATATGGCGACATGAATCATGAGTGGATAGGGAATGAATGGCTGCCCAGCCTCGGCCTGCCTCAGTACCGCTCCTACTTCATGGAGTGTCTGGTTGACGCACGCATGCTGGACCACCTGACCAAGAAGGACCTTAGGAGCCACCTCAAGATGGTGGACAGCTTCCATAGGTCTGTAGCTGAGCAGCCGTTTGATCAGCTTCCCTTTCATCTGTTAACTGGACACATTAGCAATGGAGATGAGAAGGCTAATGATGTGCTTGTGCTTTTTCTATGTTTGTGTGTGAACTTGTTTGCTCCTTCATGTTTGTGTGTATTTCTATGTTTGTGTGTTGTGTGTGTGTGTGTGTGTGTGTGTGTGTGTGTGTGTGTGTGTGTGTGTGTTGTGTGTGTTGTGTGTGTGTGTGTGTGTGTGTGTGTGTGTGTGTGTGTGTGTGTGTGTGTGTGTGTGTGTGTGTGTGTACCAGGGCTAGTCTGCAGTATGGGATTATGTGCTTGAAGAGACTCAATTATGACAGGAAAGAACTGGATCGCCGGAGAGAGGACAGCCAACATGAGATGAAAGGTACACTTTACAAACACACTGTTACAAACAGTGACACAAATGCAAGCAGACACACTTATACAAATTCAAACACAGTGCAAAGGATTGCAAACATCCACAGTCTCATCGGGCCAGAGTACCACCTAGTGGTTTGGCCTGATATTGTCCATTTGGCCTAAGCATTGAAACAGCTGCACCTCATACTGTCAAAACGCCAGCTGAAGCAAGCCTACAATCTTATGATCCAAAGCTCCACATACCAAGAGTGGTCCACGCACACGCACACACGCACACGCACACGCACACACACACACACACACACCACACACAAACACTTAGATCTATCTAGCGCTCTTGCCCTTTTGACCTTGAGTTCTGTTCATGAACTTGACTCAGCTGTCATTTAAAATCAGAGTCCTGCCCTGTTTACGCACACACACACATAGACACACACACAACGACACAGACATGCACAAACACCGCCTGTTCCAACTTGGAAAGCTGGATGACAGCTGTGCTTTATGAACAAAGGGAGTGTGCCAGTGAGTTGACACTATGTGGACATGAACATTATCTCTTTATGTGTCTCTCTCTCTTTCTCTTTCTAGCTCCTTTACTCTAATAGAATTTGCTCTGATTTGCTGATAATAATTTGTGCTGACATTGTATAAACATTATTATACCTTGAGTATTAGCCCCTCTCTTTTCTTTAGATGTGTTGGTGTGGACCAATGAGCAGGTGATCCATTGGGTCCTGTCCATTGGTTTGAGGGAGTATAACGGCAACCTTTTGGAGAGCGGCATCCACGGAGCTCTCCTCTCTCTGGACGAGACCTTTGACTACAGCAGCCTCGCACTCATCCTGCAGATCCCTATGCAGAACACACAGGTGGTTATACAGGAACACTGTTGACACTCAACATGCAGTTAGAAAGTGATTCAAAAATAATTTAAAATGTTTAAGAAATATACCAATATGATAAATAGTTACATTTAAATGACAATTACATTTTTGATAATAGTAGAACATAATCTCTGTGGGGGACAAGAGTTTATGAATCACATTTTTTTTAACAGGATAATCTTCACTTTAAGCGTAATTGCACCAGAATTGTCAACTAACCACCACTAAGCTAAAAGAAGACTTGTTTTAAGCGCAATGAAGTTTAGTAGTCTCATTAAACACTTATCAACACCCACTTTTAAATCTAAAAATGTAAAGATGGGGTTGTTTTTAGACATATTTTATTTCATAGAACAAAATGTTTGTGTTAACCTCTGACATTATTTCAGGCCTCTAACCAAAAAGCCTCTTGACTTAGAGATGGAAATGCAAAACTGCTTACTCAATCCTGGTCTTTGATTTAGCACTCTTTACCCTGCTTCCCATTCAACACTTTTAATTCCCAGGACTGTAACCTTATGGCTGGCCTTTTGGGCTTTCTGCAACCAGTCCATCTTCCAACAGTCACAGTTGTTTTTATGAGATTGGTTGATTTATTTTTTGGTGACTCTGCAGTTTGTGTGCAGTCAGCATTTCTTCTCAGTGCTGGCCTCATGCTGCCAACTCTTACTTCGGCCTCAGATTCTGTATCAGTCGTTCTCTGATAAAGAGGCCTCAGTTGTTTTCAATCGCTGTCAAAGGCTTCAGATGACTTGCCCAGAGGTTTCATAAATACTGATCAACTAAAAACATGAAGGTACTTCTATTAAATCGAGGTATTTCAAGAGCTTTCATTGACATTTTGCCATTAGCTCGTGCTCATTACTGACCCTCTTTGATACGCTTACAGTGTCTCTGTGTCTCACAGAGATTGTGTGTGCTGTTTTTCAGGCACGGCAGGTACTGGAGAGGGAGTTCAACAACCTGTTAGCCTTGGGGACCGACCGTCGACTAGAGGAGGTGACCTCTCAAGCTGCTGCTTTGATCAAATATTGTTGAAAAAGGTTGGAATGCTTGACCTTGCCTTTCTCCCTTTCCCTGTAGAGTGGAGATGACAAGTCTTTTCGACGCTCTCCATCGTGGCGCAAGAGGTTTCGGGCGCGTGAGGGAGGGGTGGGGCTGGGCATGATGGCGGGCTCTATGGAAACGCTGCCTGCTGGCTTCCACATGCCGTCGATGTCCATGCCGCCCTCTGTGAACTTGATGCCCAAGAAACAGCTCCAGTCTGAAGGTGTGTTACAATACTAACAGCTCTTCTACCTAATTTATTTTGCTATGTTGTGCTTCTTTGCGCCTGTCCTGACTGACTAACTGCATGCTGGTTCCTCTCTGTCCAACTCTCTGTGCCACATCTGCTCAAGCTCCACCACCGGCCTCACCGAGACTCGACCCCTCGGCCGTGCGGACCTACTCATGCTAACTTCTGTCTGCTTACTAACAGGAGCGCTAGTGCTAACAGGTAAGCTAACAAAACACTTCCTCAAACTGCTAAACGTACAGGTTAGTGTGCTTTTAACCAGCATTGCCCAGCGGTGTGGCATGACGCAGGAACACTAACTTTACTGACGCAGGCTTATGTACTGATTTTTGATGATGAAATATGTGAGTTTTTACACACAATCATGATTTTACAGGATATAGGTTTGTTCAAAGTCTATAAACGGTAATTCTGAATTACTGCTCAGCCCTGGTGTTCATCTCAGTAATTCCACTATACATTAGCATGTGCAGTGTTTTTATTGCTACATGATATTAAAGCTGCAATGATTAGTTTATCTATCTATTCCTAATAACTATTAATCATTAATAATGTATCTTTCAAGTAAAAATCAAGGGGAATAAGTTAGGATTGGTCTCAAAAAGCTCTGTTGCTTCTCAAACCAAATTAATCAAGAAAATATTTGGCATATTAATCAAATTGATAAAAGGATTTTTATTATATCTTTAATAACTGCGCAAAACCTTATATTGATTGTTGCTATACGATTTATTGAATTATATTTATAAGATATAGATTGTTGGCATTAATCGGCTTCCAGCAATGTAATTCATATTTCCAATCTTACTATAAACGGTCAAAGCAAACATTAAATCTTTCTCTCACGTTCTTTCATTCCTTCTTACTGTCCTTGTCTTTTTTTCTCTATCCAGTGCATTCTCATTACCTATATGGACACATGCTTGCGGCCTTTTGAGAGTGATATGCCAAATCTGGAGAGGGAGTCCCGGGTGCCACTGGGGAAGGGTCTTCACCCCTCTTGTCGCCCGGCCTCGCCTCCCATCTTTCACCTCTCACCTCTCCTTCGGACACGTGCAATACAGAGGCCAACTCTGACCTTTGAACTCTTGAGAGTGCTCATTGGCTGCGCTCGCTGCTGTAAAGGAGACTCGTCCCTGTCTCTCCCAGTTTACCCCAGTGCTCCCAGTAGCCTTGTTGTTGTGGTGTTGTGCTCCTGCTCCCCTGGTGTCAGCTGTGGGTTCTTGTCCTGGTTCTAATCTCTCAACATGGCCAAGTCCAAACCAATCTTCCAGTGTCATCGCCTCAAAGGCAAAGCAAAAGTTGGTTAGTGTAAAAAGAAAATATTTAAAAGAAAGCTGATAAGTTATTGATTTGGACTCGGGAATGATGAATACTTGTATAAATGGCAGATCCCACTGCACATTGCCCCTCTACCGGTTATGCAAGGTATTACTCATTTATCGTCTATGTACATAAAATGGATGACTTATGTTTTTTATAGAAATATTATATATATATATATTGGAAATATATATGAAAAATAATATATAATTGCTGTATGAAACCCAATGCCCTGTATTCGATAGTGACTGTTCTCTTTCTCTTCCTCTTTCTTTCTCTCCGTGTCGGACCTTTGTGTGTCTTTTGCTGTAAGTGTGTGAATCGTTAGTGGGAGGGTCTCACTAAAGAGGCGGTGTGTTTCTACAAGGACTCTTCACAGGTTCATGGGTCCAATTCCAGACTTTTCTCTCTTTGCCTCTTCTTCTCCTGTTCTTTCCTTTTCCCTCCTCCTCCTCCTCCTCTTTTGACACTATGTAGCTGTTACCTCTCCTCTTTTCGCCTCTCTCGCCTTCAGTATGACACTATGTAGCCTAGAATAGAGAGAATCCTTTAATATGAAGAGTGTGTGTGTATGTGTGACTGGGCAAATAAGTCTCTCTGTCGGAGACTTGAAGAGAAATTGTGTGTGAAAGGCCGACCCCAGCCATGTGACCATGACTTTTCTCTGTGGATGGGTAGTGTGAACACTGTAGCTCCTCTCTGTTGATTCCTTACTTTCTCTCAAATCAAACTGTAAACTGCTGCTCAACATCAGCCAATGACAAACACGTAAAACTGCTCAACGTGACGGACTCCTCTAATCCCGTCCCGTCACCTCCCCATTTAGTTGCCATGGAGACGTGCCAGTGAGCAGTCAGTACTCTCGGCTGACCAACTCCTCATCCAATGAGAACACAGCATATGAACCAGTGAACTGTTGGATGGGTGTACAATCTTTTATTTATTTTTATTTTAGAGTTTTTTCAAGGTGTCTAAAAGGTGTAATGTGCTATGTGGCAGCTATGAGTACTGTGTCTTTATTCCAGGTGTGAAACAATGCTGACAAATCAAGATTTTATTATTTGGCTATTTAAAAAAGTGAACTGTATTTATGACACTATATAGACATAAGTAAAGCTGTTTTTTAAATATTTTGGTTGTTGTTTTCTTTCTATTTCTTTGGTGACTAAAGTTACAATCTCCAAGATCTCCTTTTTTTCTACTTGGTGGCACCTAAAGCAATAAGCACCATTTTCTTAGCACCTGTCACGCAGCCTGTTTAAGACGAATGTACGGACACATACCTTTTTTACCCCACTGAATCGGGGGGACACTTTTAATAGTTTTTGAAGCCTCGTCATTTTTTGTGATCACCCTTTTTTTGTTTGGCCTTAGTAACCTTCAAAACCAGTACGGCTTCAAACACGAGGGAGATAAAGAGCGAGTCTGTTGCTATGGCTCCGCCTACCAAAACCTGGCAGACCGACCACAGCCAGGTGATTGAAAACGGTCACTAACCGCTTGTAATTTCTGGGAATGTCGCCACAATCATCCAAGGGCTTTCATGAGTGAGCCATGGGCTTGAACACCATTGTGCTACTACCTCTTTTGGCGATAGAGGTGACTCAACAGACCTTTTTTGTAATTAAAACCTCTGATATTATGACCTTAGGAAAGTGACAAATATTGTATTCAAAACAGTCTTTATTGCAAGAATTGGACAGGAAAATATCCCCTTTCAGAACATCTACAAATACACAACAATCTTAGTTATAAAAGTCAAAAATAAGTTAGCAAAAAATAAAATGGCAAAACCACTCTGTAGAAAAAGGGAACGTATTTACATCACTAGCATTCATAACCAGTTTAAATTAAGCAGATCTTGGTCAAAACTGCCATGGTACATATTGGCCCCACAAATAAACTCATGGTTTTTTTAAGCATAACACACACAAAAAGAATGAAAGATCAGGGAAAGATTTTGAAAAGAGGAAAGACTTAAATTAAGTAAGGAGAAAACCAGGCTTTATCACTCCTCTGCGACTGAAGGTAAGCCTGACAGAGGTCCACTCTAGTAACTAGTTGTTGGATTCATGCAGTAAAGTCCTTGAATCTCTAGTTAGACTAATCTCCCTCTGGTAGACAGGTCTGGACCGCCGGATAAGTCAGGGAATAAAGGGAATAAGGCCTCATTGAGAAAAGAAGGAATTCAGTTTGGCTTGCAGACCCATTGATCAGCAGAGTAACAATTAGAAAATATATATTTTAAAGTTTTAGCATAAGACACTTAGATCAATAGAGCTGGAAAATAAATTAAATTGAACCAGTTATCAGTTTGATTAGCCAATTATCTTTTTTTGTCAGTAGCTCTATGTGCACCTATGAGTCTGCAGTGTTGGAGGGTCTACTTGGAAAGTTCCACAGAAAAGGCCACCGATGAGCCTGCTGCAGTGATGCTGTCCACAATGGAGGTCAGGGCGCGCATGTTCCCCTGCTCCGGAGAGTCAGCGGCACTCAGGAGATCTGAAAAAAACAACCCAGTCACACTTTTAGTATCTGAGACAAGATGGATCTGTTTGTTCTGTGTAATGAGAGTGTGTGTGAACAGGACTCACCCTCGCTGCAGTAGCTCTGCGTGCACTGCTCTGGAGTGCTGCTCCACTCGGGGCTGCTGCAGCAGGTGCTGCCTGAACTGGGCTCACTCGACGACACCTGTTACCATGGAGATGCACACACAGAAGTCGCTGTCAGTCACTGTGTGTTATGACACGACACACCCCGCCCCAGACAAACACTACGATGCAATACCACACACACCCCTCAGAGGTAAATGTAAATAATGACTTTTCTGGGCTGGTATATACAGCAGAGGTTAAAAGAGATCCAACCATTAGCATTTCTCTTTTCAGTTTGGTATTATTATCTCCTTTAACCTTCAAAAAATGAACATATACTACAGTGTGACACATATCGACTGGATGATAATCTTAAAAATGTTAAATTAATGCAACATGATGACAGGAAGTGTATCTGTTTGTACTATGGCTGAACACATAAATGGAAATATCCCACAAAGTCTCAAAACATCCACAGTGATCGATTCTGATAGAGGCAGTCTCACAACAGCCAACTTGTTTTCCAATATATATCTATGTGCTGTATCTCTTCATCTAAATGTAATCCTAACACCTTGTGCCTCTTCGTGTATTTTGCCAATTTGTTCTTTCTGTTTTCATTTTGGCTCCCATCTCATTCATGAACATGACTTTCTGCTTCATCCTCCTTCCTCTGGTGTACTCACTCTGGGCAGGGTGGTGCTGGGTCGGTAGTGCAGTCCCTGCTGTCCTGTCTCAGTGTCCTGCTGGTTGAGTGAAGACACCAGCGCCTGCAGCCTCTCGATGTACTGGATGGCGCTCCGCAGGATCTCCACCTTGGGCAGCCTCTGGTTTGGGTTCATCAGGGTGCTCCTCTTCAGAGCCTCAAAGGCCTCGTTCACCTTCTTCAGGCGCCTCTTCTCCCTCATTGTGGCCGCTCTCCGACGGTCCCATGGTAACCGTCTCCTTTTGCACAGCTTACAGGCCCAAGGCAGGCACTGACCCGGGCAGTGGGGCTCGGAGTGAGGGGACATGCTGTCTGGAGAGGCTTTGTCCTCTGTTCCTGTCACCCCCAACTCCAACACCCCCCAGACAGACTCCCACACATGCCCATCATGGAGTTCCTATCCTGGTAGGAAGATTGGTCGTACCCCCCAGGCAGGCGAGAGGGGAAGTAGCTGTCCCCTCCCTCGTAGAAGCGCTGGTCGGGGTAGAAGTACGGGTTGGTCTCAAAAAGCTCCATGCTGGACAACGCTGTGGTCTGAAAGGGGACAAAGATTCCTGCTTCCCCTTGGACTGCTCTACGCTACGTGGTGTTTGGTTCTGCGCCTGGAGAGTGTGTGTCGGGTGTACGTGTGTGCGCCTGTCTTCTTCCTGGCCTGAGTTTGTGATGAGTGGAAGACGTGTGGAGAACAACTGGTGTGGAGCAACTGTAGGCTGGCATTTAAACCCCTCTGCCTGCTGCAGGATCACAGGGTTAAATTTAGCACGAGCCCCCAGAAACCTGACACGACGTTTAGCTGTTGCTGCACATCTACACTTCACATCTTTGTTGGGCCCTGCTCTCTAGGGCTTTAGGGCCCGGGTGTGCGTGTATGCGCCCTTGTGTAGGTTTGTGCACTCGTGTGTGTCTTAAGAGGCCAGGATATGATCAAGTTGCCGTGGAAATGGGAGAGATAACCTGGGATCAAAGACGACCGTCTTAATGAGCTAATCCCAGACTCGCGTCTCCCTCCATGACACCATGCATAAAGTCCCCTGGCATGTGGGTAGAGGAGGGGGAAGTGGGGACAGTCTGGAGACAGCTGTCACTTCGACTAGGAGCCAATGATAAGCAATGACAACAAGTTGGTGGGCTCCTAGTTGTAGATGTAAAGGAAGTGATGCCAAAGTTGTTCTAAGCTCGGTCGCAGATAAACATTTATTGTGGTTGAAGGTTCAGAGATATGTCCTAAATCGATACTAAACATGTAAACGCTTATTTGCCATGAACACTCTCGCCATAATTGGGCATTTGTTTTTATGGAACCACATTCATATCTTCTGACTTTCCTCCTAAGATGATTGCACAGGGTGATGCAAGTGACCTTCGCGTTCAGACAGGCCTGTGCAGGAATGGACGGAGTATAGTCAGCCACAGTAATTTGAGAATCGAGTTGACACTGGGTACCATTACTCTCAGAAAGCAAGGGACAATAATCAGATGACCACGCAGAGGTATGGCCTTCGTTGTCCTGACCTCTTTCAGTTAGTGGCGGTGTTAGCCTAGCCACCGGGTGTTAATCCTTCCAGGACGTGTCTCACCTCATAGCTCAGCAGCTAATTCACACTTGCTTCCGCTAGTATAGACAAACATCCAAAATACACACTTCTGTCAGCAGAGAAGTGGCCTGGAATGACAGGCATCGTGTGAGATGTGTTGCATCCCTGTGAATCCCATATTACTACCATATGTTTATTTTCAAAATGTGTTTTATGCCTCCGTGCCAGTGACAGCTGGGACCGGAGGCTTTATGTTTACTGTTTGTCTTTCCGTCCGTCCCATTGAATGCAATATCTCAGAAAGGCCTGGAGGGACTTTCTTTAAATATGACACAAACACCCTCTTAGACTCAAGGATGGACTGATTAGATATATGTGGTTATAAGCCAAAATTCAAAGGTCAAAGGTCAAGGTCACTTAAAAAAAATAAAAGTGTGGCCAGAATTCATACTTTAATTATGACCCTTTCACACAAATGTCTGACAGATAAAATGATGAAGTGATGACATGCTGTGCAGACATGGAAGTAAACTTCATCTTGACTGGTATGTGGAGGCACACAACTGCTAAGAGGTTCTGTAGGCAGTAATAAATGTGGAGCCAGAAAACTGACAAAAGGCACTGATATATTTTAAGTAACATTTTGTAATGTCATGTTTAATTCTTAAAATTGAATGGAAAGTAATATATGAAGCTAACCTCCAGTTGATCATTTAAAGTCTGAATTATTAACGAACTATTAGAATAATTTTCCCGAGCTAAACTCCAATACTTCCTGTCTTCCTCACCAGATTTTAAACTTTCCTTTATTCTTACACATAGATTAACATAATTAACCAGGCCTAGAGAGGAAGTAGATCCCCTGAAAACTCAAATACACACTAAGCACCAGCCTATACACTTAGCCTATCTAGCTACAACTTTGTTTTATAAATCTCCCAGTGTCAGTGTAGATAGTAAATAGTGTGGGTAATGCTATTCATCCATATACTGTACACTGTCGTATAATCACTACAGTCTCTTGGCAGTTGCTAAAGACAAAGTTATCACGAGAACGGTAACAATGTTGTTGGTTTATGCAATTTTTTATTTCGCAGTGGAATTAGAAAATGAACTTTAAGTACGTAATTATAAGTATAATGATATATTTGTGACTAAGTTTATTTTCTTTTTTGGGCGGGCATGAATATGCACCTGTGGCAAAACATTTACAATATTACTATTTCCCAATTACGAGCTGCACCTTTGAATACAGCACAGTGCCCTGTTTCTTCAGATGTTTCCTCTTTTCTTTGTATGACAAAATGCAGTTCCTCAGACTTAAAGTAATGGTATCTTGGGCTATTTTATCCAACAATCACAGCACCATATGATTATTAGTGTGTCATGGCAAGCATTTTGACATTAGAAATAGAGCAGGCGTAATTGATAACACTAATTATGGGTACATTGTGTTTAATACTTCAGTTCCTGGGTCATGGCGTGGTCTGGCTCAAGGGGAATAGCTTACTGGCACACCTACAGTACATGGAGCAGAGCTGTAATCATTCTAATTAATTACACCTGTGCTCTTCCTGCTATCACAAGTGAACATGTCTGCTGGGAGAAAGGCCTTTTAGGAACCTGACTTGTAATTAGTGCTTTATTAAAGGCAGATGCTCAAGAGACTTACATATATGTTAAAGAAACACATACAAAGTTATAACAAGCAGGACAAGCCCACAGCATGTTGTACTGGAGCCTGGTTTGAGGGATCAAGCTGTAATTCACCACTTCCTTCTTTTATTGTACCTATTCCAGTACATTACTTATTATTAGTTGTATACGTTTAGGGCAGGGGTGGGGAACCTCCGGCCTCCGGGCCGTATACGGCCCGCGAGACCATTTGGTACGGCCCTCGAGGTAATTTATAAACACACGCAAAAAATAAAATAAATCTAGACCGCAGAATAATTAAACAAGCGAGTGCCTGTTTTTCCTGGCCAAGGTCAGGGTCCTTGAACACAACACGAGCCTAACGTGTCATCACGTGGTATATGTCTCGTCTGACAGGGGTGTAGTGCTGACGGGGAGCACCAGAACGCGGCTCCGGGCCGGGACTTCACAAATTGCAGTACCCATAAGGAGCTGTACACATGCCGCAGTTTTTGCATGGCTGTGTCTTTAGTTGAAAGCCCAGTGGCGATCTGTTCATCTGTCATACTGATCATACAGTCAATAACTTTGTTGTTATTAGCATCTGGTTAGCTAGCTATGCTAACGAATATAAGAAGCTTTTCTCCAACCAGTGAGGTAAAGGCACATCTTTATATGATCATTATAGTTATAAAACAATAAGAGAATAAAGTAAACAGGTATAAAATACTATATTACAGTAAAAAAGTTATTATTAAACAAGAATACAGTTTGAAAGGGGAGTGATTTGTAAAATATCCATAAAAAAAAAATCTGTTTACAGTTCTGTTTCATCTGGGTGTTGAGAGATGTATCCATAGATCTATTAATTTTACTCTCAAAGTGCACCAGATTGATGCTTTTAACTTCAACATTAAAAACATTTTTTCCTGGTGGTGCATGCCCCCAAACCCCCCTAGATGAGGTTAGATCCCCCCCCACTTAAATCATGTCCACATGGATATGAAACTAAATACATTTGCACACATCTTGTGTCCATATATTTCTGTTTTGGTGGTCATGCCACAGTGCATGCATGCGCGGGTCATGGTCAAATATCTGGATTAAGAGGTTGCTTTTTCTTTGCACAGCATGAAAGAAAGGCGAAATCAATGTGCTGTGATTTTAGTTTTTTTAAGCAGACGTTGAGTTCAATAATTGGTACGGCCCTCGAAGGATGTTGTAAAAATTGAAATGGCCCTTGAGAGAAAAAAGGTTCCCCACCCCTGGTTTAGGGTGTTAATTAGATAGATAGATAGATAGATAGATAGATAGATAGATAGATAGATAGATAGATAGATAGATAGATAGATAGATAGATAGATAGATAGATAGATAGATAGATAGATAGATGGATAGATAGATAGATGGATGGATGGATAGATAGAATAAGGTACAAATATTATAAACAAATACAAATCAATATTAGCGTCAAGTAAGGGGAGTAAGAATATACATTTAAATAAAAAATGAACATTAGCAGCAAATGTATACACATTTACAATAGAAAAGATCAATATACAGTCTCACTAGGCTACAAAATATAAAGCAATATACAACAGACACATAATGGCATTGTATTAAGAATACATTAAATTGTGCAAAGTAGCTGTTGTGTAAATTGTTCTGGGTTGAAAATGTAACATTTTCAAACCAAACTTATGTATATTACTTTGCCTCTCAGCTATGAGTGAAAGTATCCCTCTGAATGTAAGATAAGATGATTTGTTGTACAGACAGGAGCCCTCTGGGACCCCCTCGGTCTGGCAGGACTGGCCCGCGGTCTCGTCCTCGGCTCCGGGTCGGGTTGGGGTTGAGGCAGAGTGCAGAGTGGAGGCTTGGCGCAGGACTGCGGTGGGCTGTCAGGTTAGTCTGTGATGGATAGTCACTGATGGTGGAGCGAGCACAAAGACGCCTGTGTTGCTCTCGGGGGGACAGCAGGGAGGGGGTCTGCAGTGTGTCAGAGTCACTCATAACCCTCTGTCATCGTAAACCCATTGTCAGCAGAACTAGAGAACTTGCGCGTGTGAGTGTTTTGTAGTAGTTTTTGGCACACACTTGTGTCTTGTTTGAGGAACAAGTCCCCTCTCAGCATTTTCAAGTGAGCACTTGAGATGGAGTAAACCAAAGGTCAGTGTTTATTTACTGTTTGCAGAAACTGTACCTGTCTTCAATCCTATATTCAGGGAGGAAGTCAAACTAACAAAAATAAATATCAGACACAATTTAAGTGACAATTAAAGATTCCAGAAAAAAATAAAATGCAAAAATAAAAAATGCTTTTAGGCCAGTTTGAGTGTGATTTAGTGTGAACAGTAAAGACCAAATTATTTAAACACACAAAAAAATGTTTACTCAAAATCCCCATAGCAAGCGTGCATGGGTCGTCCCTGTGTGTGTGTGTGTGTGTGTGTGTGTGTGTGTGTGTGTGTGTGTATGTGTGTGTGAGCATTTGTGTGCGTGCGTTTGTGTGTGTTTGTGTGTGTGCTTGCATGTGTGTGTGTAACAGGGATTGCCCTGTCACTGGCAACACTGTTCCACTTCTCCTCGGTGACAAGCAGCAGCACATTGTGGGACAGCTGAGCAGGGGGGGAAGGGGGGAGGGATCAGTCCTCCTAACCCCAGGTTAGCTTCAAGATCATCACTGACCTGGAGAACTGTCATCTGAGCGCAGTCGGGAAATCTCAGATATGTAAGAGGAGAATAACATAACAACAGTGAAGTAGTGTTGATTAAAGGGGATGAACAAGGACCTCTACCCTGAGATCCAATATGATACACAGTACCCACAAAACATATACTACAGGAGTATGAGTGTTTGGTGATAAATTGAACAGGTTTTCTATTTTCTTAATTATAACCTTGAAGTTTCAATGAAACATCTATATGATAGTAACACTTGTCTCTATTTGCTTTTTCTTTAAATATATGCTGAGACTTTTATTTGTTTGATTTTGAAGGTATAAGCTGTTGGTCTTCTCCAGAGAAAATACCTTAAGCTAATATTTGTAATGATAGAGGGAAAAGAACAAGCAGGGTTTGGGTTCAACTCTACTTGAACCAAAATAAATATTAATTATCATCTGAAAAAACATATTTATGTTACAATGGTTGAATAGATGTCTTGCCTATAGACACATATTTACATTTTCCTGTACGCAGTGTTGCCTGCAGTTTACTAACAAGAGAGCTCTTTGGATTAGTTGACAATTATTTTTGAATTAATTAATTGGAAGGGTACCAATGAATAACTTCCCATTTTCCCTGAAATTACCATGAAAATACATTATATAATTTACAATGCATTGTAATATATATAAAGTTCCTTTCAAGCTAACTTATAAACAAGACTAACAAGACTTTTTGTATTTTGAATAAAATCTATTTTGCGCATTAACATAATGCAATTCATTGAAATCAATAACTTTTCTGTCAACATTAAAACCTGATCAACCATTATTCTATTATTAAATATCTAAGTACAGATGATGGTTGCTGTAGGAGCAACATGTACATGGAATACAGATTAGTGTATTAGTTTTTGTATTCATGTATAATGGATGCATTGCTAGGTTTAAAGTCTGGACTCGTGCAACAATATTGTGGACTGGGTAAGTGCCTTTCAGAGGGGACATTGTCACCATAGTGACAACAAGAGATGCCCCACCACGTCGTCCCGGGGGCTGTTACCACACGGTCGCCATGATAACTGCACATCCATTACTGGACCCTTTGATAACAGTCTTTCATACATAGCTCTCTTCTTTTAGATTCTGTTGATCTATACTGACGAATAATACAATTAAAATACACTAGACAACATCAATGGTGAAGTGGGTTGGGCAGTATACCCCGCCCATCAATACACAATGAAAGCAAATCAATCACTCTGAGGTAAATGAGTGGAAGCCTTTAGATACCTGCTTTACTATGCCCCACTGATGCTGCTGAGTAATAAACCTTACATAAGCCGCAGTGCTGTGCCATATGACTGAACCCTGAAGGTGATGTGACACTATACGGCCTGGATAATCAGCGGGAGAATACTCCCATTCATTGCAGTTCAGAATGAAGTGCCCACACCTGTGTTTTCACAGGGCTCTGGAGGCCTGCAGAAAGCTTTCTAAGTCAGGGGGAAAACAGTAGTTCTGTAGCCCAGCCATGCTGCTGCTCACTTGGGCTTTTATCGCAGGGTAATCCCCTACAACAAACAGAATGGCCGGCATGTGCATATGCAGCTGTCGCAGTCTTAGTGCAAGTGGTGTCATGTTAAATCACAGGAATGGACTGAGCCCCTGAGCCATCCGCTGCCCTTCCCTGCACTGGCATCCCACTCACTGCGAGGCTCCAGCACACAAACACATACAGTATACATACTCATGCCTACGTACATAACCCACTTCCCACTGACATACTTTGCAGCACATACCCTTGGAGTTATTCACTGTAAATAACCTGTGCTCCACACAAACCAGATTATGTACATGACATATATTCCAGTACTGCCACGGGTTCTATGATAACTCAAAGTACTCAGGTTCTACTGGAGGTAAATCAGAAAGGTGTCTGACAGGGTAAATCCAGGCTCTCATAACATCTATCTAGTTTAATTAGAAGACAATTCACACCCTGATGTTGCACAAGTGTAAACCACAATCTGCATAGCTCCTTTAGGAGGCCCGCTGAAACCTGTCTAAGGCGAGTGATGTGTATATGAGCGCAATGTTGTGAGATCTGAGTAGCTATGCAGAAACTATGACCCAGATCAATTCAGCATAGCTCCCATATATCATTTTCTGTGTCAGACCTCCTGCTGTAGGTAAGATGAGACAACAGCTTGAATATGTTTCTACTCAAATGGACTTTTATTGTGTCACATCTCTATCATTAACCCGTTATGTGTTCTCTTATTTGTTTGTATCTCTGTCTATATTGTTTTTTTTTTATCTCTGGCTCCACTGACCTTCTCCCATGTCAGCAGCAAGATTAATTTAGCATCCTGGTTTCTGGAGCGACAAAATATGTGTGTGTGTGTGTGTGTGTGTGTGTGTGTGTGTGTGTGTGTGTGTGTGTGTGTGTGTGTGTGTGTGTGTGTGTGTGTGAGAGGATGAAGGTCCTGTCCACACATTCAGTTACAGATACCCAGACACACAATTAGAAGATTGCAAAGGAGGGTAAACAGGCTAGAGGTATGCAGACGAAGGACACCGGAAGAGGGTGACGTAGAAATACTTGTGTATATATAAAGCTGCTTTAAAAGTACATAAGAAAGCCAGAAAGAGCAATAAGATGATAAAAACCGGCAGAAGTATGAGAGCGATGTTTTACAGAGAGCTTCTATCCCAACTATTTTCCTCTAGGAAGTATTGCATACGCCATAGGGGATAAAGTGAGAATGTGTTAAGTTATTCTGGGGTGGAGATACTGTCACCATGGAAACATGCAGATCCCTTACCACTCCCTGGGCCGTGCCATTTTGAAGCTGCCATGTCACCATGCAGGGGTGTGATGCCATGCTTCGTGTCTACGCTCTGTGACGTTCGGACAAAGCAGTATGCTCTTCTTGATTTAGATGCAGGGTGAGAGGAAGCAAGTATGGCTGTCACAAGCATTTATTACTCAGGGGGAAATCACAGGGAGGACGGCAGCATGTAATGTCTGCCAGCGGTGGAATTTAATTAAGCATTTAAAGTACCACTGCATATTGAAGGACATTGTTTTATTCTAGTATTTCCATTTTATTATTCTTAATATTTCTACTCCACTACAACAGTTTCAACTTTATACTCAGAAACTAAACTAGGATGTTATGTCATAACTTATAATAAGGTATTGCTGTAGATGTAACTACCAGACAGTGTATTTAAGCAGAGCTGGATCAGTTGATGAGTCTATATAAAGTCTAGGATCAATAGAAATACTACATTATCATTTGTCAGTTCCAGCCTCTCAAATGTATAGATTCATGCTAAATGACTTATGTTAAAAAAATCTGCAGACTAATCCATAATAGAAACAGTCATATTTACAAATATTTAAAAATGAGTTCAATGATGGCTCCACGCAGTAAAATGCTGCTCACACATAAAACATGAAGAATAATTATCAAATTATATATTATATCATAGTAACAGTCAAAAGCCCTACTGATAATATTCAAATTAATCTAATTTGCATATTTACAGGTATTGATACTTTTGGCCCGGTTCCAGAACAAAATGACTCAGGGTGCATCTGAGATTAGAGAGGGTGCAGTGGTAAAGTGCTATTTTTATAAGTGGGGAGTAGACCTAACACCCTATAGGGGGGTCTTCACCTCCTCTAGGGGGGTCCGGGGTTAAAAGCATCAATCTGGTGCACTTTGAGAGCAAAATGAAGAGATCTATGGATACATCTCAACACCCATATGAAACAGAACTGTAAACAGATTTACTTTTGGTGCTAAAAATCTTAGCAAGTTCTTTTGAAGGGTGTAGTCCATCATTGCTAGAAAAAATACAACAACTCCCCTCGCCTCTTGCATCCAACGCATCAACAGAGCCACGGAAAGGCAACTGGTTTACAGCTATAAATTGAATTATGTCCACAATAGTTGCTACATATGCGGTTTCTCTCCAGTTGTGCTGCATTTACAAGAGTGGAAACCTCTGCAGTCTCACTTCTTGCACGCCTCTCCTTCCACAAAGCCACTGACTTAATGTGCTCTTTCCTTGATTCATGCCTTCCTAGTCCCTTATCACGTTGTTGTAGCCCAACCCAGTCTCACGGCATTTCGTGTTCACCAACACGATTTTTAATCTATTGATTCGTGTTCACCAACACGATTTGCCCCTTTTTTCGTGTTGCACAGCACGATTTTAAAAGCAATCGATTTCTACTGCCTGCAGCACGTCTTTTTCTCCGGTCGGGTCGTGGGAGACCGGAAGCTGTGTGGTTCATAAAAACATGTTCTTACTCAATATCAAGCCACAGTTATTGCTTTTATTTGAAATCGTATAATTTCGGACTTTTGTTGCCGTCTGTGAGGAAAATAAATGGGGCTCAGAGCCTCAGGATACTGAAATCTGTATTTTTTAAATCTTTGTTTCCTTCTAATTTGTTATTCTTTTCAAAATAACACACTGTTATTTACTCACCAATAACACACAATTATCCTTGCTTTTATTTATTGGTTTAATTCCATAATCTCTGGCTTTTTTGGCGTCCGTCAGGAACTGAATTTCAAAATAAAAATAACCGGAAACAGACGTAGGGATTTCGAGCGATTACCCAAGATCCTCAGCTATGGTTTTAAGCTCGTTTATTGGATGTTTTAGCCGCAATGCATGCTGGGATTTGGTGTTTATATGATATGAAATCCGGAAAACATTTTTAAAAGAATAAAATAATACTTAATTCCGAGCGCTCTTGCTTTTCTCTTTGAAAGTCATCACATAACGGCATTGTAATACATGGTTCGGCTGCATTGTATATTACAGATCTGCCGTAGTTCTTTATTTATAGAGCCCTGATGAGAAGACCTTTGGAAAAACTGAGAAAATGCCGCCGAAACTGAATACTTGACGTGGATCATAAATATATTCAACAATTAAACAACATCTTCAATTTATCTTCACACAATACGTCTCCTTGCAGTATCAACACTAATTCGGCTGACTTTTACATTTGATCTAATTCACAGATAGGTTATATTTACACCATAACGGTGCACAGATGATATAAAAGGACTGTAGTTTTTAAAGATATTACTGATTTTCTTTGAATGTAAGAATGTAAATACTGAGTCTGAAATAGTATAGCAATATGCTGTAAAATTATGTGAAAGCACGAATAAAACTACACATCTTCAGATGTTGTACGAAAACATAAGTGTCCTACATTTATAATACAAAGTTATTATGGCTGTGTGTACCTTGTGTGCACCTCCTAGTGGTTAAAGCACGTTATTGAATTATTGTTATATTTGATTAAAAAAATATTAAGAGTACATACTTTCATAGGGGGAAAGTATAAATATAGAATGTAAAAAATCAAGAAGATACTCTAAGTGATCTCTACAATAAAACAGTTTAGTGCAGAATGTACAAAGATATTAATAGGAGGAGGTGCAAAACAGAAAAACGAATTAACCTTTATTTAAACATTAAATAACAGATTAAGGTCTTCTTTTAAATAAGAAAAAAACTTTGGGGGTATCTATCTACAGATAAATATTAAGCCTGACAAAGTACTTAACGTCTAATATATTGCTTTCCTGCAATGTTAACTATGTTGAAGCACTTATTTTTAACTGATATTATACATATGAATTATACTCTTATGTCTGTAGATAGAATAAGAAATGTGCAGAATATGACAGTTTGATGGTGGAGGTACACACATATTGATAGATGTCTTGTTGAGGAACCTGTGACCCAAGTGTTTCATTCATTGCATAACTACACCGTAGTTGTGTATATGATATGTCAATAAACCTTTGAAAATCTTGAAAGGGATGTGCAAAATAGCCATAATATACAGTCTTTAATTAACTATTAGTAGAGAATAACGAGTAATGAATACACTTTATTACTCGTTTCCATTCATGTCAATTGCAAATACATGTGTAGTCTTCTCAAGCACCAACTATCAAATATCTCTCCTGATTGTTGGCACTTGACAATCACCTTACCTGAATTTTACTCAGGTGTAACTAAAGTCTGATTTAAGGGTTGTTTATATTTCACATAATTAATCAGAATCTGCAAAGTAACTCAAATAAATGCAGTGGAGTAAAAATACCAGGTTAACCTCTGAATTGTAGTGGAGTAGAATTACAAAGTAACAATGAGCTGTCATGTGGGTATTAATGCTGCGCATTATGGACACAAGCGATTTTCATCCATTTATTAATTATATGTTTTACATTTGATAACACCAATGTGTTTAATACTGACAACTTCTAATTGTGGGAAAAACGAAAACGTTCAGTAGAGACGTCCCATAGAACATTTTTGCGAAACACAATAGCCAGCATGTGTAGTTCTGGGGGGCGTTCGATTCCAGTTTTGGATAGTCTGGCGTGGTTTCGTTCCATTTCACACAGCTGTTTGACGCTCTGCGTAACATTACGGGACTGTAGTCCTAAACGATAGCTGGGGATTATGGGTAGTGTAGTGTCTTCGGCCATCCTAAACTCAGAAATGTTGACAATCGCAATGATGCTCGAAATGTCCCTTATAGGCCTACGTCTGTTTCCGGTTATTTTAATTTTGGAATTCAGTTCCTGACGGACGCCAAAAAAGCCCGAGATTATGGAATTAAACCAATAAATAAAAGCAAGGATAATTGTGTGTTATTGGTGAGTAAATAACAGTGTGTTATTTTGAAAAGATTAACGAATTAGAAGGAACATGATTTCCGTATTCTGAGGCTCTGAGCCCCATTTATTTTCCTCACAGACGGCAACAAAAGTCCGAAATTATACGATTTAAAATAAAAGCAATAATTGTGGCTTGATATTGAGTAAGAACATGTTTTTATGAACCACACAGCTTCCGGTCTCCCACGACCCGACCGGAGAAAAAGACGTGCTGCAGGCAGTAGAAATACATTGCTTTTAAAATCGTGCTGTGCAACACGAAAAAAAGGGGCAAATCGTGTTGGTGAACACGAATCAATAGATTAAAAATCGTGTTGGTGAACACGAAATGCCGTGAGACTGGGTTGTGTAGCCAGTTGTGGTGAAGGCACCTGACGTAGGCCTACTTGAACCGAAATATCTACATGCAGAAGATGGCATCTTTTCTACATGAAAATTCCAGCCAATCTCTGTTTTGAAACCATGAGCTGCAAAATGAGCGTCTTACCCCACTGTACAGGCAAGTTGGGTACTTTTTTAAATATACCTGGGCAGGCTCTGTTTTGCCGAGGTCCTCTGGCACCTGCGGGCAACGAAGATGGCTGCGGCTGCTCTACCTCCGTGGGCGAGTCGGGCGGGAGGATGTTAGTGTCCACAACAGTGGTCGCGGGTAACGTATGTCCCCATGATCTGAACTGTTATTACCTGCAGTAGATGCAGTGTTATTGCTGGCGATAAGGGCTGGTTGTTTTAACCATTTGCTGATGTCCATCATTGACTGCTGTGTATACACCTTGCAGATGACGAACTCGCAGCGGCACAGGTCACGCGCACCTGACATAATAACGTTAAATTGACCAAATAAATGCAGCAGACAATGTTATTTAACCACAATTACAATTTATTTTATTTGAACTATATTCTTATTCTTATTATTATTACTACTATTATTATTATATATTTTTCACTTTTAATTTTTCAAATGACGACTCAACTGAGGGTGCAATGCACTCTTATGCACCCCCGTAGAACCGGCCCGACTTTTACCCAAGTACAAGGTCTGAAAGAGCTCTCCCCAATGTTGATGTTGGCAAGTCTCATTCAAAGAGTCATGTCCACTTTAAAGCACTTAAAGTCAAATAACAGTTTAAGAGTTTAATGTAATTATATATGTTTACTGAAACATCTCGTCAACCTTTTTGTGGTTTCAGAAAGTGGAGAGATTCAGAGAACGCCCCTTTCTTCACACTCAGGGTATATTCCCTAATGGGTTATATTATTATCCAACTCCCAGGGCAGGGGTAATATAGTTGAAGTATTTGTGCACGTTACAAAGCAAACAGCTACAGCAACACATAGTGGACTGGAGGATATGGTGTCTATCCCAAAAAGAAGGAAGCAGGACAGTGAGTAAGCAGAGGAGAGTTGCAGGTGCTGGAGAGCAGTCAAGAAGGAGAGGACACATGACAGCTGGCCTGTCATACAATGACTTATTCTTCAACCAAAACACACACACCCAGCTGCAGTGGGTACTGTAAATCAACGGTCTCTGGTCTGCAAGATAACTAAATAAATAAATCACTTTCAACTCGTTATTGCTTTATGAAACTTAATTTTATTCCATGACAGGTAGAAAAAAACAACTATATGAGCTGTACCATGTTAACCCTCATTACTCTTAGAACTGCAACAAGTCAGTAATTTAGAACCAGTATCAACTCTATAATACCGGCATTTTTATACAGTCTTTATATAGACAGAGCTTTATTTCCCTCGGTGCATAATTATGTAGATAAATACAACAGGTTACATTATTCTTTTATAGCTCTTATACAGCTAATATAGCTCTCAGAGCAGCTCAGTGCTGGCTCTAGTCACAACGGGAGGCATGCTCTATGAATGCATTACATGTTATTACCGTTACTGTACAGTGGCAGTGGGCACGAGTTAAATTATGAGACTTCCCCACCTGCTGGCTGAAAGATTAAGCGCAAGTAAAGAGCAGATCAAGAGCTGCGACATTCCCTCTGCGCTGAGCAAAGTCAAGAATTAAATGCTTTCGGTCACTGGATATCCAACTGTTAGCGTTTTAGAGCATACTGTATTTGGAGGAAGCTCACACACTGATACAATCTTCAAATAATACAGATCCATACAAATAAAAGATATACTATACAAATTAAAGTTCAGAGTCATTACGTGGCAGTGTAACGCTGAAATAAAACCTCCAAGAACAAATGCCATCGAGGGTACATTTAGTAACTAATCCTGTGTCCTTAAACTTTTCAAATATCTTCCAGAATTTTTTTTTTGCTGTACAACACAATAGAGCTTCGTAACACATGCAGCCTTTCTGCTTCATTAGAGGTGATAGTCATCTGAATTAAAACTGAATCATAAATAGATTAAATACTGAATATACAGGAACTGTTAATTTATCAAACGTTCAGCAAGAGATGTTAAGTACCCTTTCTGAAAGATAAGTTAAACTTAACCAACATATGACATGACTTACTGCAGGCATAACTGTCATCAGAGACTTGGCAACTGTAAATATGGTATTGAATACATATTAAACATCAAATTACTAGCCCGAGAGGAAATTACAGTAAATACTTCAGCTGTGCATTCTCAAGCAGGTTAAATTCAATTTTACATTTTAAAACAATATGTTGAGAAACTTGACTAAAACCAGCACATTTGTATTGTACATTCAAGTATGCTGAGAAGATAGAGAAGCGTAAGAGGATACGTTCATGGAGCTGCAAATGGTTTCAGGACTCTCTCCTTCAATCTTGTCTTCATAACTCAAATAAGAGCCACAATACCTAAAAGGACATAAAGAGGTTT
The DNA here is from genome assembly GCF_902827175.1 of Gymnodraco acuticeps. NCBI lineage: Eukaryota > Metazoa > Chordata > Actinopteri > Perciformes > Bathydraconidae > Gymnodraco > Gymnodraco acuticeps. The sequence goes on along the minus strand of NW_022990206.1, from coordinate 622,942 downwards.
TTTAATGTCTTCAAAATGGCCTATTAGATGCCTTGTGAAATGTTCTTGTAGTTTAGTACCTGCACTGATCTTTCCATGTTGTCCAGATGAAGGCTCACGTGGATCTATGGGGAAAGAAATCAGACAAAACTAACAGAACTAAGGGAAGCAATAATAACCAGCATCATTCAATGCAAAAAACAAGAACATTCACAACCTGGAGAACAAGGCTTCATGAATTCAAATAAAAGCTCACACAAACTGTACACACCTAGCTGATCTTCACATAAATAAATACTTTTGCATGTCCCTTATTGAAGATGTGGCTCCAAAACAAACATTTGGTAGGACAAACTGTCATGTCCAAGATGTCTTCTAACAATACTTCAGAGGCACTGTGATGTAAAGTAAAGCATGCAACCAAGAGCAAGCTTCACCAAGTGCTATACTTATATACTAAATCTGTGTTGGTTTTAACGGTAAGGTGCATGTTTTGTGTGTGTGTGTGTGTGTGTGTGTGTGTGTGTGTGTGTGTGTGTGTGTGTGTGTGTGTATGAGCAGAGTGTGTGCATCTGAACTGTCAAATGTGTGTTGTATTTTTATGTTGTCGTGTCCCTAGAAGCTAGCAGATGTGTGTGCACTGTTTAGATGAAGAATATCTTGATAACTTTTTGAATGATTTCCCCACACCCAGGACAAGGAGCATGGCACTTGTGAAGCTTCCTTGCACATGGGAAGCAGGTGAGCAGGTGAGCCGTACGTCCGTGTATTATGTTCCCGTTGCGTGGTCGCACTCGACACAGCTTGCAAGGCTCCAACAGGGCCTCGGGCCTAACTTCTTCAATCTCCATGCCCAGATTCTCCTGACTGTCCCCCCCTGAAAGCTGCCCATCACTGAGAAATCTGGAGGGCCAGGGCCCCTTGCCTTTCCTTGAAATCATAGTGGGCAGTGGGCGGTCGGCTGTGGAGTGGGAGGGCAGGATGACGGGGTCCGACACCGTCCTGCTGCAGTCTGGGACGTCAATGCCCGCGTCACTGTCATCCTCCTCATCATCATCATGGGTGGTGAGAGAGCTGCATGCTGGGATGTCAGGAACGGAGAGGGAATGGGCGAGTCGGGGGACATCTTTGTACCAGTTCTTACGCAGAGCCCAGCAGCGCACACAGTACTTCTGGAAAGGAGTGTTGTACTTCCTGCATTCTGAGCACTGCCACGCATCCTGAAGGGGAAGGGACATCCAAAGTCACGCATGTAAACATTTTAAGTTTAAAACCTACAACATAGAGTGAGAAAAGAAAACCATAGAAACCTGTGTGGAGATCTCTGTGTCAGTGTCATCGCTCAGACACTGAGAGTCCTCCTCTGGCTCTTCCTGCATCTTCAAAAATATATAAACAAGACTTTTAGTCAAACGTCTCATAGGATTTCTGGCGCATTTATTTCTATTATCAAAATATTTTAGGTTATATGAGCCTGACAATTAAAGATAAAACAAACGGCTACCTCTTTATCTGCTTTCTCCTCCTTCCCTCCTCCATCGTCATCCTCAGGTAGCACCTCCCCTTCTCCTGCACTCCCTTCCTCCAGTGCAGCCTCTTTCATCTCCACGCTCACCTGTTCACTCCCACCCTCCGTCAGGAACCAGAGGTCGTCGGTGGTGTCCGACACGATGGCCGTGTCTTCCTCCTGTGCAGGGGACAGCTGACACATCAGTCAGACCACCACTGTTACACTCCAATTTGTGCAATTTGCCAACATGTGTCTCTTAAGGGCTGAACCAAAAGATACCAATACGAGTTGAACTTTCTAACAACACATGAGGTTTCTTACTTGGTTGGTGTGGATGTCAGTGGAGCCGTTGCTCCTGCGGCTGTAGTTACTACGGAGATTACCCAGAAACCACCAGGGGAGGCCAGATAGGTCCCACTCGTCTAAAGTAACATCCAGTTTTGGACGTTTGCAGGCTGACCGTGGAAGGCCTTCAAGGGAGTCTGGAGAGGTTTAGAATCGTTACATTCAGCATTTTGAGCGGGTCTTCTCCAGGGAGAATTGCATTTTATAAACCGACTGTTTGTTTACCATCGTCGGGCTCCCGAGGTCTTCGCTGGGAGGGGGTCGGCAGGAGAGGCGCAGCACTGACAGCCTCCAGCCCTGCTTTGACCACACCTCCACATATCTGGGAGGGGACATGTGAAGGACAAAAGTTAGAAACAGAGCCGTAACTGGGTACTTGGAGGACTCGCAGCTCCTTTTCAAGGTGGCCTCTGGGTAAAGGGAACAAGCGGCAGGGCAATTAGGGTACGGGACAGTGGGGAGGGAGGTAAAAACACATTTTTAAGATAAAAAGGGAGAAAAACCATGTGGAGAATGAAAGAAAAAGGGAACGAGAAAGATGAGGTAGGAAAGCCAGTGTACTAATAAACACAGTGAAGAAACTAGTGAGTCAAGATTAAAAAAACAACATTAAAAGTTCCATTCAAGTAGTGACTAATATATACTGAACCAAATATCCATGGGAAAAATGATCAATCAGAAATTAAGATATGGAAATATATATGGACTTTTGAAAAAAATATTTAGGTCATCATCAGAATCAAACTTGGCAACAACCTCAGAGTATAATTTATTACATGTGTTTGGATTTGAAATGGAGTAAATTATTTCATTCATTAAGCCAGTGAGGAAAAACCAAGAACTGGCTTCAGCTCATCAGGGGTTAGACAGAGTCTTAGCCAGAAGTAGCTGCTTTAAGGTGGATTTTGAAAAGGGGTGGGAAAAGGGTGTTGGAACACGGGGGTTAGGGTAGGGCCTGTGGCTGGATCAGGAGCTGCGATCCTCCAGTTTCGGAGCAGAGAAGAGAACTCTGAGACAGACAGAGAGGGTGACTCTGCCCCCCCATCCACTGGGTGGTGCTGGTGGATCGCAAAAGAGTGCAGATATTACCACCAGACCAAAGCAAGGATGGGGTTGTACAGAGACGGTGCCACTCTGTACAAATTCACAGCAACGAAGACAGCAGCCCTTACCCCCCCCCCTCCTCCTCATTACACACAAGCAGTCTGCAGCTCGCTTTAGCTACACTTGCTACACTAAGGCCAACTGGTCTTAATCAAACATTGGCATCAGTGTGTGGCTGTGAATGATACAAATATCATTTATTATTTATTTATTTTTTAACAAATGCTGTGTGTAGCGAGGTGAGAAAGGTTTGGGGTCTCTGTTTCTCCCGAGCACCATGTTTCGGTTTTACCTGACCACGATCCTCCACTCCGCCCTCTACACACTCACGGCCCACAGAAAGATTCTCTGCAGCGTCTGCATTTCAGATAAGACACAGTAACAGAAAAAAAAAAGACAACCCCACCCTTTAATGATAGCATAACACACTCTCTCACTAAGGCCTTCTTTTGCTGCTTTTTAGGACAAGCTTGAATGCTGTTGCTCTGGTCCCTGCATGTCCAAGAGATGCATAAACTATCACAATCATTCATAATGTGTGCAAGAAGAAGGCTGAAACATGTTTAGATATTCTCCATATACCTCGGGATGTTTCCTTTTAAATAAAGCTAAAGAAGATGTTAAAGAAATGAAATACTGTGTTTGTCAAACCCAAAGGGAAGAGGGAAAATAAATATTTGCGTTTCAAATCAACAGAAATGTTCAATGTTCTATAGGAAATATATTCATACATTCCGTGTCCTTTCATGAAGCCCCCTGACAGAAAATTCATTTCATATAACAACTGTATAAAGCCAAAAATGAATATGCGACTTACCAGAACCACCAAGCACAACTAAATATTTCTTGAGCATTTCATACACCGGGCTGAAAAAGGAGAATATGAGAGATTAGAATGACCCTCCTTTTCTAAGATGTATAATCAATTATTAGTGTTGGCCAAGAGCTAAATTACGGTGTGGATAATTACCTCGGGTTCTTGACGGAGAAGCTCTCCACCTCCAGCAGCTCTCCCAAAGGGTCATCCTGGCAGTGGACTATGTGCTGCCTCTGTTTGTCATACAGTTGCTTTCCCATGATGTACTGACCCAAATAGTGCATCACCTACACAAAATACTGAATATCAGATATCACAAGGCACCTACAGGGTAGATATTTACCTATAGGAACACAGTACTGAACATAGTCTGAATAACACTTGGTTTTTAGCCAGTCGGACAGGCCGCACACTAACAAACATGCTTAAAATGTCTCCTGACAGCTCACCTCTTTGAGCGTAAAGACTTCTTCCTGAGCTCCGGCAACACGCAGAATCTGCAGGAGAGGGGCTTTTGGTTGTACCTGGGCGGGAAGAGCAGTACCACCATTTAGCTTTCTATATGAAGTATACATGTGATGTTGGATAATTATACAGGCAAATAAACCAGTCATAGTTTCTGTTTAACTGTACCTGATTTCCCTCTCCAGCCAGCGTTCTGCATGATGCCAGAGGCTCGGCCGACAGGGCGTTCATAGTAAACAAACAAAGTCTGGAACACAAAATGTTAACATGTAAGATAAACCAGCCTTTAAATTCACATGCATTTTCCATACAATCACATAATGCTGATGTCAAAGTATTTCTATGTTGTGCTATTTTGTACTTTCACTCCACAACAATTCAGAGGCTACATTGATGTAATAGAACTTACCATTAGTTACTTTGCAGATTTGCATTAATAATGTGAAATAGAACCAATCCTTAAAAATAGGACTTTATTTACACGTGGATTAAAATACACAAGCTACCCTGCAGCATACAAAGTAATAATTAAAATAGCTGGTAATAGCTGCACCATTACCATCTTTGATAACACTTTAATGCATCAATAATTATAAACAAAACACATTATATATATTATTCTGTAATCTGCATAATGAGTACTTTAAGTATATTTGGATGCTATACTTTTCTTAAATAACATTGTGATAGCATGACTTTGACTTGTAACAGAGTATTCCCACTTTTACTTAAATACAAGATCTGAGTATTTTTTCCACCTCTGGCTTCAATGTATTATTATGAAATGGTAACGCCACCAAGGTTTACATATTTTACCAAATGTTGTGGTTGTACTTGTATGTGATCGAAGCTAAATAGACAGCAGTAAAAACAATCTAGCGTAGCTGAGCGCGGCCTGGGTGGATCCTTACCCAAATGATAACGTGTTATATTTTTGCAAGAATTACGGTCTTTCAATAACAAGGCCAACATGATCGATTAGCCTAGCCAGCAAACGTCGGATAAATGGGTGCAATTTTTATTTAACACACAGAACAATGGCATCCCTGGCTAGCTACTGGCATGTGAACTGTAACTATGTGAAGCAGTTACTAGTGAACGTGCCAGTTAGCTAACTAACGACAGGGCTAACATTAGCTAGCTTAGCTAGCAAGCTATATCCTGAACGTTGAAAATGATCTCACCGTGATGAGTTGACATTACTTCCCAGCTGCTAGTTACATTGTTCCTCACGCCTTAACAACTCGCCGATACTCTGTAAATATGTATATAAGAAAGCTGGCGGTTTTAACTCTAGCGCACTCTAACTAACAACACACAGTTAGCATAGTTAACTACAGATTCAAAACGATGAATGCGGCTACAAGTTCCGGGTGTTCAGAAAGATAGACCAGGAGTATGGCGCCCCCTATTGTTTGATAAAAGCCTCATAGTTACACAATCGTCTGATATAACAACCAGTCTATGGAGAAAACACTAGAATAGAGCATTAACGCAAGTTATCCAAGAGCTTTAACAATAATGGGAACTAAGTACCTGGGGGGAAATGGCAGGTAGGTAATGCTTAGGAGTCATAGATATGTTTGATAAAGTGGTACATTTATATTTCCATTATTTCAGTTGTTGAATAATGCTCAAGTACTGTACTTAAGAACACATTTGTGGTACTTGTACTATCAGGGCTAATTTATAAATGTCTGTCTGAGGGATTGTGTCGGGAATTTGTTTATATATATAGATAAATATGATATAGATATTATTAGATTGTTTATTATTATTTGTTTATTATCTTCAATATCTCCAATCACAAACAAGCTAGAGTGATGAAACTTACTCTGCACATGCGCAGTTAGATGGTAAGATCGCTGAGAAAAAAAGGAGCCATGTTTGAATTTCTCGCGTAAGATATCAGCAAAAGTGTGTTTCTGAGGTAAAATATTAACTACAATTATATGATGTATTTTTTGGATACTGTCTTGAGTTCAAATGTCTAGGAATCCAAACTAGTATGATTAGAATAACTGTTTTGTAAGCTACAAATATAACTAGCTAAATATGGGTCAAGCTAGCAACCAGCAGGTTCACAGGGGGTGGAAGCAAGACTGGTGGTCCTGGGACGGTTGTAACATGGGACATTTACAATGATGGCTCATTTGCTTGAATGATCAATTGTTCATTCAAACATACAGTTGTATTGTTGGTAGGTGTGCATTGTCCCTGTAAAAATAAACAGAATATAATACTGTACAGTAGGCCTAAAGTGTGTGCGTGTGTTTACAGTATGCCAAATGTCAGAAAGAGGAAGACAGACAGGGGAGTGCCACTTGCTCTGCTGCAGAAGGCCTCAAATTAAGTTGAGAAGGGCAAATCATTCAGGGAAGTGGCAAAGTCCCTGGATATATGCCATGTCACCCTGTACCGGTTCCATAAAAAGAGGCTGAGGTTGGAGAGTCAGGGATCACAAACACCCCCAAGAGTAGGCTACTAGACACCAAAGAAGGTGTTCTCAACAGAGCAGGAGATGCTTTTGAGAGACTACCTGATGGAGGCAGCTGATTTATATTATGGTCTCAGCTCAAAGGAGGTAGGTCTACATAATTAAGGTAGAAGCACTCAGAGAACAGTTTAATCCTTCACAGAGGATGATGCTGTGTGTGTTATCTGTTATCCTGTTCATTGCTCATTGTTTGTTGGGGGCCAGGGGCGGACTGGGACTACAAATCAGCCCGGAACTCTCGACCGGCCCACCGCGGTACCGCCGGCCCACCACGGTACCGCTAGTAAATACCGCTAGTAAATTGTCGACGGAGGGGGGGTGCTAGTGACTTACCGCAGAGGTAGACATTAAGGGTAAAATGCCACTGGCCCTCCGGGCCGGTGGAATTGTATTATCACTGGCCCCACCATTGTAACCACTGGCCCGGAGCATTCGTCCAAAGAAAAAAACGACTAATAATGAAGAAAATCAACACATTTGTTGCAATAGTAATTCATGCACTAACTACATTACTACTTGTAGGCCTACTACAACATTTTAATCATCAGTTCTTCCTCATTTTCCTCAATTGTTCATATTTGGTTTATTATAATAATAATATTGTGGTCATTGTTAAAAAATGTCTGCTATTATTATGAGTATTATTATTTGTATAATGCGCGTTCTGCCTTCCTGTCATTAGGAGTTAGACATGTAATGGATATGTAATTGATTTGATTAGAACCTTCATTATCCTAAACTGCTGGGACATTTCACCAATACCTTTATATTGTCTACTCTTCACTTACTGTCAGCATAGGTCGGCATTGATGTACAGAGCCGACAGAAGACCTTGTTTATATTGGCATCATATGGTGCAGCCAGTGATGCGTCCTAAAACCAGGAAGTAAGCTGCTGGTTCCCTCCACAAAAAGCAATGGGATTTCTCCACAGGGTTTTGGAAAATAGCTGGAAATAAGGTCTGTGGAAAACAAACCTGTTTGATAAATGCACGTTTTGTTCAGCCGGATAATCTCCACATGTCTACCCTACTTTTATAATTTTCGAATTATAAATCTAATCGATAGATTATAAAAGGGTTTTAGGATGCGTCACTGCACCACTAGAAGCCAACTCCATCGATCAAGCTGGCTGAAACTTTCTCTCCCTCTTCTTCTCATGCTCCTCCTTTAACTCCTCCGGTGACTTTCTTTTATTTGAAGATTGTTTTTTGCCCGGCTACCACTGGTATTAAAAACATTTTGGCGAATGGTTAGGTGGCGCGATAGTCTGTAGTGAAGGAGCGCGCTCCCGCTCACGGGATCCTGCTCGCGCTGCGCTCCGCAGCAAACAGCTGTTTGCTTTTCACCCAACAACGACAACCGACTCACGGAACGCTATGTTGTAGCGTTGATAAACGAAACAATGTAACTAAATTGCTAGTCAAAATACCAATACCACAGGACATTTTTTTTAAAGCAATATTTTTAGTGGCCCGAGCGGGCAAGTGGAAAGTACGTTATGCTGGCCCGGGGTGCCTTAATAGTGCTTCCGGGCCATTTAATGTCGAGCCCTGCCGGTTACCGGCCGGCCCACATCGTCTGACCGGCCCACTTCAATACCGGTCCCATCGGGATTCGTCCCGAACGTCCCGATGGCCAGTCCGCCCCCATTCAAATCTTGTTGCTTTAGAATTTGACAGCTTTCCCTATGTGTTGTCATGTAGTGTGAAAAAGGTAACCGTTATTAACATGTTACAACCGTGCCTGGCATGTGTTACAACTTACAACTGTCCCTGTACACAAGGACAGTTGTAACAGTTGAGTTTAAAAAAAAAAAATACATTTTCCAACCTGTACTTATTTCATAAAAACATCTTAAATACATTGTTTCAGTAGCTGACATATTGATAATGTATAATATAGCAAAATGGCTATCCTATTGTAAATGTTTTTTTATTTATTGGGGAAAAACCCAAAAAGTGTTGCAACTGTCCCTGGTCTCCCCTACTTTCCACTTGCCCGCTCGGGCCACTAAAAATATTGCTTTAAAAAAAATGTCCTGTGGTATTGGTATTTTGACTAGCAATTTAGTTAAATTGTTTCGTTTATCAACGCTACAACATAGCGTTCCGTGAGTCGGTTGTCGTTGTTGGGGGGAAAGCAAACAGCTGTTTGCTGCGGAGCACAGCGCGAGCAGGCTCCCGTGAGCGGGAGCGCGCTCCTTCAGACTATCGCGTCACCTAACCATTCACCAAAATGTTTTTAATACCAGCGGTAGCCGGGCAAAAAACAATCTTCAAATAAAAGAAAGTCACCGGAGGAGTTAAAGGAGAGTGACAGGGAGCATGAGAAGAAGAGGGAGAGAAAGTTTCAGCCAGCTTGATCGATGGAGTTGGCTTCTAGCTTACTTCCTGGTTTTAGGACGCGTCACTGGCTGCACCTCTCAATATCATGCCAATATAAACAAGGTCTTCTGTCGGCTCTGTACATCAATGCCGACCTATGCTGACAAGTAAGTGAAGAGTAGACAATATAAAGGTATTGGCGAAATGTCCCAGCAGTTTAGGATAATGAAGGTTCTAATCTAATCTATTACATAGCCATTACATGTCTAACTCCTAATGACAGGAAGGCAGAAAGTGCATTATACAAATAATAATACTCATAATAATAGCAGACATTTTTTTTAAATGACCACAATATCATTATTTTAATAAATCAAATATGAACAATTGAGGGAAATGAGGAAGAACTGATGATTCAAATGTTGTAGTACAAGCAGTAATGTAGTTAGTGCATAAATTAGGCTACTATTGCAACAAATGTGTTACTTTAATTCATTATTAGTCAATTTTGTTTGGTGGACGAATGCTCCGGGCCAGTGGTTACAATGGTGGGGCCAGTGATAATACAATTCCACCGGCCCGGAGGGCCAGTGGCATTTTACCCTTAATGTCTACCCCTGGTTGAGCTTGGTGATAATGAAAGGAGCATTCTGGAAGTTAGGGAGGCCATATCAGGATGTTCTCAGTTCAACTGAGTTGAAGGTCATACTGAGGACAACAAAGCATACATCTTTTGGCTGGAACAATGCCAGTGGTTTGCCAAACAATATTTAAAATGGACTAAGGTTGAGAGCTTGATTAATTAGTTATTATATTTTAAAATGTATTTTTTCAATGTGTAATTTTGTAGTTTTCTGGGCGATAAGTTAGTATTCATTATGAAGAAATAATGTCTCTGTTCAGTGCATTAAATGTGTAGAACTTCGATCCAATTAGAAAACCTATGGCTAAGACAATTATTTGTTTACCTTTGCTAGGCATTAGTTCAATGAAATCCATTTGCAGGTGATCCATTTATTTTTATCTTGGCCTAAAATATTAGTTTTACAACCCGTATGGGGGTTTAAGTCCCCTACGTGTATTGGGGTTTAAGCCCCCCCCCCCCGTAGGTGGTTACATATTATACTCACTTACTTTAATAATATCATTGTGTGATTCTTATTTGCTAATGTTTATCTATATTTACTACTTCTCACACATCTTAGCTAAGCTTGGGAACATTCCTTATTAAGATTTGTTGCAGTGTAGTTAGTTACAGTCTATGTGCACCAACAGTATGACCTTCAACTCAGGTGAACTCACAACTTCCTGATATGGCCTCCCTAACTTCCAGAATGCTCCTTTCATTATCACCAAGCTCAACCCCTCCCTTTCGATATATTATACTTTTTATTTCACTTGATTTTACTGACGGTCAAGCTACACTATAGAAATTAAGATCTCTGCATACTAAATATACTGTCTATGCACATCAAGTGTTTTATTATCACCCGACAGCCAATACATGTACAGCTTAAACTCTCTTAATAATTTAAGTCATCTTTCACATCTTTCCTTCTTATAATTTCCATTTATTTCTAACGATTGGGAATTTTACACTATTGCCTGGACACAATATTTGAAGGGTGACACATTGAGCTATGAGAACCTCTGGTTGTCTGATTATCTAACCAAACATTCTATTTATAGAGAAAATATTAAGCCTTAATCATGGAAATACCTAATAGGTCTGTCTTTAAATTCATAGGGGTTGTTCAATCATCTTTATTACCTTTTTGTAGCTAAAGTTTTGTTGTATTGCATGAAGACATTATGTTAGCCATTCCATGTTACAATTACATCAGTAGTATTTTGAATAGAATGGCTAATTGTAATACTTCTCACCTATCATGCAATAATAATAATAAACACACACTGCTAGAGATTACATTTAAGTGAGATGTACTTTGATATAAACATACTATATATTTTTTTGGAACTTGCCTAAGTATTGTTGCAATAATAGACATTTTGCATTAACCACAGCCAAGCATATCTGAACAGATGTAAGAGAGATTGTGTCATTTCATTCAATAAATGCAGACATTGTTATAAAACATTTGTGCTACAGAATAGTTTTATTCAGAGATACTTTTCTCTGATATTCTAGAAAACAGTCAAGAAAACAAGATGGAATGAAGATCACAACTCATTGCCCAAATACCAAACAAAAGTTAGATGTACAAGTAGCCACAAATGCAACCCTTTCACAGATCTGTAGATACAGTGCAAATATAAATCATTGAATCCAGTAAATAGCTGGGTTTGTTCTTACTGACAGTTCTGTAAATAAAGAAGCATCAAGCATATGAATTTGCTTTCATATCTAACAAAGTCCACCCAACAGTCCTTGAGAAAATGCCAGCTTATTACAATAGCTTATTCACTGGGATAATATTGACTCTGCTAGAGAAAACAAGCATTAGCCAAAAGCCCTGCACACGGCAAAAGTTAGTTTTGCAGAAAACAGAAATGATTGCAATCCAACATATCATTTGAACAATGTATGTAACACAGTGAAATGTCATCTTGGAAAATGATACAACTCAATAAACTTCATAAAGTATATGCTCGTTATGGCAACCAGACATTAATCTGATAAATTAAGTTCTGTTATTGTGGATATTTAGCAGAATCTATTATATTATTAAGTTGGGATGCACCAATATATCATAAGACTGGCAAATAAAAGCTTTAAAAAGCTTGTTTTTCTGCTGTCAAAATAATAAAAGAAAACAAGCCAACATGGTCTCTAGAAGACACTTGATTATCTTGATGATTCTTCACCTGCATTAAGATAGAGACACATGGACATTGGAATTGGCTAATATATTAAAAAAATCAGCCAAATAAGACGAAAACAAAATATTTAAAACACAACAACATATTGGTGCACCCTGTTAAGCAAAAGAAAAATTTAAAAAATCTGAAAGTTCAAGTAAAGAGTTTGAGTTAGCATTACCTTAATACTTTATATAATGCTGGGCTAAAGTTAGGTTTTACCTCTACAACCTTACCTCTACAACCTCACCTCTACAACCTCACCTCTACAACCTCACCTCTACAATTCACTCCTCTACAAACTACTCAATAAAAGTGCTTTGGCAAATATTCAAGTCTTTTCACAACACATACAGGGGAATAATACAATTGCTTGTATGAAGCTGCACTGTATAAAACAAATGAGTTTGTATTTGATGTCTTCACAACAATGGCAGTCCATTTTAACATTTATTCCGAAAGTTTCACAAGGCACTTTAGCATTCCTTTCTTAGCAATCTAATAAAGTATTGTTTTATTGGGCATCATTTATCTGTCAGCTGATAAAAGTTATAATTTAGTCTAAAATAGGCACTTATTTGTCTTTTATTTTCAAAAAAAAATGGAACTCGTTTGTTCTGGTTAATTTTACATTAAAATCTGATTTTTCTATCAATTTAAAAATGTTTTAATAATTACAATTATAAAACAATAAAAGTGGTATGAAATATGTTTATCTATAGTGCATCACCTGAATAAAATGGAAGTATATTTCCTTCAGAAAAAAACAAGATGTCACTAGTCAGAGACGATGACCAGTAACATTAAAGGAGGCACTACACTCTTAGTAGCTGTTACAACAATACATTGAAAAGTGCTCATTTCTTAGGAACTTGTGATTAGCAGGAACTCATAGTGAGTAGCGTAGTCTTATCTTAGTGACAAGTGAAGCTGACAAAACTAATATTAAAATGGTCGCCATTTACAATAGGACTGTATGTTGCAATTATTAAGTGTACAGAGTACAAAAACTACCTAAGTGTCAGCAGACAATCTCTGAGCTAAAGTATGATAACTACTTTCTGTGTTCTGTTGATTAGCAGTTCCCTAACTCTTATTGTGTGAAATGTTCTGTAAGCCTTTATATCTAGCCTCTGTATTATGCTTCTGCAGTGCATCACGATTTGAAAGGCCATCTTTTCTCAGGTCAGCATGCAAGGGAACATACAGAGCATGTATTCAGACTCAGTGGTCTTTGCAGAACTCTTTGTGACAAAAACTACAAAAGCTCTCCAGGGACCCCAGAACCTTCTGTTCTGCACTGGGTTTGTCCCCCTCCCCAAAAAAACGGTTCAATCTTTTTTATGGGAGCCTTGACTGGTAAAAGGAAGCCATGTGAGATTCTGCAGAGTCCTCCAGCCACCAGGGGATAGCGAGAAGTGAAAAAGAAGATGTTAATCGGCATGTGGGAGCACCACGGGTGCCCAGGCATCACGAAGACTGTGTTAAATGTAGTCTTGAAGAGCCTTTAAGGGAGAAATATCCGCCTTATTCTAACAGGTCCTGTGGAGAAACACAAACAAGGCTTATAAGGGAGGAAGATAATCACAAAGAAGAACTGAAAAAGTAATTTGACACAGAACCAGATACCTGATCTGAGTCTTCATTGTACTGTGCTTTTCCTGTCTCCATGTAGTGTGTGTCAATATCATCGACTCCTTCTATTTTATCAGCCTCAACATTCTCTCTCATGACAGAGTATCGATGCACGAGGAACCTGGTGAGGACATGAGTAACAAACAGAGATGAAATACAGTGTTCATTTATTTTTGTGCAGAAATATGTAACATATTTAACTGACCGTCCCCCGCAGACATATTTCTTAACCAGCCAAACGCCTGCAACAGCACTCGACAGAAGCATCGCTATGACAACCATCACTATGACAGCAGTGTTCGGTGAACTGTCTTCAGTCTGTAACGAGTTGCACAAACGTGAAGAAAGGCGTGAAGAAATGACATGCGAAAAACTTGAAAATCATTTTCACTTCATGTCTCTCAGCTTAGAGAAGAGACTGTAATATTCCTCAAATAAATACATCAAACATGATCGGGTCGTGCCACACCCCTACTAGGTAACTAACACATGCCTTCAGTGTTCACCATGACAAAGATCAGAGGTTCCCCTTTTGATTCTCAGGCCCTAACCCATCCCAATGTTAACTAGGTAGATACGGTTTTTCTAGCCTACCTAGTATTTTTCTCAGAAGAAGCTAAACTGACCAGAGAGTTTGGAGAAAGGACGTTGCTGGTGCACATCCTCCCCAGGTCTGTCTCCTTCCTGTCGGGCTGAAAACCTCCCTCACACTGGTCTCCTGGAACCTTCCGGTAGCTTCAATTTAAGAAGAGACAGAGAGACACGTCAGGCAAGACAAAGTGCAAAGAAAATTACACAGGGCAGGACAAGACAGCAGGTAGACTAAACATAAGATTCTTAACACTAATGAAGAAAAATAGAAGCATACTAAGATGTTTTGGGAAGTTTGTTATAGTTTCTTTAAAACCCTATACTTAATTGTGTCCACTATAGAGTGCTGCAGGGACAGTATCATTTTCTTATTCCATTGGATTATTTAATCAAATAAGCTCTTTGGTAAATGATACTTACACTTTAGCAAGATTAACACCACTTGTTTGATTTTTGCAGTGGAATTGGAATTGGCTTGGGCATTTCAAATGCTAACTGTGTTAAGGACTTGTTTCTGCATTAGTGACTTAACTAAGGAACCCTTTATTATGTTGCTTCATGAACCTTGTATTTATTGTATGTACGATGTAGTTATTCTTGAACTACATTGTCATAGAACAACACTAATAATCTGTAGCAGGCTCCTGGAAGTGAAGTGGAGAGGTCAACATACAAGGTTATATTTACGGCTGAGGAAAGAGAGAGTAAGATAAAAACAGGCCTCCTCACCCGCTGGTCTGAAGCTGTTCGGTGGTCCCATTTAAACAAAACTCCAGAGGGTGACCCTTCAGCTCCTCCTGCTCCACACACTCTGAGCTGTTCTGTGGCCGGTAATATCCAAAGTCACTGTGAGACAAGAAATTGACAGACACGATAAATATGTTTCCATTATTCTTACGGTTACACTAAGATGGCATTATAAATGTGTGCTATTTTACAAAAACATACCAGTGATAATCCTCTATTGTACACGGACAGGGAGACAGCTTCTTAGTGACGGCATAGTCCCTCCCGTTCCAGCAGACAGAGTCTTTCCTCAGGCGTAGGAAGGTTTCCTTATAGCCCAGCACACAGCCATCATGTGATCCACTGGGGTCTGCAGAGTGAGCCAGCCACTGCACATAGTCCCTCTCAGTGCCTGCACATGTACACAAGCACTGAGTTAGTCAAGAGGTAAAACCCTTTCTGTTAAACCCTCATTGTCCCACATACTCACAGTCTCTGGTGAGGATCTTCCTGTAGTCTATGGTGATCACCACCCATTTGCTGAAGTCGTTCCTGTAGCCCCACAGGCTGACGTTCATGGAGCGGGAGCCGGGCTCGCTGTCCATGCCGCTGAAGTGGAGCGGGTCGCTGGTGAAGTTATACGTATGCCAACACTGCCCCTCATCTGTGGAAAACCTGAGGGTGTGAGAGGCAAAATTGTCATTCTGTCATGACCCGTTAAATAAATACATTACTGTTACAATGCTTTGTGAGTTGTTCTTGCATTCATTTATTGATGTTTATTTCACTTTAATTAAAGCAAACAATGACTATATACTTGTTAAGCATTATATCTGCCTATACCTCAGAATAGTTATTAGATAATGATTGTAAAAATAATTATATATATAGTATACGTTATATTAATATTGCTATGAGAAATATAATAAACTATGACCCTTAAAAGTATTATGACTTTATCTTGTAATACATTACAAATGCTTGAGAAGGTGTTATGATGGATAAGTATTTGAATATTTAGGAATGATATCACTTTTATTATACATGTGCTAAAAGAAGATTATAATGCTTTACGTATATATTTAATGCAGTATATACATGGCATTCATAAAAAGTGCTACCAACGATACTAAAATAAACTAATTGTGTAGGTATATTCACTTTATCTGGTTGACAGGAGCGTTGGTTTGTTCCACAGCCACCAGCAGCCCCCCAGAGTCCATTATAGCGTAATGGTGGGGGCCTCTGAGAGCCAACATCCAGGAGTAGCCCCCGTCATCAGACACGTACACATCAGGTGAGAGAGAGGACACTTCATCCCCAACACTGCCTGAGGAAACGCAGGACAATGGTGTAAGTAAACATCTCACCATGCAGTAAAAAGTATTTATTTGTATTTATTTACCATGGGCAAGAATGATGCCCACAGCACTGGATTGTGAGAGAGGCAGCATGGGGACGTTCATCATCATGGTGATGCTGTAGGCTGCGTGGATGAGGAGTCTGCACTGTAAACACATGATTATGTGTTGGTACCAAGTCCACATGAAGACACTCATATTTTCTTATGCTAAAATTCCATAGAAACAAGAAACAGAACTGATCTCATACAATAACAAGACTCAAACAGGTAAGTGAACAAATGAAACACTCCAGAAGTAATGAGAAATACTCAATGATAAAAACTGAATATATTTAAATGATGCATGAATGTTTGTCTCACTCTGTTAGGCCTGTTGGTCGAGGTCTCGTTGTCACAGTGGCTGTTCTGTGGTCTGCGCAGCGTCTGCCATTTTGCTCCCTGGTCAAAGGTGATCACTGTCTCCATTGCACCATCTGCAGTCAATAACATTCAGTTCAGTTCAGGATCCACATGGGTACACAACTATCTAACCACATTTTCAAAAACATTTTCTCAATCCGTGGACTCATACCTTGCCTTCTATGTAGCAACTGTTCTTAGTTTATCCTACTATGGTGAGAGAATGAAAAATCTACTAAATCAACCAATCGAAAATCTGTTTGGCATCAATGGCAGTGAACATTTAGTCGACTTTATCTTAAATGATAAGGTTTAGTAAGGACTCATTACATAATGAGTTCAAGGAAGGATTCTAAATTTAGGATGCCAAAAAAACAAAACGGTATTCACAATCAACGCTATAAAAACACCCAATAAAATAGCCACAATGGAAAGCAGTTTGTGTTGGGTTGAAATGTTTTGTTGTTGTTTTTTTGGCATGTATACCGGATTTGCCACCCAATAGCATGGATCAAAGGTGGAATAAAGTTACATTGTTGTATAGTATAATAAGTCACTGTCTAAAAAGTATGAAATATATTTGTGGATAAGAAACATCAGATGGTTTACTAACTTTAACAAACATACTATTACATCATCACTGTGATGTTCCAGTGTGGCGAGGAGACATTAAGAGCCAAATTGGAAGAGCAATTCTTAAAATGAAAATAAATGATATCATATTTCAAAATGTTGACAAAAAGGTACCCGAAGACTCGTCTTAAATGTGTAAGTACATATAACTCGGTGTGCTGACTCACCCTCTGAGAGAACGCTGGTCATGTAGACGCCCCTGAGTGAAGAGATGGCGGTGAAGTCGGTTTCGCTTCCTGTGGTTGTGTAAAGATGGCGCTCCAGAGACTTGGAGAAAACAGCTCCTCTGTCATCTGACACATAGATGGTTCCAACACCTGAGTCTGATCGAGCACACACACACACACACACACACACACACACACACACACACACACACACACACACACACACACACACACACACACACACACACACACACACACACACACACACACACACACACACACACACACACACACACACACCACACACACACACACACACACACACACACACACACACACACACACACACACACACACACACACACACACACACACACACACACACACACACACACACACACATTTTGTATGACAGCCCCTAGGCTCCTGCTTGAGGACGCCTGCAGAGAAACGTTCTGCAGCTTGGAGGTATTTTTCAAGGACATCTAATGAGAGTTTAAATGGAGGTTATTTTGCATTATCAACGCTCTAGTTAACCATTAGCATCATCATCCACATCAATCATCACTATCAGCAGCATCCTCACTGGTTCTGACCTCCAGGGTCGTCCACATGCATGAATATCATGTCCTGATTGGATGCCAGGATGGAGTAGAACTGCTCGTGGTTGACTGTAGGAAGCTGAGCCATGTTCCACACTTTACCTCCGTCCACCGACACGTGGATCTTACGCTGTGTCCCCTAACACACACACACACACACACACACACACACACACACACACACACACACACACACACACACACACACACACACACACACACACACACACACACACACACACACACACACACACACACACACACACACACACACACACACACACACACACACACACACACACACACACACACACACACACACACACACACACACAACACACACACACACACACACACACACACACACACACACACACACACACACACACACACACACACACACATTAGAGCCAAAGATAGCAATGCCATAGACAGGGTTCATTCTGATTTAATCACATTTTTTTAGCCAGGGAAAAATTGATAGCTACAGTAACAACATTGAGCTTTAGCGCTGTACCTTTAGCTCGTAAAAAGAGACAACGGTATGTTCGGGTAAATATCCTTATTCGTTAGTATGTGATCACGCGGTATGGATTTAATTCATAATTAGCTGTGAACTGATCACAATATGAGTTAAACTACCTCCAGTTGAGGCCTGGCTGAATCAATCATATTCTGAACAAACACTGCCATAAGACATGTTTTGCTTATCTAAATACAAATAGCATGTTAACACCATTTGTGATTAGAGTCCACAAAGGCTAGATTCTGCATGTTTTTATGATTGTTATATGGGTTAACTGGCCCTTTGAGTCATTATTTCGAAACATTTACTTGCAGAGAGACACACACATACCTTGCCAGTCATGATAGAGGCAAAAACAAAGCGCCCCCCCAGTACGAAGGAGAAAACTCTGGTTGCAATGGTTTGGAAACTTCGACCATAATCTGCTGTCTTCTTTAACTCCAGCATTCCTTTACCTTCTAACAGGAAGAAAGAGGAATTACTACATGTAACGCAGGATTTTAAATAGACATGTGAATAAACTGTGTTCACTTACTGCATGATCCATTGTAGTTTGTTGTAAAGTAGATGCTGTTTTTTGGACCCCTATATTTGAGAAAAATTAAGAAACAGTAAAGGAGTGAATCTGTAGAAAGATCTAATTGTGCTTTTTTTTTTACTTCAAGAGTTCTCGGAGTTCAAATGTAAATGACTTTGAGAAATGATAGAGATCATAGATTATGGTTGTGGTTTTTTCGAAGTGCTTTGCTAGCGGTGCAAACATCAAACCCTCCCGGGCTGAGCTCCAACCAATCTGTCTTTGTTCGCTGCCAAAGGGGACGAAGGTTTTCACACTGCAGAGATTCTGCCGGTTAGAGGACTGTGGGCTGAATAAGAATGCCTTCGCTGACTCATGATTCACTCTGACTGCAGCCTCAGCTCCCTCTCTCTGCTGTCAATTTAGGTCGGGGTTTAAATAACAGCTGTGGTCACGCAGAGACATGATGTTCCCACAATGCAGCGCTCACAACCACAGGCTGACACCACCACTACCCCATGTGAACTTGAGGTGTCCAAAAGCAATGAAAGCAGGAGAGTGATCCAAACTGTGGTGAGAAAAACAGCTGGAATAACAGAAATGGACAAATAAAAACACACACAAACACGGAGGCTGTGTGGAGACAAATATGCAGTTTCACACCATGTCAGAGTTTCAGGACCCACTTATAACACAGTTTATATTTCACTCTGTACTAATCACACATCAATTACTGACTTAAAGAAGTCTCTGGTTTGGGACAAAGTAAACGTGTATTCAAGTATTACATTATATAGGATTAAGAGGAGGAGTGGGATCAGAAAACAAGATGTTATGTACTCTTGTCTTTTACTTAAGGAGGGCAGCCTGACCCATGTTCTTAAATTGTTCTATCTGGATTTACAGTTTATGGATTTACTGCTGTGTGTGCGCCATGGAACATAAATATATGATTTTCCATATAGTACACCAATAAAGTCTCTGCTTCAGGGCTTTATTTAGTAGTAGCTATGATGACGTAAATCATCAGGTTGTCAAGGGAGAGGGAAAAAATGAATACCAATAACTAACTGCCAATGACTAATAAGTAATAGTATTTAAAACACATGGTCCAAGCCCCCAACCCAATAATTCGTATCCCTATTGTTTAGTCTGGGTTCTTCAGTATGCCATCTGTAACATATTTAGACTGACAGATTATGTAAAGGAGAATTCTCACCATCTGACCAAACAAACACCGTCATGGATTTTTCTCCAGGTGGCGCCAAAGTCCTCCGACAGCCACAGGTCCGACTGCAGGGAAAAGGCTCAGTTAGTAAAGACTTTTGTGTTAGGACTTTTTGATAATATTGTTGATTAAGAAGAAGTCCACCATGTAATTATGAAACGTGATTAAGTTATAAACTCAAATCGATTTGGTTTGGTCTAAAGATTGAAAGCTGCTACCATGACACTGAGCGTCACAAGTGTGTTGCAGTCTCCGGGGTTGTACAGCATCTGAATGAGGGGCTCAAACGGCAGGTCGGTTGGAACAAAGGTCAAGCCAAAGTCCTGAGAGCGAAACAGTTTAAACCCGCCGATGTCTGACACATCTCCAGTGAGAATCACCTGAAACCAAACACAGAGATGAAATGTCCATCATACACTAATAACATAACATTAGACTTATAATTTCCTGTGTTATTACAAGACCAACACACAAACCACCATGTAAGTTAAGCTCCATAATGTGAACATTTCGGCTCACCTTGCCAGAGTGGTCAGGACTGATGGCGAAGCCGAACTCGCTCTGGATGAAGGTGTGGTTGATCAGGTGCGTCACATCTTTGAACGTCTTCCCATAGTCTTCACTGACACAGGGACAACGTTGCAGTTAGACCCTCTGACCGACCACAGCTATGACTAATAATTAACTGCTACATTTCCACTGGGTATTTCTCACCTCTTGTAGAGATTGGACTGGCCAAAACGCATCATGAACAACGGCACCTGGAATGTGGTCAACACCAGCAGGACCTGGGAGAAGAAGCAGGATAACACAACAGTCTCTGCAACATATTCGTATATTTAATTCAAACATTCATGTAAACAAACTCACCCCGGAACCGTCTCCCACCCAGGCCAGTGACAGTGAACCCATGGTGCTCACTTTGAAGGTGAACTGTAATGAAAGGAAAAAAGCGAGTTTTTAGGAAACAATCAATCTGAGTAATTCTTGCGTAATGGTCCTTGACTATGATTATTTCAAATATTTCAGGCACATGGTATTTGTTTAATATTCACTCAGGAAATCGACTGAAGGAAATTCACACTCAAGAGTACACAGTTTAGTCTTAAACAAAACATAAGAGAGTTTGTGTGTGTGTGTGTGTTTCTGTCCCGCGCTGAACAAGAGGACAGAATGCATTGTTTTTATTGTCCAAAGTAACTCGGCCAGTTGGATGCACTCTGCATGTGTGACCTACATTCCCGCCTAATGACAAAGCCGAGGCCAGAGAACAAAACAATCACCCGTGGCCCGAGCACAGCGAGAACACACACACAGACACACACACACATTTAAACACTTGCTCAAACGCATACAGTGACTGAAAGTATTTGTATTCTGTGTGAAAAAAATACATGTATGACTCTACGGACTGGTGTCCTACGGTTTAAGTTTAAGTTTTTACTTAAAATGTTTATTTATGTCAATCAAGGGAAAGTTCAATTTACACGCAATATTCCGCTATTAGGATCTGAGTGGTGCTAATAAGAAAGGCATTTGTTTTTAAGTGGTGTTTCCAAGTATCTAAAGATTATACAATACATAAACAAACACCATAAAGAATTCACTTGAGACAATACAAACTAAGGCCTCATTTTTAGACAAATTAATGCAATGCCTTCAAGACTTTTTAAGCCTCAGCTGGATCCTTGTGCAGAAGATTTGTTATTCAATAACACATTTTAAAAACAAAACCTCAGTGTTACGTATTAGTAGATGTCATTTGAGGAAAGAGTTCTGTCCTGAACTTTTATTTCACAACAAGTGCACTGACTGCCAGATTCCAGTCTGTTCACCCAGAGTGACATTCAAGGGTTTGGTCATTTCAGCAACATATTTAGCCACCAAAGGTTTCTCCCCTCCTGTCTTTCTCTGGCAGGGCAGAGATGTTTACAAGGTGAGCCGAGCCCCGGAGTGTCTGCACACCGCTCTATAAAGCCACAGGAGACGGCCAGGTCTGGCTGCTGGAAACTCCTTGTAAACAGGTCCAGTGGAAACTGTCCAGCCGCGAATATCCGAATGTGTGAACACAACTTTCCATCTATTCTCTACATAAATCACTTCATCACCACCTCGCCTGCATCACACTATTCTTTAATCTCCATCAGTTTATTGCTTGACAACTTAACCTCCTCTTTTTGCAGTAATTTAGTCAATCTGGTCTTCAGTTAGAAAATGTTAAGCATGACGAGTCCTGTCCTCCAAACAGTCAATAAGCCAATAAATCAGTGTTTTGGCTTCAAATCTTTCAGGGAATATTGTTTCTTGTCAGTTTGATCCATTTCCCTGTATTCCTGCTTTTCTCTGTTTCCATGTAATAAAAGTGATTATAGTGAAATAAAAGTCATTTTAAAGTAAAGGGCTATTATGGGTTTTAGAGATGGGTGAAACATCGAAGTTATGGTCATACTTGAGGTTTAAGCGGGACTTAACGGATTCACAAAAGTCCACTTTTTCTCATAATATGTAATGACGTTAAGAAGAGATCAATAAATACTTCTCTGTCCTCCCATCTTAACATGCAAACCGGCTTTGATTCATAATTATAATCATTAACAACCATATCAATACTACTATTGCAATAATCACAACATTAGTGTGACAGAACCATAAAAACTAGTTTCATATAATAAAGTAAGCCATTTCATGGTCTTAGCCTGATTATCTGTGCTTTATAATGACAACTAATATATATATACGACTGGGTGGTTAAACCCATTTTGTTTGTTGTAAGTACAGTGAAAGCAAGGATTTCAAAACTCACTGATTTGAATTATTCTCAACACAATTAAAATACATTTACTAAGAGTCAGCTTTTGTTTCAGGGAACAAATATCTGTCAGCAAGACCAAAACAAATACTGTATAAGTTCTTATTATAACTTTACGAAGAAGTGTCATACCATTCAAATTATATTCTATTTTAATTAGGGAGCACAAACATGAAACAATTATTGGTCAAAAATAAGAGCCTACAGCCACGTTTGCAGAACTATGATCCTGTAGTTTGTGTACACTTTGTGCTACACGCAAACGTCAGCATGCTATCATTCTTACAATGCTACATGTTTAGTCGATGTATCATCAACCCCATGTACCTTTGCATTTGAGCTGTTTAGCATGGTAAAGTGTGCTAGCTAGACAACACAAAGAACATCTAATAATGATGGAGGTGTATTTATGTCAAAAAAGTGACTACTGGCTGATGTATCGGAAAGGTCAAAAACGAGTATCAAAAACATGCTCTACAAATATTGTATAACCCCTACTCTGCAACATAGAACATTCATTTATTCTGGATGTTATCACAACGCAAATAACTCCCATGGAAAAGAAGGAAAAGCAATAAAAAAAGTTATCTTTACAAAAGTAAGAAGTGTGGTCACGTTGAGCAGAGGTCACTGCAGGTCAACAGGATGCAGGTTGTGTAATGTGGATTGTTTTAGGATCACATATTTGCAAAGGTTTCTGCCAATAGCTTGCACATCTGTATTGAATCCAATACAATCAATCCAATTGATGTTTTCCACATCTGCTCCCCTGAAACCCCTGACTAGACAAATGCTAAATGCTTCACTGAGACTGAAACCAAAACAACCAACATCATAAAAAAAAGGTCAGATGAAAAAAGGCTGTGAAAGCTGTGACTGAGTGAAAACCGCTGGAGAAGGGTTAAGCAGAACGGGAAAAGGTTATTAACCACTCGGTCCTGTTCTGTAATGGGGATAGCAGAAGCACAGAGGGAGACAGTGAAGAGAAGAAAAGACGCTTGAGTTATTAGTCAGCGAAAAGAGTGAAGAGATTAATGCCTGACCCGGCTGGCTGTGGCCTCACAAACCAGACATGACCTCATGCTGCATCACATGTTTCATTTAAGGGCTTGCTCCTTTGAGCTTCATCTGCTCAAAAGCTCATGACACTCCAGGTGTGTGTCAGTGGATCAACTTTCGAAGATGAACAGTGAAGCACGAGTGAATGTTACCCACTCTGCTGTACATGAACGCACACACACGTCCATGCAGACGCAGTCATAGCCTGTTGGTGGGTGGGAGCACAGCGAGTTCCTCTCAGAAGTCGGACGCCAGCACAATGAGCTCCTTATTCCCTCTGCTCTGGGTTTTAACCTTTCTGCTTCAGCCGTGTTTACACACACAGAACTTCAGAAGAGGAGGTCAAACTCTCTTGGCTCTGATCTAAACACATGAAGCTGTGTATACCAACCCTCTGATGCTGGGCTCAGCTGGGTAAGCTGGGCTGTATTATATACATTGTTCAAGAAATCCAGCCATGTGTTGCTCATATTAGCATTTAGTGATATATCTTTATATGCATGTTATCAAGACAAAGCACCATTGTGCCTGTGTAGAGTTTCAAGCATGACTGTAGACTCAAAGTCCTAGTTTTGTTATATTTTATACAACAAACAATTCAGTGATTAATAAAGAAAATAATTGCCTGCAGTCCTGATTACATCTACATGGATGCAGGACAGAGACAAATCTGCAAATGGTTACATCTGAGAAGCTAGAACCAGCAAAGTAATGGCATTTTTGATGATAGAAACATTTGACTTTACAAACATGTATTAGTTGTATGTATGATAATCAACTTTTAGCACTGGTGTGGATACAATTAAATGCAAACTCAGATTAAAACATACTTTATAAACTTCTACAGCTTCTAAAATTCAAGCACAATTCTACCTCACAGTGCTTCTCTATTTTCACCAGTTTGTTGCTCTCATTGGATATCTCTCCCTGTATATCAACAAACCCATACTTTCCTTAACTCTCTCTCTCTCTCTCTCTCCCCCCCTATCCCTCTCTCCCCCTATCTCTCTCTCCCCCTATCTCTCACCCACCATGTGGAACATCAACTCTGCTGCTTTTCTTGGTGCTCCCACAGCTGGCTGCCACCCATTATGCTTCACCCTGAAAACAGAACATGTTTTTTCTCTACGATCTTTCGGCCAGAGGGGATAGAGGACGGGATGGAGTGAGGAGGACAAAATAATCGTAAAGGAACAGCAAGCTAGTTTTGGAACCAGACTGCGTCAGCTAAATGAACCTTACACAAACATACAGCAAAAGAAGCTCAGGCTGGTAAACAAAACACATGCTGTGTAGACTAAGTTGATCTGGCATATATTACACCATGTATAAATAAAACAAGGAGTTACAACGACTGATGTAAACGCCTTGTCTGATCCAGCCCTGCAGCTCTGATAACAGAACATTTAAGTCCACACTGGCGCTCAGGTCGAGGCAAGCTGTAAAATCGTGGGGAATGTTTGTGAGGGAAAAAAGACCCCGAGGAGACAGGAGGGGTCTGCTCTCACGCCGGATCGTTTTCATGCTCAAAGCTAGCCCAGGTGTCTGAGGCCACAGAAATTATATAACGTACACTTCTCTCTCTCCACACACACACACACACACACACACACACACACACACACACACACACACACACACACACACACACACACACACACCACACACACAACACACACACACACCACACACACACACACACACACACACACACACACACACACACACACACACACACACACACACACACCACACACACACACACACACACACACACACACACACACACACACACACACACACACACACACACACATTCCTCTGGACATCTGGGTTGTTGTTGTTGTGCTTCCTATTACAACATGTTCTGTACTAAAATAACAGAAGGTACAATTTGGTCTATTATAATGTGGGATCATGGTTAAGATTATAAAAGAGTTCAAGTCTATAAAAAAAGGTTAAAAAACCTGAAGATGCTGGGTTTTGTACTGAGAAAACAAGGTATTTAAAGACATCTACTCAGGTTTGAGCAACTGGGAAAAACATTGTTCATTATGTTGTAAAATGTTATAGACCATACAATTAACACTAACTGTATTACACCCTATACCATTCGTCAGATGTCAGAATGGACTAATGGAAAGGACAGAGACTGACAACCTGCATTATTCAGATCAACAAAAAGCAGTGTAGTTCTTCCATCAAAACATTTGCAATATATGCTAATGTTCACTTCTTTCAGTCATTCCTAGAAGTCCATCTGTCCACAACACAAATATATTAAATTGGATTCCAGTGTACTAAAAGGAGAAGCAAAAAATCCTTACGGTGGAGGCAAATATTGACTTTATGATAGATCAACTATTAACACGGTTAGGAGGAACTACTACAAAAGTCATACAGATCGTTTACGTGTGTCTTTTAACATTACAGATGGCTTTCAAACAGAAGCATTCCCTCTGTTGCAGTATAAATGTTCATGTTATATCATCTAAAGTTATCAGGGTCTATCTGTTTGGTGGTGTAATTAATTTGAAAATGTGTGGACACTATTTGCAGCTCCATGTGACCAAAGACACATTGGAAGTAGCCTGTGAGTTTACCCCAAAAGCAGCAAGCATTAAGACGAGGCTACTTCCCCTCTTCTGAAAGTGTTATGTTGTTATGGTGGTTAAAAATAAACCTAAACAAGTCACTTACAGAGTGGGTGCTGTTCTGCAGGGTTGACTCTACTCCATGCAGGGCTGTACATGTCTGTTCATTCAGTCCAGCGCTGCGTTTCGAGAGCTCCGACTTCTCTAAACTATATCGCTCTTCGTCACTGCCAAACTCCCTCTGTAGCCTCCTCAAACCTGATAAGTTGTCTCCCTCTGTGCCCAGAGCAGACCAAAACAGTCCGAGCGCCAAAACGCCAGACACGGAGATCATGTTTACAAGAAGACTGCCCAACTTTGGACTCGCGAGAAGCTTTTCTGTCCCAACAGTTGGCTCCACATGCCCCCCTCATCACCAAATGCATCTTCAATAACGGCCCATGCACGGGGGCAGGTGATTGGTCAGTGGCAGAATAAGATGCACGCTGATTGGACGGCGGGAATCTTCCTCAACTGAGATGTCAGGGGTCTGATGGTGTGACGCTGCCCCCTGGTGGAAAGACTGCGCGGTGACCGGGAAAAGTTGTAATCTTTTTAATTGGAGAATGTATTCCTTGAATTTGAATTCCAAGAAACATAAGAAAAGCAGAACAACAAGGCTGGATTATAAGGGTTCCCAAAATGTGATTAGTTTCCCTTAGGAATATCTAAAGTATTTATGACTATGATCATCTTAGCGATTACTTTAATAGTTCCTAAACATGAAGTACTGTAATTGAGGCACAAATATAACTATTACAATTGTCCACAATAGGATCCTAAATAGTTAAGTAATTCATTACTTCAACTTCAAACTAGTTTTTATTGTATCCGTTAGTGAGTTTCCTTTATTTTAAATATTTAAACATTAATAAATTAATGTAAACGTTTTCAGAGGATAAATACACGATCGTCCAAAAAGGAAAATTAAGGAGCTAGTGAAATATACTAAAATTAAAGAAAAAAATTGCTTCATCAACTCATATATATATATATATACACATATATTTTCTTTTTAACTTTTAATGGAGGCCGTTTTTCACTTTCTTAACATCGTGATGGGTAACCACGGGATATGGGTAATTTACACTTACGTGAGCTTCTTAAACCCCTACAATATTTTTTTACTGAAAATAACTGATTCAAAAAGCTTTTTTGTTAGTAAACAAACATCCAGAACTCACTGTTGCAACCAAATACCTGTTTATGTTAACTGTAATGTGATGTTTTACAAAGAACAATACTTAGTCGAGAGGAACCATGACATAAAAACAAGAACACGAGCAAAACACAAAAAGAGTCGGACAACTTTCCGAATACAACAGTTTTATTGTACTGATTTGTAACAAAAAAATACCCCCCCCCCCCGCCCTAACTGTTTCCCTGCCGCTCAGTTGTAAGCGCTGGTCAGACTGCTGTACAGAGTTGTTCAGATACTGAGAGACAAGTTAATTAGCACGTTACAAAGAGAAACTTCTTATGCAATCCAAAAATAACCTGAATGCAGTAAGGAGAATGTGCTGATGGAAAGTTGTGGTTGTGTTGTGACATTCAGCCCAGGTGTTCCTCTCCTCTCCTGCCCAGATCTCCAACCAGGACTTTCAAGTGTTTCTGCTCTAGATATCCTTGATAACATCTTCCAGCTCCTCTTTGGAAAACATGTGGAAGGTCTTCCCGGGCTCTACTATTGCGAGCTACAGGAGAGACACAGAAAAAAAAAGCCTGCATTTAAACTTCAGGATTGACACACTCACTGTCCTCTACAAACTTAGCACTGCTCAGCATTTCATTTTTCAAACAAAACAATTATTGAAAAGGGCATTGGTAATGCGGTTTCAACTACACATTTTTAAACCCAACTTTTAAGCACCATGTCAAATTAAAATCGATTGTTAAGAACTTAGAGAGAAATTAAGAACTGACCTCAATGTTGGTGGCGTTGAGCTTCTCCTCCATCACCTGCTTCAGAATAGTGAGGGATGACTTGATGGCGTCTTTCAATGTCATGGACTGTCAGTTGGCCAGGGACAAAAAGAAAAGATACAACCCATTAATAATTTAATTAATTTCCTTTTAAACAACTTGTGCCTGTATGAAATTCAGAAAAGTTCTATATTTCAATAAAAAAATGTTTAGGCAAGTTTCCAAGTCACCCAGAAGAAAGAAGTATATCAAAATAATATTTATGCCGTCTCAACATAAACAAGCATTGGTCAGTACCTTGTGGTAGATCTCTTGCAGAGAGCTCTGTGCTCCTTCAGACGCTGAGCCGATGGCCCGAGCATCGCACTGCACAAAGGTTCCTGATGGGTCCATGTGGTACCTTCATTCATAAACAAACAACACTTAAGAATCTGTGAAGTAACTAATCTGTGAAGTAACAACTAAAAGTGACCATGTTTCTGCTGAGTCTAAAGCAAAATGCACAAATAGTAATGTATACGTACAGCTGGGGTCCTTTCTCATCAAATCCTCCGAACAGAAGTGCTACGCCGAATGGTCGACTCTGTAGATGATGGCATAGAGATACAGAGCAGAGAGAGAAGAACACGTTACGCTAGTTTACTAGAATACCACCAAACATTAAGCCGTAGAAAAACAAAACATGATTAGATTAAAGTTTGAGTAGATGAGAATTTTCACACACAAAAATAGCGCAATAGGTTAACTCTTGTTACTTTAAGTTTATCTATTTATTATGCCTGCAAAGTTTTAAATACAACATATTGTTTAAATAGTTTGCCTCCATGATTTGTAAATGTGTGACTGACCATGGCACCGGGATCAGCGTCCTCCTCTCCGAACTGCAGCGCCAGGTTGGACACGGCCTGAGTCACACTCTCCACTGTCATCGTCTCATTGTAAGTGAACCAGTGGTTCTGTGGAAGAAGATATACACAGATTATTTCATAGTTCAAACACAAAGTCAGTAAACTGCTTATAATTCAGTGTTCGTCATACCTGTGTTTCCACTCTTGCTTTGTCAATAAGAGTCTTGGCATCAGCTATCAAGCCACTCATGGCACAACCTTTTAGGAAGAAAGAAAGTAAATGAATGAACTGCCAGTCCTGTTTATCTTTAAGCCTAAAGCAACATGAT
This sequence comes from Gymnodraco acuticeps, assembly GCF_902827175.1. Lineage (NCBI taxonomy): Eukaryota > Metazoa > Chordata > Actinopteri > Perciformes > Bathydraconidae > Gymnodraco > Gymnodraco acuticeps. Next base: position 593,091 of record NW_022990206.1, on the reverse strand, counting down.
CAAACACGGAGAAAAGTAACGTTATTCCCTGTTTTCTAAGGGAATAACATTATGCAAAATAAAAGATGCGTTACCCAGAGTTCCCGTTAGAATATTTTTTCGCCGGTCAACATGTCCGTTAGAGTTTAAATCTTCCGGACAAAATTTGAAAAGTGCCGGTCAAAGGTCTTCTTTGTTATTTATTGAGCTTTAAAACAAATTAATATGATTCGATTTTAAACAAACTAATAATAGTAGATTAACTACATTATTCAAAAGTGAACAGTAATTTACAATAACACGGGAATAATAAACGGAGCGCTCTCTCTCTCCTGACAGCCCGTCAGTATCATGCAGCTCGCGGATCAGTAATAGTAGTGACCCGACAGTAAAAACTAAACATATCTATAACTAGTTTAGGTAGTTTGAGAGGTCATTAAAATAGCTACGTGTGATATTCTAACCTGAAGTGTGTTTTGTCCGCTCACCGCTGCATGTGATCATGCAGAGCTGCGTGTCGACTCGTCAGCAGCAGCTGATCTCTCTCTCCCGTCAGATTAGACTTTACTCGCGTTTATGTCCATATCGATCAGATATAGCTAGTTCTAGCTAATGATAGGACTACCTGCTTATTAAAAGACACCTAAACAATAAGTGTCGCTATGCAACCGGGTGAGGCCACAAAGTATAGCACAGCATTATGCATTTGTTTACATGTCGACCGGAACCCTGAGGCATTACCAACAGATCAACGCACAATCAACCCATACAGAACATCTCTTTCTCCACATTACGTGTTAGACATTAGAATGGACTATTCTTGTCTGTCACATACTCTTTTGTCTGTCACATAAGTGGCGCATCAGTATGCGGTATTGCGCTAAGGGGAAATTATTTTGACCGGACACTTTGACCGGAGAGATTTAGATTTGCCGGTCTTCAGCATATTTTACCGGTCGTAGTCCGGTAATTACCGGCTAACGGGAACTCTGGCGTTACCTAAACATAAGGCAATAATCAAACAAAAGATGCACATTGTATTTAAAGTATCAATATTTTTGAAATGTTTGCATTGTTTGGATCTCACAAACATATTCGTAAAAAAATTATGTTTTAATACAAAGTGCAAATCTGTGGTTTGACTTAGTTTGATTTTAGTCCATTTAAAATGTGCCCCAACCTTTCAGAGCTCATTCCACTTTATGTAACATGCATTTCAAATGTATTAAACACACTATAAAAATGCAGTATAATTGAAAGTAGAGATTGTTAGCCCAACATGGCTGCTTGTCTACTTCATGATTATAGGGAAGAGCAAATGACAGTCTGACGTTAACATGCAGTACACTCAGGCAGTTCACTCAGCATTCAGGTCTGAGGTTTAGTAAATCTGTGTCTGACTGTCTTACCGATGTGAGTATCAATCTCCACAATCTTTTCAATGCTGTTCGGCTCCATCAGCGGAGAGGTGATCCTCTTCTCCACAGCCAGACACACCCCCTCTGATGTCTGGATACCAATGGCTGTAGAGCCCAACTGGGAAAGCAAGGCAGACCAGACACTTAGGATTGTTGGATGTGACATTTGTTTTCAAGTTAAGCACCAAAAGCACACAGAAAAGTATATAAGCCACCTAAAGTGATTCAGCATGCAATACTCACCTTTATGGCTTCTATGGCATATTCAACCTGGAACAATCTTCCTTCAGGAGAGAATGTGTTCACACCTCTGTAAGACAGATATAAATTAACATTTGTAATATTTTTATAATTAGTATTATTAGTAATAATGGTTATCAGTTCGACATTGGTAGAAACCAACTTGTGCTGCCAACAAAGACATATACCGTTATTTAGCATTATGTTGTGGTTAGTGTTTAGAGGCTCCATTGCTGAAGATTAAGCGTTAAAGTTGCCCATCTTGACTATAATACTGTTTAACACAGCCTTTGAATCTTAATTGGGATTTACTGGTTGAATACAATGATTTTTTTAAAGAAATGGTATACCGAAAGTGAAAGAGAACTTGTTGCGAAGTGACTAGCTAGCTGCTAAGGTTAGCTCACTACCTGCAACAAACAGCTACCTCGTTAAAACAAGTGGATGAAAAATAAGCATGTCCAGATTTCCTGGTGCACTACACATCAACAATTGCCTGTCAAAACATCTCTTAGCAGAATTATGCACTCATAAGTTTCCTTGTTCACACATAAGCGCTCAATTAATGACAAAGCAATTTGTGTTGCACCTACCTGTCATACTCCGATCTTGTCAAAAACATGGTTCAATGTTTAGCACAGGACCTGCAAAAAGAGAAGAGGGTACTATGTGAGAGTCCAGCAATATAAAAAGTAGTGATAAAAGGTCAGGACAATTCCTTGCTCCGAGTTTGCCGTGACACTGTGTGATAGCTAGCCTAAAGTTAGCTGCGATACCGAGCAAGCATGCTAGCTAACTGACGCAGCTAATCACTCAAACTGCGCAGAAACTGCTTATTTAAGTCTAACCTCGATTTGCGGAGATTATAATAACATTTAAAAGAACATATATTGACAATTTAGCGACATCCTTTTAAATAAGTGCACTTGTTAGACTAATTTACCTCCAGTAACAAACCCTTGAATGAGTTCGCTTGTTTCAGGGGAAGCGTCTGAGGTGTAACATCCAAACGCGCCGGATGTCAACAAATCTGAAACGAAAGTTCCGCGTGTGCAGCGCTGTCTCTGAATATCCTTGGTAATCACAACATGAGGTTAAATATCTGCTTTTCAGCAAGAAGTCGAGGGTATATTGTCTGATATACAATAAATTGATACCGATATTAACTAAAACATGTGATCAATTTACATTTTGCAAAATAGGGCACGTTATAAAAACCTCACCACTGCCCTTAATATAAACTCAGATTTAAAAAGTATGGTCTTGTTTTTTCTCTTGAAATGAATCTAGAGCAGAATTAAATAATCAACAGAAAATCTGAATAAACGCTTACCTCCATTGATACAAGCCATATCATGATATTATTGGTTGTTGTCGTTATAGTGGGTAATTTTTTTAAGTACACGGCCTTCTCATCAAGCACCAGTCCCATATGGTCTAGCGGTTAGGATTCCTGGTTTTCACCCAGGCGGCCCGGGTTCGACTCCCGGTATGGGAACTACCATTTTAAGGTAAGAACAACTCGAACATTGAACAAAGTCAACTCTTCATCACAAGACGGTCAATTCTAATGTAGATTCAGTAAGTACAGTTCAGTAAGTTCCACTGCCCACATTCCTTATCTAATTGATTCAGAAATATATGGAGGACAGAACATGACAGAAGCATAAATAAATAATAAACAAATGTAAAAATAAACACGGAAATAAATGAATAAATGAATACATTAATATACTAATACATAAATGTAGAAATACATGTGGAAATAAATACAGTTCTGTCCTCAATAGTAATACACCTTGCAATATTGTTACAAGGATACCCTTCGATGATATACAGTACCTGTGTAGTTATAGCATACCATCAGCCACTAAGGGTCGTCTTTGAGCTGAACAAGGCAGTGAAAACTCTACAGTCTATTGTGGATTAAGTGGGACATTGAGCTACTTAACTAGAGAAACAGGTTTACTATTGCGATATACACTGAATGTGATATGAAGGACTACAAAAGGGCCTATATTAGTTTATTTGTGGTGAGGATTGATTTACTGATGACGATTTGTCCAGCACTATTATTGTTACTAAAGAGATCAAGCATTGGTGAAATACTTATTTTTGTTTAAATACTTTAATAGCCCAGTATATACTAATAATAACAAATTATTATCATTATTATAATAACAAATAATAATAAATATAATATGTATAATTATACTTCGAAAATACAGAGAACTGACATTTACAATAACTAAGTATTTTCTGGCATTATTTGAAGTTCTTGCTCATAAATCTAGACTATATGTTTGAGTTACTTTTGTAAATGAAATTCTGTGAGGCGAGGGGATGTACATGCAGGCCGGTGTCGGGTTTCATTTCCCGGGTGGGATCAGTTGAGTTTGGTCTTGTTTTGGTTCTGTGTGGAAGTCTAAACGCGGTGCTGTCTGGTTCTTGTTCAAACACTGAAATCTGCTCAAGCCTCAAGCCCTGCTGCTGCTGCTGCTGCTGCGGATGGATACAGGTTGCATGTTTGCTTACCCTCAGGCTCGCCTGCCAGGTGCACATCCATAACATTTCTCTACACCATTACAGCAGTCAACATGAAGCCCGAGAGGGAGGACATCATTTTTCAGGCTCTCCTCTTGATCCACAGTAAGTAAACTAGAGTTTGGAGAGTATAGCATTGTTTTACGTCCCAGTTGTGTGCATCCAAGAGTATGCATTCTAAACTTGTCATTATTGTTTTTAAATGGTTGCCAGTACTTGAATGGATTACATTTAGAGTGTTTTGTTTTTTCCCCATATTTTCTTCCATGCTGCATATTTAAAGACTTTGAAATCACCAAGAAAAACCAAGAAAACACATCATTGGTTGACCTTTAGAAACAGAATATTTTGAGTAGTTTGAGATGAATAGGAAAGCCAGCCCTGACCTGATGATTTCCTTCTGTCCACCTCCTGCTTCAAGCACATTCCTGTCAGATGAGTTTTACTGACTCGGGGTCCAAAAACACTTTTAGTCTACTGCACATTATAATCATAAGCTTCAAGAGTGCTTTGAACTATTGTTTTCATTAAGGTATATTTCGGTTTTTTTAAGCCTCAGTTGATTGGCACTTGATCTCATGTGCAGACCCTGAATGATTTCATTAATTGAACCACCATGAGTTGAGTCTGCATTAAGAAAGCCTTTCAACATGCAAGAGTTTAACATTTTAACACAATATGCAGTGGCAGTCTGGCATCGTCTGTTCATTTGTACGTTCACTACCTCTGTTTCTATTTCAGTCCCTGTTGCCTGCCTCTTCACTGCAGGTATGTGTTTCTGTGTGTGCAGTTGAGATTCATATAATGCATTTGTATTCAGGGACTTAGTGTGTAAACACCCCCCCCCTCTCTCTCTCTCTAGTGTCAGGTCAGTCTGGCAGCAGCAGCAGTGTGGTGGTGGCAGGGTACAATGTGAGCGCCCCCGCTGGGTCCAAAGTGCTGCTACAGTGTGTGAGCGGCCGCATGGTGTGGACCAGAGACCAGCTGAAGGACAGGCAGAGGGTGGTGCACTGGGACATGTACCGGGCCCGGCCAGACTACGCCATGGAGAGGGTGCTGGACATGTACTCTGCGGGGGAACAGAGGATCTACAACTCCTACAACCAGGGCCGGGTGGGCCTCAGCCACAGAGCCTTCAGGGATGGGAACTTCTCCCTGGTCATCAAAGGTCACTCTCTTTCACTCTCATGTCTGTAGCTGCTGGAGAATTGGTCTCACCATGTGACGGTCATTATTACTTTGTCGGTCTGATTCATTTCAGCTCAACTTTAATGTCACAAGTCATAAACACAACTGCTCTCTTAACCCTTAGATGCATAAGTGGGTATTTTTTGACCCGGTGAGGTGGTTTTCTTGAAGTATCTTTGTAATTACATTTTTTTATCATTTCATATTCCAGCTATTCCTCAAAAAACATGTTTTGGATATCATGCCATTCTAATTTTAAATTTAAATTTTAAGAAATTGTAGTTTTTGTATTACCCCAAGCTTCCATAAGTGGGTAAAAAATGACCCGTATGCATTTTCTATGGAATCCTATGGGGAAACGTTTTTTTTCAAAATGTAATTTTTTTTTCTAAAATTATAAATAGTGAAAAATTAAATATAAAATATTTCTAGTGTGAACCAAAATATAATACTAAATATTATACAAGGGATCTTTCTTAACCAAAATGGCATCAAAACACATTATTCTAATACGGGTCCTTTTTGACCCACTTATGGAAGAGTGTAGGGTCCAGTCACTCGTGCATCAAAGGGTTAAGTGGACTAAATACACCCAGATTTAGGGTCAATGTACACTTACCCTCAAGTCTGCCATCAATTTTGGTTCAAACCAGTAGGGAAAAAGGTGAAATACTAGAAAATAATTATTTAGACATGTTATTCATATTCGACCATAAAATTGTCTTAATTTATGTATTTGTTTGTTAAAGTTACATTTCCCAATAGAGAAATAAGTCAGTTAAGTTTTCAGCAGAAGTTGTTAATCAGATCCTGATGCATCCCATCTCAGGAGATTTTTAGTTGGAAATCTTAGTTTGAAATCTTGTCTTAACACTCATTTTACAAAAACAATTGTTTATTTCTGTGTGGTTAGCAGAGGTGGTCTTTGTGTCATAAAACATGTGGCAGAAACCTGCTGTTTTTGAAAATTGCACTCAAATGCTTGAGGGAACATTGCAACGTCCACATACAGCAAAACTGAGTTGCTTGTTTAGTGATTATTTTCTTAACATCTGTGCTTGCTTCTTGTACTTCTGCCATTTATTTTCAAGCAGCTGAAAGAGAAATTGGATGCAATGCAAAGCATACAAGATTCATGAACTCATGAACTACAGAATGGCGTTTTCTAGTATTTTACAGTAAGTAAATACATAACAAATATATTCTGTGTTTTTGCATCCATAGACGTGACGATGAATGACAGAGGTCTGTACTCCTGCAACCTCCACCATCTCTACTGCCACCTGTACGAGACAATCATGGTGCAGCTTAACGTCACCAAATCACGTGAGTATCACGCAGCACTTCAATCTTCAATGCTGCAGACTCAAAGCTGACTCAGTTTGTCTTTTGTTGCACATAAAGGTCGTAAAGAGCAGCGTTTCTGGGATGGACACAAGGCGGTGTATGTGGTGCTGCTCGGCAATACCGCGGTGCTGCCGTGCATCAACCGCCGCAATGTGTGGACAGACTGGAGTGATGAGGAGGAGGACCAGCAGGTGAGTGAAGTGCATGAGTTTGTTTGTATCAGTCTCATTCTAGATTTACTTTTAATATAAAGGGATCATGTGGTATTTCGTAAAATACGCAACCTCTCTTACCTCTGTGGCCTCCAGGTTGTCCACTGGGACCGTCAGTCCCCAGGGGTCCGCCACGACCGGGCCGACCGCCTGGTGGATCTGTACGCCTCTGGAGAGCAGCGCAATTACGGACCGCTATTCCTCCAGAGGAAGATGAACATCAGCAGTCAGGCATTCTCAGAGGGAGACTTTTCCCTTTCCATAACTAATCTGCGGGTGTGTAAAAGGAGAGTTTTTAACAGTAAACACAGGAGCCCTTTAGTTTCAGTACATACAGTAAAGAAATATCATATGGCAAGAGGTACACTTCCCACTGGAGTAGTGTTACTGTGTGTGTGTGTGTGTGTGTGTGTGTGTGTGTGTGTGTGTGTGTGTGTGTGTGTGTGTGTGTGTGTGTGTGTGTGTGTGTGTGTGTGTGTGTGTGTGTGTGTGTGTGTGTGTGTGTGTGTGTAAACAGTGTTTCACAACACATGGAACCTCCATTAGTAATTCAGCTCTTAACAACTCTGTTGGGAAAATGAGGCAGTAACAGTACGTTGAGCAACTACATTCATGCTTTAAGACAATAACAATAGTAACATACCGAACAATTTAAGATATGCCAAAAAGTACTTCCCAACAGTCCACTTTGTGTCGTTTGTAATTATAGCAAAGAAAAGTTGACAGTCACGTCTTTGGATTGTCAGGGTCCTGGTGTTTTCTGATATTGCTCATAGATCAGAACATGGGCTCGGTGTGGCTCACACTGTGGACGAGACCAGCTTTCCAGTCAGCTTCAGGCAACACTCAGCTGAGTGTCACACCATGTCTGTTGTTGTTTCATGTTTGAAGACATAAAGTATGTATAATTAGCTCTTATGTAACACACACACTTTTACCCTGGCAAGACAGCAATAGATAATTTCTTAGTTTTTATGGATACCATTAAATAGTGATTGCTTAACTCAATGATGAGCAGATTTGTAAAGCATGTTTGTCACAACACAAGCTTGTTTTACTCCATTGCCCTTTAGATGCTGGCAATGTGAAGAACTTTTCCAGGATGCTGTGTGTGAAGAGCTGCATGAAAACGTTCACGTACATGAATTATTTTTCAGATTTAAATATTATTACATACAATTATTATTATATATAATCAGATTTGATAGAATAATTCTGATTGTGTGCACATCCAAAACAATCTATTCTGGTGTTGTTGTTGATAACATTTGGATCACATATTATTTTATATGAAGGCACATTCAGTATAATATGTGTGCATGTGTTTTTGTCTATGTGTATTCAACAGCCCACAGACCAGGGCATGTATTCCTGCCATCTCCACCACCATTACTGTGGTCTGCACGAGAGAAGAGAGTTTCAGGTCACAGTGGAAGCACCAGTGATTCAGGCCACCCTGCCAGCCAAAGCACTACCCAGTGAAGACAAAGGTAACACACACACACACACACACACACACACACCACACACACACACACACACACACACACACACACACACACACACACACACACACACACACACACACTCACACACACACACACACACATAGAAGTGCCTAAATCGAGGGGATGTTTTATGACTTAGTGGATGTGAACTATCATGTGTACAATTAGGATAAAGAAACACATCTGTTCTTTCCCTCACTTCCCCCTCTGTGCTTTCTCGTTTTGTCTGCATTTATCCTTGCTATGTATGTGCAGCCTCAGAGTAAAGAAACATTAGAGGAGAAGGGGGAGAAAAGCCCTCTCTTCTGAACTCTTCTGTTTGTTTCATGAGAGATTTCCATCTTGCAATGTCAGCTTGTCTGACGCCAGGCCCCTGAAACCACTCACACTCCCTCATCGCCTCGCACCTTCTTCTCACCCCTGCTCTCCACTTTTTCAATATTATACTGCAACTCAACAGACATCTTTTATTGCTTTTCTCTCGCTGCTCAGAGTGGTTTGTTTTTTCCATTATCCATTTTCCTTCCGGCTTGTTCCTTTCCGAATTGTTAAGTTCCCATTTCTCTGTGCTTGGACCTGCCGTTCTCTGAGTGCGTTTCAGAAAGAAGAAAGGAAAGCGAGAAGAAGAGAGGATTGGCACGTTGGCATGCCAGCTTCTTACCTCAAATTCTTGCAGAATGAGAGAGTTTTTTGTGTGTCTGTGTTTCCAGTTGGTTACTGAAGCAAAGCCCATAACGGCAGATGCATCAATGTGGGAAAATCATTGAGAGGGGTTTAGAAATGAAATGAGAAATGCCTGTGGTGAAGTGTGTGTGTGTGTGTGTGTGTGTGTGTGTATGTGTGGTGTGTGTGTGTGTGTGTGTGTGTGTGTGTGTGTGTGTGTGTGTGTGTGTGTGGTGTGTGTGTGTGTGGTGTGTGTGTGTGTGTGTGTGTGTGTGTGTGTGTGTGTGTGTGTGTGTGTGTGTGTGTGTGTGTGTGTGTGTGTGTGTGATAGCGTGCCATCTCTGATCTCATTTCGGTGGAATCTCTCGGATACAGTGTAAAGACTGTATCTGAAGGTCCCACACAATTAATCCTTCACTTACTCCCGAGCTGTAGTGATGCAGTCATTCTATTGGTTAAAAACAAGATGCATACATGATGTATCTCCAGTGTAAGAGTGTGTTTGCAGTTTATTTACTTAAGTCTACTTCAGTATTCTATCTTCTTATCTGCTCCTGGTTGCCCTCTCTGACTGTCTGCTGCCTTGTTGGCTTTGGCTCAGTTTCAATCTTCCCTCTGTCCAGCTTTCTGTCCGCTTTTAGCTTCCAGGATCCCACATGCTCAGCTTGTTTATTTTCATCCCGCTTCTTTTTTTCATCTCTTTTCTCACTATCTTTTCACCTTTCTTTATTAATAAAAAATAACTGTTTTCTGTAGTTTTTGGACCAGAACAAGAAGTTTGATTCATCTGGGCGGCAGCTGGCAACCCAAACAGACTGAGCCAGAGAGGGATGAGGTTTTGTAGATAGAAGGAGCTACACAAAGAGAGACTGAAGGACACTTTGTTGATGAAATAGTGGAGAGCAGATGTAGGTCACCCCTCCCTCCCTCCCATCAGAGTTATTTGTCTGTGGAGATTGAGCAAGGAGTAGACAGGGCAACAAGTCCAAACAAAAACAGACATGTTCACATCCGAGCACGAGTCAGCGTCTAATGGCTTTAAACCAAACAAAAGGATCAGGGGATTTGTAGTAAGCCTCGAAAATGACATTCCCAGAACAAATGACCATATCTTCCCTTCTAAAAGGGTTACATTAATAATCTTTTTTCTCAAAGTAAGGTTACATCTGTGAGTTGGATGTAGAAGTGTCAGAATAAATATAGATGTTTTTATTTTAAAATAAATTCAGATTGAACACAGTAAAAAAATGTAAATTATTGTGTCCGTCCAAAAAACAAGAAATACTTATAGTGAAAACCACCCTTGAATGATGGGATGGTAGACTAAAAGCTTTAGGAATCCAAACTACAACATATAATAAGTACCCTGTATCAAGATTGATGCAAACCTTTTTAGAGAGATTTAGCACCAAAAAAACACTTCTGGAGTCATTTGGGTGGATTTTCCATATCTCTCGATTTTGCTGATTGACATCTCTTTCTAACCGTCAGAGCCAATGGAATCGAGGGGAACTCCCACATACTCCTTATTTGGTAATGTGTGTGTATGAGACTTCCACATACTAGCCAAGACCGGAAGCTGCGATAACTCTGGTGGCTACCATTAGCAGCTAACTTTTACTCTCCGATTTTTACATAAAAATTGAATTATGGATTATAAATAAAAAAAATGATTACCCAGAAACATTATCAACCTATGGATTAACCGATTCAGCCGTGGTTTTTTTCCGTTTTAATGCCATTGAACCAGTCTTTTGATCAGATTGACAGCTACGTGAGACGATCTCCCGTAAAAGCTCCGTAAAGGTACGTGTTGTGATGTCTGTGTTTGCTTCCCCTGTCAAGAGTTCGGATCGCTCAGTGATGATACTATACCTAAATAATCTGTGGAACCTCAGCTTTAATCGGATATCTTGTATGTGCAGCTACGATAAGTAATAAGGGTATCTTTCATCTTGAGTTCTGTGCCAAAGCGCGTTAGCATTTTTCGCTCAGGGGATCATTTAGATGCTTCTTATGAGACTTGTGTTTTGTTTTGGTAAAAATGGTTTGTATCGTCAGTTAGCTGAGATTATTCCCGTTAATCTGGTATAACACATTAATAGGTTCTTAAATATTAAGATCCCCTGAGACACAGTGTCGTGAAAAAAAAAGAAAAAAGTACCCGCCGGCGGGGACCTTGGGGCTTAACAGTTTGAACATTTTGTTTTCATGTACTTTGCAGAACAGCCGTGTATAAAGCGTGTTAAATTTGTGTTTTTGGGATCAAGGTCTTTTCTAGCTTAATTTTTCAAAGCAAACCTCTGGAGAAACATCTTGCTGTCCGTTTCCGCCCCCTTGGCTCTCCTCTGTTCCACTCTGCTCTGTCCTTCCTTCACTCCTCTTCCTCTCCTCTATTTTCTGTGTTTTACTGCCAGGAAAAGTAAATCACAGCATGACTTTCTGTCTGGATCTCATTTTGGCTTAAATGTGTCGAGTCTGAGGTCCACAGCTGCTTTTTGCCATGCAGTTTTTTCAATAAAGCAAAACTGAAAGCAGCCCCCTAAACCCCCAACCCCATCATGCATCTCAACACTCAGAAGTAACGCACATATCACCTATCACAAAGGTTACGTGGCATCACACACATGCAGCCACAGCACACAGTGACATTTTTCTTTGTTGGGCTTGAAATCTCCTAGCATTACATGTAGTGTGCCACTGCAAACACACATTAAACTTAAACCGAATATTCCCTTGGGAAAAAAGTCAAGATGAATTTAAATTCAACAGTCCAGTCTTTTGGTGTGCAAAAAAGAGGTTATGATATAGCCTACTAAGTGACAGTTGTTCTGTCATGATTACCAAACAGCTATTTATTTCATACATACAAAATAATCACAATTTCTTCCTTAAATTATTTCCTTGAATATATAATACTTATTTAGCCCTGTAGTAATCCACTATATCACAAAAACGTACTTATTCACATCATTGCTAGCTTCTATGTGCGGCTATACTTCTTAACACTGGAGCTAAACATGAGCATGCATCTGATTAGCTCTCAATAAACAAATATCTTACACCTGATGCTAGATCAAGGGATGACCAAAGTCGTTTCAGTTCATCCAAAGGAGGATATGAATGTGTGCCAAATTGTATGACAACCCATCGAAAGGATGTTGAGACATTTTAACTCCAACGCTAAAGCATTATGGTTGTTCTTGAGGAAAATGAGAGTAATTAGAAATGTATCAATAGGGCCATCTTGACCATCTTGACATAAGATGGTAACTGTTGTGACTGTAAAAGATAATTGAAAGGTAAATGGAAGTTCTGTGTTACTCATTTATGTTCTATGTAAAGTCTGGTGTTGTTTATACCATTTGTAAACCCTAAATGGTGACTGTTGTGATCTCTGCACTACTCAGACACCACTAAGGCTGAATCACCGCGAGTCATCAATGTTATCCTGCCCGACCAGAGACACCACTTTCTGATGCCGCTGGGCTACGTCCTCACCTCCTTCCTGCTCCTGGCCTTCATTATACTCATCATCATCCTCATCACACGCAGACGTAAAACCAAAGGTATGACCTGCTGTATCTTAGTGAGACTGTAGATTTACATTGAAATAACATTTCTAAATCTCATTTTATCTTCTTTGGTTTCAGAGTTTCACCCTCAACCATCTATGAGGTGAGAACTCAGAAAACACACTCACATAATGACTGTCTAACCATTTTTGATTTAACACACTCAATTGTCTATATCATACTGTGATAGGTCCAGCAGAAGTGAGAGCAGCTCAGAAGAGTTTGAGATGGACATTGCTGATGGCAATGTGAGCAGTCTGGAGCCTGAAGGAGAGAAACGACTTGGTAAGGATTAAGGAAAGATGAAGAAAGCGGCTTTTGTCTGGAGTGTGTGTGTTTTGACTCTCATGTGTGATTTTAGACTTCAAGAACAACCTGCTGAAAGAGAAGGTCCACACTAGCACTCAGCCTAAAGTAATTGATCTTGACAAAGGTAACACAAAATCAAAGTCAGATTAATGAAAAACAAATGTCTCATTTTCAATCTTCCTTAACTTTGAATTTTTCTACACTTCTTTGCAGAGATGCAGAAATTCTCTAAGTGAGGAAGAGACAAATAGATGGCGAAACTTGAGTCACTGGCTGGTCCAGGAAGCTGCACTCCAAATTAAACACATCCACGTGCCTTATGTCCAGGCAAAGACAGCAGGAGACACAATGTTGTGAAATGTAGAAAAATATGTTTGTTAAAAACACCACATTGAGGCCGTTTGTTGTTTTAATTGTAAGTATTAGAGACCAAGGAAAATGTGTTACGTTTCTTTCATTGTACTTGATCAAGTCTGGACTTGGACCGTTGGCGCTACCTAGAGGGGACTTGTTAACAGTGCCGTGTTAAAGTAGCAATGTGTGCACAGCGCACGTTAACCCTTAGATGCATAAGTGGGTCTTTTTTGACCCGGTGAGGTGGTTTTCTTGAAGTGTCTTTGTAATTACATTTTTTTTATCATTTCATATTCCAGCTATTCCTCAAAAAACATGTTTTGGATATCATGCCATTCAAATGTTTTATTTACATTTTAAGAAATTGTAGTTTATATGCATTTCCTATGGGGAAACGTTTTTTTTTCAAAATGTAATTTTTTTTTCTAAAATTATAAATAGTAAAATAATTAAATGTGAACCAAAATATAATTCTAAATATGATACAAGTGATTTTTCTTAACCAAAATGACAAAAATGGCATAAAAACACATTATTGTAATACGGGTCCTTTTTGACCCACTTATGGAAGAGTGTGGTCAAGTCACTCGTGCATCTAAGGGTTGAATAAAGTTTTAATTGAGTACATTTTCATTTGATACCGCTTCCATGATTATACCTAAAGCGTAAGTAAATACCGTTTTTCTTCTATTTTTACTCACATATCCATCTTTGCTTAACTGACTGGACTGATACGTCACCGAAGCTCTACTTTATGTGTAGCTCCTGCTTCCTGCTTTATGCTCACTGACCAATGAGCAGTGTATGTAGAAAATGTTTTGTTCTGATGCTCAGATTGTATTTTTTACGTAATGTTACTTTTTACATGTATTTACAATTCAATGTGTGATGCTGATTTTAAATGATGTGGGTATTCATGATTGGTTTAAGGAGTTAACTTGGCTCTTTGAGTTCAATGGACGTTTGGTAATGGGTTAGGAAAAGCAGTGTTAATAATATTAACAAAAGCTCTGCTCTATTCAAGTATTTCATAACAGTGAGCCAGCATGCACAATAAATGGAGTCATCATTCTTTTACTATTTACATCTGTGCTTGTTTTACTGTGTCAAATGAAGGGCAATGTAATACTTAGTGGTTCCACAACTGAATTTCAGCCCCTTCTTTAGAATTGGAGAAAAATATATTTTGGAACATGCCTTTGTCTGAGTGTTCCAACAAAGGAATGAAGTGCATCTTTATATAATATAGTCATCTATAAATATGGAACAACACTAGCAGTCAGAAAGCAAGTCCATGGGCTGCTTTTGGAAAGAGTAAAAATACCAGAAACAAAAACAACAAACAGATGAGGCTTTGTTATTTTAGTTGAATGTTTTATTCAAGCAAAAGGCATTTAGGGAGAGTATGGCACAAATGTACTCAAATGACTGGTGTAGACAGGAGAGGATGGTGACCACACATCTGTGATAAAAACCAGGACTGTTTCAGCTTGTCAAAATACTTCACAATTTCCTTAATAGTTTTATCACTCCAAAAAATGAGCCCATCTTTATTAATTTGAGTGACCATAGTATCAACAATGCACCGTGAAAGCAAAATAACCACTATGTCTTAAAAACTACAGGAAATGCAACTTCAACAGTCCTTGCAGTAATGCAATTCATGAGTGAATATTAAAATGCATGTATTTGAATATGAAGAAGACAGCAGCAGGGAAGGCAATCATCCAGTGTGCCAAGTCTATCTCTACACTCAAACACGCACGATGCTCAGCAGCCGTGAACCCAGAGACAACAAACACCTACAGCCTCCCTAAGATTAGTTTTAAAAAAAAGCTATTGTTAGAGGCATAATAAAACTAAAATATCACACGTGAGAAGAACTCTGCCTTGATCAGGTGGAATAAAGGCCAGTGTGACTAAACAGAAGACTTAATTACAACGTTAATTAGCTCAGCTAGAAAAGCAAGCAGCACGTTTGTACAGTTGGAGCATTGAGAAGGCACTACTAGTTTACTCACTGCGCTATGATCAGTGAGGCAAGGCTGTATTTTGGCTGTTCTCCATTGGAGAAACCTATTAAGGCATCTGTCTAACACTAAATGTTCCTAAGTGTTGTGCTTGAATATATAACAAAGGCAACTTCATGGCATCTGATTGATACCATTTGCAACTCTTAAACCAGTGTAGTACTTTTTAACTTCATGGCATGGTCTCTTTCCAAGCCGTGAGTCTTAACATATAGGCACTTATCTTAACGCAAGCTCATACTAGTTCATTGTTACCGAGTCCTTTGTGAAAGGAAGATGGACAGCTATGATCAGGTGGTTCAACAGTGTTACTGGTTAGCTTATCTGTTGTCGGGTGACCAATGAAATTCCTCTTTATTCAATCCAGAATCAAACGTCTTACACATAGAAATGTTTTAACAGTTAACCATGTGCATAAATAAAATAAGGCAAACTCATCCCATCATTCCCAGGTTGCCTGAGACATCTAACTATAATGGAAGGAGTTTCTGTCTGAATGTCTGTCCTTCAACTTTCTCAACAACCGTTCATACAATTGACTTCACACTTGGAAGGTATATTGCTGGGGACACAAGGGAATGATTATATTAGTGGTGTAATGTACACACTGTGTAGTGTTTGAAACAGCATGCTATCTATTTTCATCCATATTTGTGTGAACATTTGCAGCTAAATGAAGTGTTTACTCGAGCATTGCTAGGGGATGAAAGGGTATCACGGAGGGTGTGTTGCCCAGGAGCGTACGCCACACAGAGATGAGTGTGAAGTTTTTTGAATGAGCGTTTCTTGAGAATGATGAAAGCAGCAATACCAGAGACCAAGCTATCGGCACGTTTAGAAGAGGCACAGCACTAATTCAAAAGTGACAGTATAGTACAATTCTTTGTCTAAAAATTAGGAGAAGATTGGAAATGTTGGCATCTGAAAAGTACAAATGTGTATGTGTTTGAGAGGGATCATATATTCAATGATACGCAGGGTTACAATACAAACCGACACACAGAACAGTATATCCTCAAAGGCACTTCTCTTAGTCTGGCACACACACAAATCAATGGCTATTAATCAAACATAAAAAAGTAAATATAACTTGAGGAGAGTTTACAATCGCAATTTTCAATTCTAGTCCTGAGTTTGAAGTATGTGTGTGTGCTTTTGTATACGTTTGAAGATTGTTTATCTTTATTTTTTTTCATAGGTTCATGCAGTTCAAGTTGAATGATTGACCTTTTTCTATATATATATGTTTCTGTTTTCTTTGGCAAGTGGCAAAGAATTCCATTAGAAGTGTAAAGATGTCTGGTATGTCGTAGTAATGCAGGGTTAAACTCTGGTATGGTGACATTCACTTACTCAGGCACATTTGCAAACACACACACCCCTACCCACTCACTCACTCACACACACACACTGAGGGCAAACCAGGACAAGGAACGAAGACCTCCTGCCAGGAGAAAACTGTGGAGCTCAGTTGCCAGTAATGGCATGTTGTCTTCCTCTGAGAGATTAAATATGAACGTTGCTCCTCTCCTCTTCTTCATTGTATTCTCCACTCCTCCTCCTGTTGTCGTTTTTGTTGTGATTTTAGGAGTAATTCCAAACTGTGAATGAAGGAGGTAAAGGATTTCAGATGAAAGACTTGGAAGAGGATATGTTTATTAACCAAGGAATGTAATGGCAGAAACAACAAAAGGATGTAGTATATGTATATATCTACACACTTTTAATAGATTTCAATATCAACAACCCAGATCCAACTAAATTCTTAGTAGAGTAATTACAACTCTGGCAACTCATTGGAAATCACAGCGATTAAATGATAAAAACTGTAACAACCCTGGCGAAGAACATTACCACAGGTTTGATACTCACTAATAATGATGATGATGATGATCACTATGACAGCTATCAGGATGGCCCACATCTGCAAGAGGTAAGGGTTCAGCCTAGTCAGTGCCACACACATGAACTGGGATTAAGATGTCTATTCATTTGCAGATTAAATAACAATCGAACTTTCCTTTAACAATATTATTTTAATTTAATTATTTTGTGTGTGAAATTGAGCATGAATACTTTTGTATCTGGCAAAACAGAAAACATTGTAATTCCATTTGTTTGTTTTATCACTAAACTGTGTCTAGGCACCTTGCAGTTCTTCCACCAGTACTTCCTCTTCAGCTTGGCAGCACTGGTTTCAAACTGGGAGGCTCCGGCCTGCAGGGCGTCGGCTCTGTCGTCCAGTTCAGACAGCTTCTGGTCCCGCTCCAACACTTTGTCCACATTGACACGCATAATATCCACCACCTACACACACGGAGAGAAACAAGAACAAAACAATTGATATCAGTACTTTTTATAATGTCTCTTGGTGTAATTGATGTGGATGTAGGGTGATCCTGACTAGACACCATTAAAGATTGACCAAACACTGATTCACCTTGTTATTTTACAATTATAAGAATATATTCCAAGTGCATCCTAAGCAGAATGGCGACATTATTGCTGTAAGTGATGAGTAACCTCTGAATCCACAAATCAAGATAAACAACACATTACCGTAAAAGGTTAAAAAAAAAATTAAAAACCTTCTGCTAAATAAAATAATATGCCTAATAAAAATAAATAAACAAAGCCAGGCAGATGTGAATGTACACACACAAACAGTCTTGCTGACTACACATAACCCAAATGTTCCACTGATCCACAAACCTCACAACTGCCCCTCCTTTCAGACAGAGAGGCGGGGCGGAGAGAAGTGTGTTTGGCCATGCGGGTGTTGCGTAACCGTGGCATGTGAAGGCGGAGTGGCAGAGAGCACTGATTACAAATTGTGATGATTCATAACGCCGTTGCCAAGGGTTATGCAAGTATCCAGACAGACATTATGGAAGATGGCAGTTACATAGCGGCTGAAGATGGAGAGGGGGGGGGGGGGGGGGCAGTTGTTCAATAATAACAGTTGGCTAGGTGAGAAGAATGACGCACACTGGGAAAGGCAGACTGTGTAGAACTGCCTCTGATGTGTCCCAAGGCTCTATAGGTAACATTTGGTTCTATCTGACATCGTGAATCTGAAATTGAAAATCTCTAATTTGGAAGAGTAACATGGTCTCTGATGTTTGAGCTTTCCTTCAAAAATAATAAACTGTAATCAAGAATTTGCGCATAACTAATAATACAACATACTTAAATTGAAACTATTTGGCATTATCATCCTTAACAACCAGTGTTCAAATGTAATAGTGGAGCTTTAACTGGATCTGGTATACCAGCAATCAGAGATGTCTCATACCTCGTCCACCTGGGCCTGGGTCTGATGTAGGCGCCTGTTGCCTGGCGCGGCGCCAGCACCATCCGGACCGGCTGCTGACCTGATGAGATGAGGACAAATTAAGAGTAGATATTAGCCTTATGGATTTTACAGAATTAAAAATGCATTAAACTGTTCAGGCACATACGGATAACAGCAGGTGATAAGTGAAGCAAACAGCCCAACCATAATTGCAAAAAATCATTCTTATCCAAAGTCTCTAGGCTATATCTAGACAACATGTGACTTATATCATTTCTGAATCAGTCAAATTCATTTAAAATATTGTACAATTGTAGGTAAATGAACTGATATCACTTTTGTTGTTAATTTATAATTCAATGTATTTACAGGCCGTTTCTCAATGTCGAGTAAACCTGCTGCAGAGCCACTATTTCAAGTATACTACGTCATCGAGTGGCGCCGAAGGACAGTTTAAATGCATGTTAAATGCCCAGCATTCGGCGCCACTCGATGACGTAGTATACTTGAAATAGTGGCTCTGCAGCATGTGTACTCGACATTGAGAAACGGCCACAGTCTAATGTTCAAAGCACCATGATGGAGTCTGCCACACTGTAAAGGCCTTTTTTTAAGGTTGGTGGTTTAATACTGCCCCCCTCTGACATGAGTCAGCACTGCTCTGCAATAATGACACTTCTCTTGAAAACAATAGGAAACTTGAAGCGGAAAGATCGTTTCGAGGTGATCACACCAAACTGTAGAGCGTACACAGGATGTATCTGGACTCTGGGAAAGAGGCCAGTGTGGCAGTTTGCACCAAATGCTCAGACTCAATCCACATTAAAAGACTGCTGTAGATGAATCACTGCTCTTCCACTCCTTTACATGCAAAACTGTTATTGCACACCCATGAATACTGAAATACACACACAAACCATGAATTATGCTTTTATATATATATAGAATTACCAAATTAAATATGCATACTTTATAAAAAAGGTATGAAACAAAAGTGAGATTCCAAAGAAAGAGACCAAAGAACTTAAATCGTCAGCCGCTCAAGTCACTTCCTTCTTACAGTCTAGGTTTAAAACATCACAGTCAACTGGAAACTGTTCTGAACACCCTACTTAATTACTTAAGGAAAATAAATCATGACATGACTCCTTCCAAAAGAAAGACAAAAAACTAACAAAACAATGGTGTAAAGGTGAACTTAACCGTTGTCATAATGCTTTTTCTCTTAAAAAAAATAGTTCAAACTAAAATTCTAAGATCCAGAGTTACATTTTTGTTTACAATCAATGTAAATTTAAAACAACCACATTTAAGATCTGAAAGCTGTAAATAACCTTTAAATCTATTCTCAAAATCCACATTTTCTCGTGATGGACAGCCTGTCTGTTAACACATCAGGTTCATCATTCTTGTTGTAATGCCACCGGATATACCCCTGCAACTTGTATTTATAAAATCTCTCAGACCTTTCTGAACAATTTCTCAATGAATAACCATATCTTCTTTGGTCCTTTACACATCATACATCCATACTTGTCATACCACAAAAAGCAAAGGTGTGTTTAACATGGATGATGACTTCATTCTGTTTAAGTGCCATGTCCGCCATGTGAAGGCCTATTGACGGCCCCTTTGGTTCCAGTGACGGTTGTAAGCTGATTATTGTGACTGTCTCGCATCACTCATGACCCTAAAGGTGACATGTGTTCATAGATGTAAAACCAACAGACCGAAGATACAGAAATAGTCTGAGTAGTGCTGTATTGTAATGATTGTATTGCATTGTCATATTGCCATTAAAGTAGATTATTGTTAACGGTTACTTTGTAGATATGGATTCCTTCCTGTATTATAACCAGCTGGATAGGGACGCGCGGAGATTTGAAAAGCGGCCCAGTTATCCCTCCAAATCTCCAACAGTAGTTAGCTAGGACATTATTGCTTACAAAAGTTATTAAACCTGTTGAAAAGAGCCTGAGAGCAAACGTTTATATTCTTCAAACTATACATGAGAGGTTGCAGGTAATAAGTTACATCCAGGGATAACATTATTTTAGTAAACACAGTTTGAAAACTTGACTCAAGAGTTTGACCCAAAATGTATAAGAGATATGAATTTAGCTATGCTTACAGTTTCCATAGTGCATTGTAGAACTGAAAAATAGGCGTGCACATTAGACGGTTAAGGTCATGGTTGTGTGTTGTGAATGTAATGTGCATCACACTGAACCGTTAGCTGACTGCGTTAACCTAGATAGATAAACTTCGCAAACATGTCAGCAAAGTCAAACACAAAAATCTGACTTATCTTGATTAAATGGTCCCTGCAAGGCCGACATCATAAAAGCACTTTTCCCAACATAACACTGTCCAACTTTGATTTGATATTTTAAAAATAAATTAAAAAAACTCCCATTGACTTAGCAAACCACTAATACACTTGGTACAATTTTTTGAAACATTTGAAAGCAGGAACTATCTTCAGAAAGGAATAACATTATCCAAACAAGTACTATTCAATTATGGATGGATTTAATTAGGGCTGTAAAATAACAGTTTTTTGGTTTACACTTTCTGAAATAACGTTTTATTCTCATTGTTTTAGATATCCTTCCTATGTTTAGGGTGGTAGTAAAAATAATGGAAAGCGATTATGATTTCGCTTGCTCTGTTTTTCTATTGTAACATGACAAACAGATCACTAAGTCCTAGCCACACCACTTTATACCTCTTCTCCATATAACGTCAGTTAATAAACGTTACTAACAAAGTATAAGGTAAGCCACTGAGACATGTTCTGCTTAAAACTGACTTCACCACTACTTTTACCTACTTTAACTTCTAGTGATTCCCAATTACAGTTGCCATATTTAAAATGTACCTCGGAAATGTTTTAAAAACTGAAAGTAACCACGTAGCTAGCTCTACCAAACAAACAGCCTGAACACGGAGAAAAGGCTAGGCTAGCATAAAGCTAACATTCATATTTAACGATACGCAGCTGTTTACGGTATACAAGCCTGCACTATATTTCTTACTTTAAATGTCTAACGTTGTTTAACTAGCTAAAGGGAGAGGACATAGTTTGTGTTGGGAACATAAACACATCCCTGCGATAGTTAGCTTAGCTTAAGTCTCAAAACTACGATTCTAGCACTTGTTGCTGCTAGTCACAAAGTTTTGGGCGTTTCTTTTTTTTTTTCTGTGATCCTGTTTTCACCAAACTACCCGGAAGGTCGATAGGCCTACATGACCCAGGTTTGACCGTGTTCGATTGCAATGTAAAAAAAAAAGTGTAGAAACATTAAAGACTTACATTGTGAAATGAAATTTCTTTGAACGACCGAAGCTGTTTCTTGTGTGCAGGCTAAAAGCTAAAGTGTCAAGCCGTAACAGTTACTGTCGTCGGTTGTTATGCTGCCTTTCCGTGCGCTTGGAAAATGGGGATATTGACACGTATGAAAATTACAGATACTTTATTTACTAAAGAAACATAATAAAGTGAGAACTTCATTTTTTACTTGGTGTAGCAGGATGTGATGATAGTTGATTTTGGGATATTATATTATATATGGAATAACTTTTAACACAATCATATATACGATATAAATTGTAAAGATAATGACTCTATGTGAATTATTATATATCCACTGTATCATCATGCACAACATACATATTTGGTGCTTGGTTCCCCAAATAAAATATAATTCAAAAAGAGCTCAATTGATCGGTTATGTTGTTACAAGTAAGGAAAGTACTAATAATTACTACTTGAAGTGGAAAAGGTTGATTTTACGATGAGAACTTGAAGGCAGCATTAAAGAGGCAGTAGCCCGTTGCCTCTTGTGCATAGCTACAATTATTAACGCATAACATTAACTTAAAACAGAAGGTAGATTGTACTTGAAAACATTGCAAATATCCAAATTAGTAATTAAAATAGAAAATGTTGGTCCTTATATTTGTCTCATTACAACCTCCATTAATTGGTTTGATCAACTGTCCAGTTATGCGAGGAAACAGTGACCGCCCAAGCCCGTGATCAGCATGTGACATAGGAACGTCAGCTGTATGTCGTGTAGATTTTAAGTAAGAGTAGGCCTACTTCAAATGTGAAACACTTGGAATCAGAAAACAAACAAACAGATGGATCATCTTTGCGATTTGTGCATTCCTCTGATTTATAAATAGAAACTACACAGAGGGCAAAGATATGCCTATTTGCTTCAGATAACAACTAAAGTGTACACATCTTCATGAAATGCAACAGGATACAGGCCATGACTGTAGTGTGTGAATAGTTAAAGTTATTAATCAGAAGGTTAGTGCCATTTCCCTGTATTGTTTTAACTTGATGGATTAATAATGATACCAATACAACAACACTGCATACCAGACACACAGGTTCAAATTGCAAAGTGAGACCTATACACAAAGGTTTAAAACCTCCTAAAAAAAAGAATCCTAAACTCCCAGGAGATAAATGTCTTACAGACCACTAATTCTTAAAGACCCTTTAATTAACAAACAGAAAACATGCATAACATATACATCTTATTTATTGAAACGTGTATAAGCTGAATAGTTGCTCACATATTTTAGAAGTTATAATATACTGGACAACGTATTTAATATGGATACATTGATAAAGATATTTTATGTTTATTTAAACATAATTTCTAACAAGGATAACTACTTTTTATTTTCAAACTCAGTATCAAGTCACATGCTGAACTGTAATAACCAAAGACAGCAAGTGCTAAACATAAAACAATAACAATTGGAGTTAACAAATTAAAACAACAAGTAAATAGAGCATGCAAATTCATCCTTAAAACAAATCATGTTAATTGTATAAACCCTTTGTTCAAAGGCTTATTTAAGTGGTCAAACTTTGTATTTGACTTTTATAGTGTATTACTAGTTGCTATGCTTTTCACCGATATACAATCAATCAAAGTTGCCCTTGGTATCAGGAGGCATTTAGGAAAGCTGAGCTTCCCTCCATACCAACAACATCGTCGTGTTGCTCTTTCCCTCTTGGCTACATCCCAGATCCTTCATTCGCCATAGACTCCCCTCCAGGGATCGCCTACAAGGCAAAAGTGATTTTAGGCTTTATACGTTTATCCATAAACTTCTTGTGTAAAATAACTAATATGTATCTATAAATAACAACATAATGTAGGTAAGATATAAAACCAAACTTACATTGTGTATTCCTTCCTGAGTAGCAGCCCCATCATACAGCAGGCTGGAATTCTCCTCCTATAAATAAGTTTGTTAGATTTTATTCCAAATGTAATACATACATTACAACAAAACCAGGCTGTAGTTGCTTATAGTATCCATACAAACTGAAAATGGTTTATGGAACAACATTGTTTGCAACAAAGAAACAACATGTACCTAAACGTCTTACAAAATGACAGAAATCCTAGTTGATCACATTCCACCTCTCTGCTGGCTTTCATGCTGTCACCCGATATTAGCAGCAGGTGCACTTAGTAACAGAGTCAATGTTAATGGCCTGCCTTCACTCTCTCTCCTCATTGCAAGCAAGTACGAACACGGTAATGGTGGACGCCTCAGTGACTTGCTTGATTATGTTACACATTATCCCTGTCGAACAGAGGAACGCTTCTCATCCCTGGAGTCCAGGTTTTGGACACACATGGTCTTATTCATAGTTTCATGCGCATAATCCCTTACCATGCAAAGACCCAGATACCCACACAGATTGATGGCACTTTTTCACTTTTGTTTACATGATCTGTACACTGAATCACATTAGTAGGACATCATTGAACAACATGATTGTGATCCACCAAAACATGAAAAAAACAAGACTAATTCAATGTCAAATTAATACATTAAAAACATTCTAATAATGCTACATTCTATTGCTACAACATTGACCACCCAACTGTCTCAACATAATAGTATTTGTTATCAGTGTGGAAATTGCAGGTTTTGAATATGTAAAAAACAATGATAACCTTGGTTTAACAGCCTATTCATCCACACAACAGCAGATTATTAAATGATTTAAGATTATATAAAAAGGCAATTGGGAAAGAAAGTACAAATGACAGTAAAACTTACATATCCAATATGTTCTGTTTCCATCAGTTCTCCAGACTCACTGGCCTCTGAGCTGCAGCCTCTGGGATAACACTCAGAATCACGCTTCTCTCTTGTTTTTTGAAGGAAGTCCATCGCTGTGGATTTCCTCAGCAGTGCTTAAACATAAACAGGTACCGGAGACATAATGATTGTTCAGATAATAGCAGCAAGGTTGCATTTTCTCAGTCATTCTGTGTCATAAAAAAACTCACCTCCCTCGCATATGTAGGGTATCATGAGCATTAGAGTCAGTAGTGTTGCAGCCATGTCCTCATGCAGGTTCTTCATCTCTCACACTGTTGACTGTTGAGCCCCCCTAAAAAACTCTGGGAACTTTGTGTTTGTCACCTGAGAAATCCCCACGCCCACCCCGCTCTGAGGATCATTCCAACGGGGACAATGGGTTTGTACTTTGCAGTGGGGAGTGTGAGGGGTTCATACCCTGACTATCAGTATTCAGTGTTTTAAAGGTCTTACGAGAGTGATGAGAGCCTGTTGTGCCTGTATTACATTGAAGAGTGCAGAGTTATTAGTATTATTATTATTAAAGGTCAATTTCAAAAGTAGAAACTTTGTTGAACAATATACATTTTCTTGACGTTTGATTCCCTATGACTAAAACAAAACTGCTTAACTTAAAGGTCACCTATTGTGCAATATCCACTTTTTCATGTATTTTATACATAAACATGTGTCCCCTCTGCGTTAAGAGACTCTGAAGGTTTCAGGAAAGAAGATTTGCTCACTTTTTGTCCTGATCCATTTATATAAAAACCTGTCTGAAAATGAGCTGATCAGATGTTGGCCACTTTATGATGTCATAACGTTTTTTTGGCTTGTGTAACCATTAGCCAATCACCAACCAAGGTAACCCCCCACCCCCCCTTATCACCTGAAACTCCTCCTTGAGCACCATTGTGTTATTTTTAACCAAATATCTCTCAGAAGGGCGTGGGGAGTGGCTCCTTATTTTCATCTAAAGTAACAGACAGAGAATCAGCACTTTTGAAACACTTTTAAAAGGATTATTTAAAACGCAGAGATAGAGACCAACTGTACTTTCATGCTCAAGACATTAAAAACTTGATTCTTGATAATGCTGCCACCTTGTTACTGCATAGACAATATTTAAACATACATAATAAAAGTCAAATTCCTGTTGATAAAGTTATATAGATCAAGTTTGGATAAATAAACTTAAGACAAGATATTAATGAGATAAATATGTCCTGATATACACATCTGCATTTTCTGTAGCTTTAAGACGGTGTTCAAAAACTATGTTTGAATAATCTTCTATTTGAATGTAATGACATGCCAAAATATTAAAGACTACAAGTTGAAACTGGCGAGCCAGTTGAACCTAGAAACTTCCGATCCGTAATCGGGCTAATCCAGAGTCTTACTTCTTATAGGGAATAAGAAGTTTGATAATTGTATTATTCTATCT
The DNA here is from genome assembly GCF_902827175.1 of Gymnodraco acuticeps. NCBI lineage: Eukaryota > Metazoa > Chordata > Actinopteri > Perciformes > Bathydraconidae > Gymnodraco > Gymnodraco acuticeps. Next base: position 566,853 of record NW_022990206.1, on the reverse strand, counting down.
GAGACATTACATTACATTACATTACATTACATTACATTACATTACATTACGTTTTCCAGCTTTCAATCAGATAAACCCCAGAATGACATAATGTCAAACTATCTGTCCATACTGAGCTGCAACCTCTCTGTCACAGTGTAGCCTGCACACACTTCTAATAGTTGAATATATTTTTTTAAAAGGACGCAAGCGTAACAATATCACTCACAAATGACAAATGACAAATGTGTCCAAGGGCGTCACTTTGTTAGAAAGTGGTGGGGACAATTTTCCAGATTTAACATACGCATTCTGGTACTCTCTGAAAATAAAATAAACCAAAAAGTCAACATTTACTTCAGGCAAACAGGTCGAACAACATTGCTGCAAGCATGTTTTTGGGTCATTTTAGAGTCAAAATAGTAAGGAGGAATTATATTTGTTGACTTTTTTTTTTAAGTGCAGGTCAAAGTGGGAGAAATGTTAGTTTTTTACATTTTCTGTTAAAAGTCTAATTACATGTCCAAATTGAACATCTTGACACTAAACCAGTGTTCTTGTTTATTACATTTCTTTGTGCATGTTATTTTTCAGAACATTTATAAATTATACTTTTAAAAAGTGGTGGGATTGGGAACATGTCCCCATCATCCCCAGTCCAAATGACGCCTATGATTATGTGTCATACACACAATCCTAATTGTACTCCCATCAGATGAGATGAGTTTAAGGGTATAGATTTTCCCGGTCCATCATCAACATTGGAGTCACTGACGCCTGAATGCCTGAAGTACCATACCGAAAATGGTTGCAGTATTAACATAATTAAAAGAGCATTAGCCAGAAAAATAGACCATGTGCTATTGTCCATAGAGGGCGCCACTGCCGCATACTAAAGTTAGTCTTTGTTAGTCATTGTTTTCATTGGGATTTAAATACTGTTCTTTGTTGCAGTAAATCCATAAACTCACAACATTGGATTTTGAGGATTTCTTTTACATTTTCAGAAAAGTTTAATCTGGAAACTTCACACGCAGGTATGAATGCACACTCTTTATTAGCTCCTGCTGGTGTCATTTAAAAGGTCAGAGGCACATTTTCTACAGTGGATGCTGAATGGGCTGTTCCTCTGATCGCAGGTATTGTGGCTGGAGGAGGGAGAGGGGCCGCAGAGAGCAGAGAAGTTACCAACTGCCTGGGACTATTTTCTTGTGTAAAACCTTTGTTTGTATTGATTCACTGTAAATATTAGTTCAGTCAGCTTTGGTGGAGGTATCTGCATGGAGTAAAAGCACTGCAGGTTTTTTTTCTTGATTACATTCATCTGCAGCATCGTTATCATCGTGTGCCTGATTGACCCACAGTCGTTTTATTCCTGTGGGATCATGTGGATTATTTTGGCGATTATGGTGGCAGCAGCGGCTGCTGATGGGAGATTGGGATGTCAACTGCCCCGTGAATGGAGACCTCAGACAGAAGCGTGCCGTGCGGAGATGGCACAGATCATAGTGTTTGCCAAGGTGTTGGAACTGCACAAGGAGTTTTACAATGTGTATGATAACTACCTGCCGTCCGAAAACGAGCATCTTTTCTCCGCGGAGATTGAGCTGCTGTGCGACCAGGCGTGGGGCAGCATGCTGGAGGTCCCTGCTGGATCCAGGTTCAATGTTACTGGCCTGGGCTACTTCACCTGCTTCTCCTACAGTGTCACCAAAAACAACAACTACTACTTCTTTCTAAGGTGAGCACTCTAGATATTCCCACTTAATCTAATCAGTCATGAAAATGTTTTATTGTCAAAGATACCCAGAGCAAAATGAGTTGGAAGCCTTAGTAATTTGAGTTATATAAACTCTAAACTTGTTTTCCCCATTCATTTCCAAATGATACACTCTACCAGTTAAGTGTAATTCCATGTATTTAGGCCCTACTATAAATAAACTTAACCCTACCAGGGTTTGCACTCTCTTTTCCTACTGTAGGTGTCTTCACTCTACTACCCATATTTCCTGTTCAGAGTAAAGACAATGCTTAAAAAAGGTTGCAGAAATGTCGAGAATCAGCAGTAGCTTTGTCAATTTGGTTAAGACCAAAATTCGTTTTTTCACTCTGGGGTATAAAATCACTGCCTCCATTTATTGGAATGCATCCATGAATTGGACAAAGTTAATGCTTTGATAATAACCAACTGGGAAAGGAAACTGCATAGCAATTTGGTACGTAATCTTCTGCATTAGATGTTGAGTTGTCCCTGGCAAAACTAAATAATGATTTCACATACAAATAATCCACCATCAATCCCTCTGTACACTTGAGAATACAGTATGTGGAGCCAAATAATGTATCCAATATACATCATCCATACATTTGACCTCACCTCCTCCTGGCCCATCCTCCTGTCAAAAGAAAAGCAGAAATTCTTCATACATGTGTGAGATCTCACAGAAGGAAGTGAAAGGACCCTAGGAGGATTCAATCAATCATTGGCTATATTGAGACATTCTGCAGTCAAAAGCACTTTTAAAGTTATTAATATATCTAATAGCCTGCCAAATGCTCCACTCATATTTCAAAGATGTGTGTGGCAGGTTAATACTTAAATGTCTGTGTTGGACAGAAACAACCCTGTTACTCAGGAAACGTCTATTGCATTCCAGCCAGTGTAATTACAGAGCCAGACATTTCCCAAAAAGCTTGATGGTATAGGACCACCTTTTGTCCTGCTCAAACACACTGGTTTGCCGCTAGATGAAGGAAAAAACGTGTGCTGACAGGCCTTCACTGATATTTCTGCTTTTTCTCTCAAACAGATGAAGAGTTAGATATTCAGAGGGGGGCACTGAAAAACATTCCTGAAGTTTAATGTTCAGCTGTGCCGAATGAGGGTCTGCAGCAGCAGGGCCAACCACAATAGTATTCGTTATAGCATATGTTGCACATTATATTCACAGAATCACACACTCACATTGTGTGATTGTGTATTGTTGTGTCTAATGACGACTAAAATATTATTTAGATGATTTCACTGGTTCTGGTTAATAACCCCTCCAGGGATGACTTTGCTGTCCCCTGTTGTGTTGCTGAAAACATCCGGACATTATCCCCTTAATCAGCCCGGCGACCAACATCGGAAACTTCCTGAAGCACTTGTGTTTAAGTATGGACCTGATGATGATTAAGACGCAATGATTGCTCCAGTAAACATAAGCAGATATTTTGCCAGTGTTTACCAGGGAATGGAGAGAGCAACTCCTGAAAGTCGCTCCCGCATATTTTTCTGTGCAGCAGATTTTTAGCCCACCAGTCATGTAGACCTATGGGAAAAGAAACCAAAGCCCAGATGGTGTCCAACTTTTCTTTTTGATTCTTTAGGATAAAAAGAACATGAGATGTAACAAGCTAATCAGCTAACTTTAGAGGTGGTAGGCAGTTTTGTTAAAACTGGGAGGAGACAGGCTAGCTGTTTCCCTCTGTTCCCGGTCTTTATGCTAAGTTAAGCTAACTATCTCTTTGTTTTTAGCTTTATATTTACACATTTGAGGTAGTGGTAGGCCTAATGTTCTCATCTCAATCTCATGAACGAACAGAATAATAGTATTTCCCAAAATGTCAGAACTATTCCTTCAAATGTTCATTTAGCTAGTGGAATTACACATTGATGTATCACCATGTTTGTTTTGTTTATTTATTTTTATGTATACTAAATGTCAACTTTCTTTGAAACTGGAAGAAATTAGATATGGCCTGACGAATTGTTTTCATGTCCATGGCTCATGTGAGACTCCACCTCAAAATGCAAACCTAAAACAGATCAGTGTTGAATTTCAAAGGGGTGTTGTTGTGGCAGAAACACTGAGTCCCAGACTCGGTATGTGCAAGCCAAAACTGAAAAGTTCACATCACAGTCTCCAGTGGATATCTATTTCCTGTTACAAAAGCCCCAACAACACTTATCTCAGACCAAAAATAGTATTTTCAATCAATCATGAGTATAAGCTCCAAGGACAGGACAAATCTGAGCCTAGCAGGAAGAAAAATGCAACTCAGGATCTCTCTCAGGACCTTTAAATGAAACAGGCTGACTGTTCTGCTTGAGCGATACATTTCCTTTAAAAAAGACCTAGGCCTATATCTCCCTTTAAAAAAAGGCACACTCACAATCAAGTTTTTGTAATGCGTTGAGTTGTGCATGTGCTGCGTATGTACTACAAATGTATAAAGAGTGTTATGTGACTGTTTAGTTAGGTTTCCATCATCGTAGAGTCAACACAAGTTGCTCTGGATTCACTATTCCTTCTGACCTCCTGGTCACTGTGTTTACACCTGACTTCTGACCTTTTCTGTTGAAGCAAAATATCAGCTTTCTTTGAGCTCCATCAACACACAGATGCACACACACTCACACACGCACACACGGTCTCTGATGGGGACAACCATCTTTTGAGGTCCCTCGAGGGATGCAAGATGGAATCCAGATGTTTGAATACATGCTGCTCCAAGGCTTCCTCCCTCACACACTTCACATCCGAGGAGAAGATATGAATCATGCTCAGTAAATCCATTTGGCTTGTAGTTAGCTGGCTTGACTCATCTACATTGAATATGCATATAAAATAGATCAGGGTCTGCTACCAATTTCCAATATATGTTAATATGCAACCTTATATGGATGAATAGGTAAACTAAAAATCTATCTGTTGGAAACATTTTTTACATATTATTAGACATACTTTACATATTCTATCATAATGTTTTTTTAATTGAGTGATCAATTTATCACAGGACAGGTGAAGACAGGTACAGGTTTACACTAAACAGACAAAAGAAAAATATACTAGAAACAAACTTACTGCCTTATGTTTAGAGCTCAGCCAATGGTCAACCAATTGATTTATCAAGTGACAGGAAGATAATTGCCTTCCTACTACTTTGATAAGCAGTTTTTTAAATTGAAGGAGATTTTCTGCTGTTCCCATTTTTATATCATAATAAACTTAATTTGTAGGTTTTGGACTGACAATGCAAGACATTTAAAGACATCACCTTTGACTATGAGAAACTAGGACAGACATTTTCCGTAGGATTAATTGATTAATCAAGAAAATAATCAGCATATTTATCAATAATCAAAATAATAGCAAATGCAGCTTTACTGTTTTACACATGCACTTTTTTTTTACTTAAGTACATTTTTGCATTTGTTCACAACCAATACAATCTCTTCCTTTTCTGCCTTGCAGGATGGATGAAAACTACAACATCATTCCTCATGGAGTAAACTTCCAGGACCCCATATTCCCCGACACAGCAGAGAACCACCGCATGTTTGCCAGCCTCTTCCAGTTCGCCAACTGCACGTCCGGTACTCAGGTCCACAGCTTCACCCCGGAGTATGAGGCCCAGGAGGACAGCCGGGTATGTAGCCCATCAGAACACAAACAGCTTCCCGGTGTTGTTTGTCTGTTTTGAAGGGTCTGTCTCACACTCATTTAGTAATAAGGTCATACATTTGAAATTCGTCTTTGATACAAAAATGATTTGGGAACAGAGTTAGCCAGAATAGCCCGAAGTACTGTGGTAAACAAATAAAAGGGTTCAACATAATTTTGTTCTCAAAGGAATACTGTGAAGGAGCTGGCAAGCAAGACATGTTCTTAATGCATGAGAAACTAAACACACATTTCCTGAGGTTTTGGCGCAACAAAGAACTTACTTTGTTGAAAGGAAAAATCTACTTTAAACAACATTGTTTTTGCCAGCTTGTTGGCTTTTTGTTGTTTAATGGAGAATTTTCTCATGCATATTGATGGCATCGCTAACGTATAAACACCTGAATGTTCAGACATGTCCAGTGCAACAACAGCTCTTTGATGACTTTAAAACTATTAAGTTTAAATGTCAGAATCAAAAAACAAGTGGTGTTTTACATGGATGTTCAACAATCAAGTTAGGTGGAATAATGGAAAATGTTAAGGTTCATTGGACAGAACACAAGTGTAGCCAAAATACATGATAAATATTAAATTAAGAGGATTCCTTGGATCACTTTCTTTGGACTGGAAAAATCTGCTCTCTATCTTTTTATGTAAACAGTATTTTTGTATGTCCATCCTCTGAGGGATACTGAGAAGAATTTATGGAAAGTTAGAAAATTACTAACTTGAGAAAAAACCAGGGAAAGTGGATACATCGTAAAAGTAAATCCTTAACAAAACGCTTTCTGGAGGATTACGCAGGACAATGCAGATTGATTGCATCTAAAGACCACTTATCTTTTTAATGCTGATGGAAACATTTCCTGAATCAATAAGCTTCAGCTCCGATGTTTAATTGATTAAAGCTAATTTTACCTAAACACTATTGCCAACATTAACACCTGGTGCTCCTTGACTCTGTACATTTCCTGCATCTCATCCCAGAATTCATGTGCCAGTATATAAATGGCTTCCAGTCAATTGTCACTGCTTTATCCCCTTTAATGAATCTAAATCCTTTTGCCTAATCCCCTTGATTTAGGTCAGTCTTCTTCTGTCTGTTTCCAATCATTTGCTGACTATGTTCATAAAAGCAACAATCCTTCATGGGTAAAGAGAATGAAACCATGGTTTTTATTTCCATTCACAGCAAACTTTTGGGTTAGGCCTGTGAATATAATTACAGAGCAACTTTTAGATATCAATGATGCTGTCTTACATAATTCTCATGATTAGATGTCCTCCTAGCAAGATAAAAACAGACTTTGTTTTTAATGGTACTGCGCAACCATTGTTTAGGCAACGGACCTAAAATCACATTAGAACAGATCATGTCATACGCATCCCATAATCCAGTCCACCAAAGTAAAACAACGCATTTATTCAATTTCTAATCGAAGAGTATCAGCGACCAACATATTATTTTAAGCATTTTCCCACAGTTTTGTGGTCCAAACACCAAGGCAGAAATATAAGCTTTAGCAGGCTGTCTGACTCCACTGTCCTTGATAGCTGGAAACAAAGACACAACAGATTGCTGCTCATAAAGAGTCAGCTTCAGTTGACATGGACCAAGACACATTTAGTTTCTTCTCAGATGTCAATCATGTTCAATATTAACCCTATATTGAACAGGTAGTAATACACCTCTGCCTTTCTTTTCTCTTGCTGTGAATGTCATGTTGAAAACACTAAAGCTTATCACAAGGTAATAAGTCTTCCACCCAGAGTCAGGTTTAAATGGTATATCTATGTCTCGGCTCCAGACTTTTTCAAGGGCAATTACCTAAGTATTTGTCTACTCTGCAACTTAGCCTGAAATAACCCTATAAACGTAGACGTATAAACCAAATAAATACGTTTTGTGTTTGAGTGTTAATCGTATACCTCGGGTGCCATTTTACATCTCCTGCTTTACATAACTTGGTTGTTCTGCTCGTGAACTTCATAATTCACATTAGAAAGTGTAATCCCTCTTTATATCACTCATGGGAAATAAGTAAGAGCACAGGGGAAAACTCCGTAGCTAATATTAAAACAAGTAATGTTCTAACCAGTGATGTGGGCCGGCAGCCAGCCACACATTTTTAACATTTCCTCAAAACCCTCGGTGGTTGTTATCTGATAGAGGGGGAATATACATCAGTGTTTCACGCTGGCCCCATGTGGAAGTAGTAGGATCTGTGGAGGAAATCCACACTCAGGCAGAGAAGCATGCAGAAAGAGACAGCTTGAGCTCGTTTTTCCACCTATAAGAAAAGGTCCAGGCCTTTGGATCGGATGTCGAGACTGCAGACATGTTGGGTTTAATCTCGCAGTGGTGTCTCTCTGAAACAGACTGAGCAACCTTTTAGTTATCTTGGTCCCTTCCTAAAGCAACAATGTGCTGTCAAAGGCTTTTATAAATGTAATGGTACAAACAGAGCATACAGTATATGAAAACTCTTGAATGTATTTCCATAAAATATCCCACAGCAAGAAGGGTATATCTTAAACATACTGAATGAACTTCTCGACTTCCCCCACCCCTTTCTTTCATTTTAGGCGACAAGCACTCAAAAAAGTGTCACTTTCTTTGACTGTCTCACACACAAATGGTGGAAATTGCTGAAAGCTCTGGACACGGGTTGTCAGTCCAGAAGAATGCCAGATGTGTTTTCTCACTTATGACTGAACCAAAATTAAATCCAGCATCAAAAACAGCAGGTCTGACAGGTGCTACGTCATAAACCTTACAAAAACATACAAAATCTGGTACTAGTAAAGAAATCTTGTAAAATATAAAACCCAAATCCTTTCAAAAATGCACATGTCCGAAGACATCTACAGCCAACTTTAAGTCATAGTCATAGCACACTGGCATTATAAAGTTTGAACAGAAAGTTTGAAAAGAGAAGCCATATTGATGCCAGCATTTCTGTTTTAAATAGAAACCTAAATGTACTGTCTTCATGTCCAACATAAAATCCTGCCTGGACACAGTAAAATACTGCAAATACAAACTCTAAGGTTAGTCCCAGCAGCATTAGCCCACTGGGACTAACCTGTTGAAAGTGCATGGCACTGTCATAGACTGTTTGTATAAAGCACGGTACTACACCATGAACTTTTAAACACATGTTTGCCTGCAGTGCACTTCATCAAATGCTCTGCATGCCTTTCATTCACATGTATTTCCTTGAAAAGTTGTATCAAACAATCTTTTTCACTTCCCTTCACAGCTGTTGTGCTCTGCCGTGCAGAAGGCTCTGTTTGAGGAGGAGGAGAAGGCCTGGGTTCTCTCCCAGAAGGTGCGCTCCTTGGAGAAAGCGAACGACCACCTGAGGGAAAAGGTGAAGACCATGAAACGTCTGCTACGCCAGGCCCAGCGGGCAACAACCAAGGAGCAGCAGACCCTCAGCCTCAAACAGCTCTACGGGTCAAAGACGTCCCAAACTCACCCCGACCAGGACACTGCTAGGGACCAGCCACTAAAAAAGGTCATCTCCACCAAAAAACAGTACAATTGACATTGACAAAGACAGAGCACTTCATTACATTCTTTATATCTTTAACATTATTAATGTGCTCATTCAAAAGGAACAATCCAGATTAAGGTCCTGTTATATGTTCAGTTGTATTTCCCGTCTGTCACCTACAAACAGAGGAGAATATCCATGTCTAAATGTGTGTGTGTGTGTGTGTGTGTGCTTTCACTTGACCTGTTTTATGGAATTAAATAAGGGATTAAGGATTTAAATGGCTTCATAGGAGTAAGAGTTCTTCATGTAATTCTCCTCAACTCTTAATTCTTATTCTACCTGTCTGTCCAATATCATTATGTTGTCTGAATTATTTACTTTCTATGTTAACCCCGCAACTTTTGCCTTTTTGGGCCTTTTTATTAGTTCCATTCAGTGGCAGCACAATATCTTTCCAATCATTGGACAGAGCGCTCAGCTAGCAGCTGCACTTTAAGTGGACAATGTCAAAGCATTGATACATTTAATATCTTGTTTGATTCTGTGCTGGACACACTATGCATTGTACACATGTTAGAATTAGTATCATAATTCAGAAATAGTATCATCAAAATGCTCCAACTCAAGCTCTTTATACAGTATATCACCTTGTTCTCATCAAACTCTTTTGACCAGAACAAGGTGATATAAACATCCATTTGTTCATTATGCTACGATGATTTCATATCACGAACACGAGTGTTTATATGAGTTACAGAGTAGCAGATGTGCCAAAGTTTAAAAAGCTGCAAGACCAAACATTACGTCACATCATTATTTTCGACCTGCTTTTAATTTCTTTGTATCTATTCATACGCAGGAAACTATCCCAAAGTGTATGCTTCTCAACATTCAGTTAATTATTTCTAAGAGTGCCTTTTCCACAAGTTATTCAATCACATCCCACTTAAGGAAAGTGTATATGTATTTGAAAACAGGGTGCTGAGCACTCATTTAGATCAGCCAGTGAGCCTGGTACAGGGTTGGCTTTGAAAGTTTTGCTTATCTTATTATACTTTGTGTAGTTACTTTATTATAACTTCTGCTCTCTCTAAGCAGCAGACATATGGTTTGCTTTGCCAATAGCATCCTTATTTCTGTAACAGTGTTTGCAGTTTTTAAATAAATAAATGAACTTTTATTAAATGTCCTTTGTGGTTATTTTGAATTGTCACAGTTGAGGTCGTCTTCATAACATCCATATGTATGTTACTTTTTGGGTAGAATTTGAAAGAAATGCACTATATGTGAAGTGTAATACATCCACAAATGAGAGCCTCTAAATATACAAACCTTTCATCATAAATTAATCTTCTGTCTTTATATTTCTTTGTTTTGCTTCATGACTTTTCCAGCTACAGTTTCATGCAACACTTTGAAACAGTTGTTATGGTCAAGGTGCAAACAACAGTGTAACATTATTTGATTCTTTCATCTGACATATTGAAAAATAAATGCGTTGAGCAAAACAGCAGAACAAAGTAGTAAAAGGTTCTAACCCCGATTGTAAATCTTCCTGCTTTCCAGGTATTCCCCGCTGATGCTTTTTGGCATGTTCAGTATGTTTTGTGTGATTCAGTGCTAATAAATCAATCATTTTCGAAGAACTCGTGCAAGTTTGAAAGGAAATATAAATCGTAAAGATGAATTGGCCCTATTTCGACCTTCTTTTCTCAAACTTTTGTCCAGTTTTACTTCCGGTGCACTTTCAGAGGGAAAACAGAAACATTTGAGACGCAAAATTGTCTTGACAGATGAAAATGTCAACACAATTTCCAGGAGAACCAAATGTCTTCCATATGGTGGCATAAAAGTGAGGGAATTGAGAGGCAGGGTTGCATGGCTGCTAAAACATGTTTTACATCAGGAACTCTCACAGGATTATTCTGCAGTTAAGCTGGACACCAGACGGACATTTACAAGCTTTCCTCTCGCGCATCGTTTGACCTGTGGAGCGAGGCGGGAAAGTGTTGCAGGGAACAGCTTCTCGTCTTGTCTCCTAGTTAGCTCTTTATTCTCCCCGTGAAATCTTTGCATCAGACAACCTAGCCTGCAGCCAACTGTCAAAATCCCATGGACCGGAGCCAAAGATGATATACACACACAGCCTTCTCAACAAACCACTGTGCACACACAGCCAAGCTGCAAAGCAGATGTCAGGCACTACCTCGGCATAGTGGTGGTCCCTCCACAGGACCGGCTATCTGTGGACTCAGTTTATTTATCTTGCCTTATTTTATTTTTTTAAATGCCGTTACTTTCTCTGCCTACTTCGGTTTCATTTTTATTTTTGTATTGACAATTCCAGAGCATCTGATTGGTCAATACATTATATATGTTTTCTTTTTTTTCTTTAACCTCCCTTTCTGTTCATGTTTTCTCCAGCAGCTACACCTAAGTCTTTCACTCCGCTGTCATTCATCGCTCCGCATGAAGAAATCCACCGGAGACATTTCTTACTTTGAGATCTTTAACCTGCCATTGGCTCCAATGTTTCTGTAGGTAACGGGCCTACTAGGGTCTGCTGGTGTTTCCTTTAGGAAAAGAAAACCAGCACTTCATGTTTTCAATTAGTCACCTTGTTAAATAAAAGAAATTCTCCACAACCTTCCAAGTTGCTACGTGAGGCTGCACATTTGTGATTCAAGCTACGAGCTAAAAACGTATGCTCACATAGCGTAATTTCCACGTCAATAACTTATTTCTTCTGATTGTCAATATTTAAAAAAACATGAGCTCACTTCTCTGTTTTACTGCCATGAAGTTGACTTGTTTATTTGTATCCATCTTATTTATAATGTTAATTCTTCCTACTAGGACTTGTCTGTTGTGTGTTGTGGGGCTTAAACTCTGACCACTCTGCTGTGTCCTGTCCTCGCATGCTATGGTCATGTTTCAGTTACTTTGTTTTTGTACATACAAATGTGTACCATGAATATTATAGGATAAAGAGGGCTTCCAGTTGCAACATTTGTTAACAGTATTAGTATACAGTAAGCGGCTGGTCTGTGCCAAAAAGTGTTGAGTTATGCCTCCTTTATCACACAAGGGAGTACTGCTACACTCCAGGCTCACTACGAAAAAGCTAATGTTTACGTTTTAAAAGCCGGTTTAAGATTAACAACAATCAAAGATTAGTGTTTTATCATGCTGAGATTGGCTAATTAAACTCAAAGTACAGCTAAGGCTCATTGACATTGATGTTTACTAAATGGAAAATGAACATTGACTTGATGGTATTTGGATCACCAAAGTCATTAAGATCCATCCGGAGGAGCATGTGAATGTGTGCAGACACAAATTTCAAAATATTTTACTAAAATTCTTGTGATGGCATTCGATTCCGATATTAAGGAACTCTGTGTAAATTCAGTCTAGTCAAAGTGATGCACAAAAAAGACGAGACATTATGAACCTGGCTTCTATTGCAGTTGAAACGCTTCCTCACCATTTTTTCATACTTGACCAACCGTACTCTGGCGAGGAGGAGGTGATTTTTCATTGTTGCCTGTCCACGTCTGTTTCAATAAGGATGACTGATGTGTGTGTTTGCCCCGAGAGACCTTGGCTGTTCCACTCAAACTAAAATCACAAGCCTCAGCCCCATACTGTAAACTACATCTTGGGAGCCCATATGGGGAGAAATGCAGTAATTTATGGAGCTAATAAAAGTGAACTTAGTATTTTTATTTTTGCACAGCCAAGTTATGGATCACAATTTGTCATTGCCACAGTTCTTGACTAAAAACGTGACAAAAGAAACTTTATTTAGGGCTTGAAATCACCTCAGGATTACATTTTTGTGATAAAGGTAAACGTTTTTTAGCTTCACAAGCAAAATACTTTTTTCCTTCCCTCCCCCCTTTCTTTCGTCCTCCATCCTTCACATGTAATTATTCCTTTCTTTGTCTGGGTTGCTGACAAAGTCCACAAGACAAGCAGGAGGAATTTGACTTCATGTGTTTGTAGTTAGCGCTGCCTGGCTGTTTTTATGTCTAATGGTTTCACTCGGGGTATGTTGCGTTTATGATGCTGTATTTTCCATCCTGAATGTTGACACCGTTTTGAGTGATTGTGAAGGATTTATTTTAGATTCATTAGGCACTGCATGTGATCAGGCTGTAGGTTGTCTTACAGCAACTTAAAATCTAAAAATAATTAGCTGTCCAGACGCAACAAAACGCAAACACATTATTCTCAATCAATCCTCTTAGAGATATTTAATGAGTGAACACATGGCGCGCCTCATAATAAGTCAGTCTCTACACTGAGTTACATACAGCCTCACAAAGTACAAAGAACACCATTAAACCATCTCTGTGCCATAAAACACATCCCAGTGCCAGGTGCTGCCCATGCAAGCAGGAAATCGCATCACCCTCCACAGCAGGGATTCTAACAAACGTGTGACCCGATAACCTGAGGTCATATGTTTTTCTTAGACAACCAGATGATAAAACAAAGATGTTTTACCTAAAAGAAAACTTTCCTTTCCATTAAATTGACTGAGGTTTTTAACACCCTTCAATTATTTGCATATAAAAACCTTAATGTTTCAATCAAGATTGCTCAAGAGCATAACCCGGCAGATATTTTGTTAAAGGCAGGGGACACTGGACAAGCTTGACACATTAGACAGACACATATTCAAACCTATGAACAATAAAGACTTGTCAAATCAACTCAACAGCACTTATTTGGACTTACTGCGCAGAGGAAATTAAATAATTAATTAAAGGAAATGTTAAAGCAGATTTAATTCGCAGCACTGTCTGCACCTTGGTTCAAACCCTTTCATTGAGATAAGGTTGAGCATTTTATTTAAACATACATTTCTTCCTGAAAAAGCAAAGTCCTGCGGTGTGGGTACGTGTGTTTTTGTATTTAATGGATTGGTAGATGGGGGTTCTGTACATTTATTTTCTCAAGGCTGGTTTTGTTGAAAGTTGGAAGCATACACTTGGAGCAGAATTTGTTCAAATGTAAAGCTGAAAGAACTGCTCTTATTTCCTAGTTTTTATAAAGAGTAAAGTAATATAAATGTAATTTATAAAAAAATGTAAATCAGTGAAATGTGAACAGAAACAGAATTACTCCAGAAAGTAGCAGCTGTTTTGTACTTGTGACCTGATCCAGGCAAATGACCGATCGAATGAATGAAACTGTGTTATCAGGAAGTTGTTCACATTGCACACATTTCACATGTTTCTACCCCAATGTGACCTCAGACGACCCAGAATTCCCCTCGTCATCCTGTCTCATGTGTGCTTTGATCCATTGTTCCTGAAATAAATCAGTCAAATCCTATTCTAGATCAGCAAAGGTTTTTAAAAAAACACTCTTTCATGATTTTCCTTGCTATCTATCCTGCTCTTTTCATGTGTTCTTCCTGACCCTATTTTTCCTTTTCATCTGCCGTGGTCGTCTGACGGACAGAGTCGGGGGTGAACTTCCAGCGAAGGCCAGTATCAGATATATATTACTAATGCAAGTAACATGGATATCAAGTTTCTGGCAACGTTTGACCCTAATTGCAGGCTGAATTTCTATAAAAGTGGAAAATTAGTGGCTATCCTCATACTGCCAGATACTCTCCATCGTGCTCCGCATCCTGTTTGTTATTACCCGCTGCGGTTTGCACAGTCATGCAGAACTTTGAGGGTCTGCAAGTTTTCATAAACTGCTATGCTTTGGCTTCAGGAGTGCTGCTGCAGTAATCCTCAGAGAAGGCCAAGAGTCCATTTGTTTCAGAAAGAGATTTCTGGGCAAACTTTGAAGAAATAGCCTTTGGGACTTTGTAGAAAAACACTTTCCCATCGTCTCACCCACTCAGATCGGCTAAAAGGAGTCATTCACAGCGAGTGAATTGTTCACAAACTGCATGTCACTCATCTCCAGGGCCAGGGAGAGGAGGGTGATCTCACTGCGTTAAGTCCCCCCCCTCCGCTTTGTTCCAGCCCCTCGGGGGACATTGCTTTAGATCAGTTGCTCAAACTCATACAACCTGGTTTTGCTCCTAAAACAATGCGAGTCTAAACGACTGAGGAGAAATGGAACTGGAAAATCTTTCAACATTAATGATTTCTGTCTGTTTTTCCGTGTTTTGGTCCAAAGAAAATATTTGGCCAAGATCTTTGGAGCTATCTGATGCTGCATCCAAAACAAATGCAAAACTGAGATATAAGGAAAAGTTCACAGTGATTAAGTGTAGAACTGTGTTTGTGTGTGTGTGTGTGTGTGTGTGTGTGTGTGTGTGTGTGTGTGTGTGTGTGTGTGTGTGTGTGTGTGTGTGTGTGTGTGTGTGTGTGTGTGTGTGTGTGTGTATGTGTATTGGTGCTGGCCAGTTCAACACACCATCTGAAACATTTGTGTGTGTGTGAGTTTAGTTTATATTATTATATTATCATTACAAGCCCCTGCAAAACCTCAACCTTCTCCTAATCAACACACACTGGTTTTTTTAACAACATATCATATGGCATTACACAGTTTGTGCAGCATGATGAGTTTTCATTTTGGAATTTTCCCTCTCATATGAAAATAAACAGAATATTAGACTAGACGTGGCGTGTCATTTAATTTGTTACCATTATTTTTTGTATTTGTCTGCTTCTACTGAGAGTTAAATGAAGTTGAGTTCAGCCATGGGCCGAGAAAGAACTGAGAAAATGGTGATGCAGGTGCTTTTATGAATGAAAGGTCAAGTACAAATTGAACTGTTTTAACGGCATGAATGGAGTTTTGTATTCCCTCAAATGTGTTCTAATAGCAATAGAGGAAGGTCAGTCAAGAGATTTTCCAAATAATTCCAAATAACGTTTTTGCACAGAAAATAGTGGGAAGAAGTGAAAAGCCCAACAACTATAGGGAAATCTCTCCGCACCTATAGACAGCACAAATGTTGAAGGACGACGCAAATATAATAGGCACATAAACCTCCCGAGAGCACTGACAGACAGAAGCACAATCGTTTCCTGCTGACAGAGAGGAGGGCAGTTTGTGTGCTCGCTCTTTCACTCTGCACACAACGCTTTTAAACCCTTACTCTTTGACAGAAGGTGAAACAGGTCACCTTGAATAATACAGGGTTAGTACAGGGCTATCCGAAAAGATGCCATTATAAGTTCAATTACAGCTTGACCACAGTATCTATCTCATAATTGTAATTAGAGTATACATTTATACCAGGTTCAGATTTATCCAAGGTTTCATTTTGTGTTCATCTCTATTTCAAACCAATAGGCATGTGCTTACACTAAATTAAGATTGTGAACTTGATAAACATTATACCTAGCATTGGCACTTAAACATTGACATTGTAAGCCTCATAGCATGTTTACGTTAGCATTTAGTTTTAAGTAACAAATGGCTGATTGAATAAACAAAGTATGATCTCTGCCAGTTATAAAGAACTGAAATGTGTAAGTGTTTTTCAAACAGTACTGTTTTAAAAACACTGCCATTTTATAAGATGGCAGCGTACTTGCTTACATTTCTAGATTCTGCATTCAATGTAAGTAGCTATGCTAGGGATTGTGTGTCTTGTTTGGTTGAGAGCAACCCATCAACACTCGGCACACTAGGAATTTACGTATGGTGCTCATTAGACAAACGTTTGAAAATATTGCTGACCTCGCTCACATAAATCAATTGTGCAAATGATTAAATTGTGAGTCGGCCGTAGTCAAAGAGTGTACTTTTGGCTGTTTCAGTATCGAGTCTCTATTTCACATTCCATGAAAGCACAGGCGAAAGTGCTCCATGATAAGAGCAGGATGTGAAGTAAGCACAATCTTTATCTGCAATAATATTGGGGAAATTAAACCCAGGCATAAATATGTTTGTCAGCCCTAAAATGTCCTCTGGTCCCATCCTAGATGTAATGTTCTACAGTGCCAAATTTCACTCTTGGTAATGTTTCACTGTGTTTCTTCCATTTGTCCACATCTAAACACCACATCCCTCTACCTTGTGATCACTGCAATCTCCTTCCCATTATTTTTGAATCAGTCCCCTGTTTCTGGTTTGACCGCATCATTTTTACTCTGTCTACTGAATGAGGTTGACCACCAGACTTACGCTCTCGCTCTGCTCTCCGGTCTCTTCCAGCGCAAATGCTCCAGAGAGCCAGACCACAAGACTCAATTACCCAGCATTCCTTGGAGAGGACGCGAGAGGCCTCGTGTAGCAGACTATGAAATTAACATTCATTACAAACCTCTAAAGCCACACAACTATTTAATGAAAGCAATAGTTGCAGAAGTTTACCATTGATAAAAGTATATCTCTCCTTTTATTTCATTAGTTTTTTCTTGCTGTTTTTTGTTTCTGACAAAGGACAGTAGAAGAAACCGTGATATTCTGCCTTACAAAGCTAAAACTACATTGAGTCAAAATGTAGACATTTATGATACGATTTGAATATGTTTTTATTGCCATATGATATAAATATATAATTTCAAAGACAGCAGCATGTTTTGTTATGTTATTGTTATGTTAGCAGTGTTGTGTAACAGACCTAAGCTAGTCAGGAGCAAGACCTAGTTAGCATTGATTGATATGAGCCACTGATATTGTCTCCTGTAATCAAAATGTATACATTTTGGTGAATTAAATAATAATAATGATCATATTATTATTATTATTATTATTATTATTGCGCTGTCCCTCTTAAACAAGGCAGCATCACATAGTCTTGGAGAAAAATGAGTTCTGCTAACAAGCTAAGTAGCTAACCTAGCAGAGTAGCAGTAATGGTGCCCAGGTTAGCTTTACATTGCATCTTTTTTCTTTCTTAAAAATTAACTCAGACAGACTCCTAATGCATAGACAAGGATTTTAATGTTTCACTTTTAAATCTTTTTCAAGCACAAATCGCTGGATTTCACAAAGAGCAGTATAGTCACTTTTCAATATCCCATGATGCTTTGCATGTGTATTAAACAGCAGTTACTGTAGCCTGAAACAGCATTTGCTAAAAGGCAACATACTTATAGTACAAATACTTGTCCTATCATACAATTGTCATCCGCAGAAGAAGCCTTCACACAAATCGACTATTTCCTTCTGTCTTATGCACTGTAAAATCCATAAATGAAATGTGTGCAGTCATATCAGTCCTGCTGTTTCCCTAAGGAGGTTGAGCGGTGAGGTCATGGGATACTTCTCATTTATGTGTTTCATCGTCACTTGTTTCATTCTCATTACACTGGAATTTCAAAATATTTTCCTTTACCAGGTTCCTTGCCTAAAAAAACACTTTTTTGTCAGGTTTTTTTGTTTAATCCTCACTCACACTGCTCAACTATAACAAGTTCTCATATAAGACTTTTCCTCCACAGTTTGTGAGGAACCTTTTCATTTGAGTATTTTTGGGATTCGCTGTGCTGAACCAAAAGGAGCTGGAGTATGATTTTCATTTTGTATATTGATAAAAATAATCCTCATCAGTCTGCAAATTACAGGAGCTGTAGCGACATTTAACTGCAGAAGATCAATGGCAGTGTTTGTGGCTACATGTCAAATTAGCCGAGTGGTTTTCATTGTCAGGAGATAAATTGTGATATTGTCAGCCTGCCAACATTTATAAATCTGCGGACACTGCATCAGCTTTCCTGTGTTTGTGTTTGGGTCATCCTCTGTCACAGTTATACAAGCACAGTACACACTATAAATCTCAGATGAATAAATAACTCTCAATTACGCTTTACAGTTTGGAGTCACAAGTTACTGTCCAAATATATTTAACAACACAATATAAATGCAGAATGAAGCTCAAACATGTTGAAGCAGCCCATTGAAGTTGTTGCTTGAAGCTTTGTTGAAATGTTAATAAAACCTTCTTTTTTTTTGCTTTTTACCCATCTGCATGGCACACTTTGGAAGAGCATTCTCAACTTGTTAAAAGACAAAACTCTCCTTTTAGACTCATCTCATGGCAACTGTTACATTATCACAATCAGTGTGCACACTATTCATTGTTGATCATAGGATTGGCACAATTCAAGCCACTTCATGCAAATCACATCAATACCAAATGTGTATTTTGTTGTTTTGGAGAAATAGACGATTCAAAAGAAACATGTGATTTGAATAATCAGAGAACAAATTAAGCTGAATGAGTTTAAAAATCTGTGAGCCATCTCGGACAATCCCTTAGTTCCTGAGTGTAACAGGCCAAACATAAATTAAAGAGGATTAAACTAATGTAAATAAAGCTCCTATACTTCTGATACTTACGCACTTAATGTCTTTGCATGTTTGAAAAACAATTGGATGAATGAAAAGTAAATACAGTATGCTTAACACATACCAACATAAGAAGCATTGATGGATGTACAGTAAAGATGAAATGAGTCAATCTGATGCATATTCACATTCTTTAATCCAGATTTCCTCTCTAAACAGGCTGCATGTAGAGGAATCGGGCCTGTGAAAGAAGTAAAGAAGTCAAGGGTAGGAATGACGAAATGATTACAGTACATGGTGAAAGATGCATATCAAATTTAGTTTTTTTGCTTTGACACAATCTGCTTAATCCTTCTAAATCAGCCTTCTCTGAATATGACTCTTCATCAATGCTCATCAGGCTTGCAACAACTATATTTTAGGATTTGTATCCAAATAAATAAACATAATTCTTGAATGTGTGTCATTGACTGGGCTGGCAATAATAATATTTCTGAAAAACATGAATTTAAGTATTTTAAACACTATTCATTATCTAATTTTGTATTGTTTATGTTATTTGTATTTAGTCAGTGCACAGTGTGTACTTCAATCTGATCTTACAGTACTTTACTACACAGCAAAAAGCATAGAACTGCATTTTAAAGCTTACAATGTGATACATACAAAATATTATTTATAGAGCCTGTGCTTCAAGGAACAGACAGAACGTTTCCAAAGCTACCCGAAAATAAACTCATCATACTGCATTTCCTAAAGGCACCTTAGACAAAGATATATCCCTGTGCTTGAGTGGTTAAAAAGGTTTGGGATTTGAAAAGGAGATAGGAGAAGCCCTTTCCTCTCAAGAAGCCTTACCGCTGCATGGAAACACTACATCGCCACGGGAAAGGCTGAATAATAGATAGATGGCGTGTTCATTGCATTTGAACTATTCTGTTACTGATTGTCTAAAAGCATCACTTAAAGACATCGATTAATTTCTGTAAAATTACAAGATTTGCTTTAATTCCTTTTAAATATGGGAACATGTGAAAAAATACCTTTCCAGCATAAACAACTTTGCATCAAACTGCATTTCTGCAAGCGGGTATATTTCTAAAACATGCATGGGGAAAACTCTCTCCTGATCATGCAGATATCGTCTCTGGATTTACACTCCACAGTAGGAGGTTAAAAAGACAACAACACACAAATATATAAAACAAACAAAGAGACAGGTTAAACAGAAGTAAAAACAGTGTCCAACAAGCTCTGTCCTGCCTCAGCAAAAACAATCCCCCCTGACATGCTGGTGGAGGAGGTTATCTTCCCCTGCTTTCTTTGTATCCTCTCCCCATTTTAAACTGATCCCAAACTAACAGCCCAGTCTTAAAAAGTAATCCTCCTGTGCATCATCATCACGTCTCCCTACTCCTCCTTTCATCCCATTTTAGGTCTTCATTCTCAGGCTGGACAGACGTGCTCCCCCTGCAGGCAAGAGGTTGGAACGACGCTGTATTCCCAACCAGACAAGGGGGGAGATGGTGCCTCCGGTTCCACCGATGGGGGTTAAAATTGGAAAGTCACTGGGATTGATTGGGCAAGTAAGTGGAGCGGGTGCTGGGATCACACCCTGCTGGTCGAGTGGCAGCGGTAGGTGCATGTGGACAGAGCGTCAGCGTCGCCATCTACGTTCGGGGAGCAGCCTCCTTCGCAACAAGCCTCTGAGAGGGAGAGAGGACATGCTATCAGCACTGTTTGTCATTAAAGCCATTACATGTGTGACATTAGATTACAACAGATAGAGTTTTTCACTGTGATTGGCTAAAGTGTTACTTTTGAACAGTGAGTGTGTGAGATAAGCAAATAACTCTGCTGCCGAGGTAATATAGCGACACTAGAAACTAGACTCCAGTGGGTACCTGGCAGGGTGGGGCTGGGTCCCTCGTGGCTGGTGCCCAGCTGGAGACGCCTCATGTGACGGACCACTGCTGTGGCATTGAATGCTTGCTGCAGAGGAAAAGACACACATGGAATTCAACTGAGAAAACTGTAGAATCTCATTACACCTGAAACTGAAAGTTGACTAACTGGGATAAGGTGAGCAGACTAAAGCAGTGGTTGCTGATATGTTTATGTACAAATATACCTTATCAGACTGTTACATTTAAATAGTTTCTAGAGGCTCCAAGCCTGTACATTATTCTAGTAGAAACTAGCAAGGATTAAAGAAAATATTTCAATATTTAATAATAATTTAATACACTAAAATCCAATGCCAGAGGTTTGTTTTTTCTTATTTTCCACACTGGAAATCGTCTCATGACCCCATGGATTCATATTGCGACCCTTGATGGGGTCCCAATCCCACTGTTTGACACTACTGGCCTATCATTTGTGACAAAGCAATAATGTTTCTAGCGATTTAAACACAATCAATTACCCACAATTAACTTGAAAAAGGTACTGTACTTAACTGTGGTTTCTGAAGTTTAGAACAAGACTGGACTGTTTATTGTAGTTAAAGTTTATTCTCTTTACGTGCAATAAAGATTCAGAAAGTAAAGAAATAAGACTGTGTCTAGGATAAACTCGAATTATGACTCACCTTCCACTTGCTCTTGGCAAAATTCTTCTTAATCTGAGCGCTAACAGACTCATGGATGTTCTTGTCCAGAGCAGTATCCTCAGCAATCCTACAAAGGGGTACGGAAACTTCAAGAGTTTGTGTGCCACGGGTAGAAGTCACATATTCATAAGCACCAAAATGCATAAGAAGTTTGAGTATCCAGGTTTTACACAGCATCATGATAAGAGGAGTTACAGTATGTTATAGTCAGTACCAGGGGTGCTGCAGAGCCTGATCACAGGTGTAACGTGTGTTGGAGTCTTTTTCCATCAGGTGGACGATGAAGTCTTTAGCTGTAATCAAAGAGAAAGGTTGGAAAAAGTCAATATTAAAAAAAGACACCCATTGCCTTGATGTAATCATATTTCAGTTATGTTAACAAGAAAAACACATGTTGAGGTAATTAATATGACAGAAAGTGGACGATGTATAATTTGTATAATTTGTTCCTAATGTTGAAGATATCCTCGCCAAAAGCAGGGAAACAGGGATCAAGTACAGAGCCAGGACTCGGGGAAAAACATGTGATCATTGCCTTGGCTTGTGGGCTCACCACCTGTGAGGTCAGAAGGCAGGGACTGGATCATTTACTATCTTAGAAAAGTGAGTCTGGAAACTCAATCTTGGGTAGGGGTGTTTTTTTCAGGTGGGTGGGTGGGTGGATACTAAAGAGCCCTGGCTTCCTATTGTGTTGAAAACAGGAAAACTCCATTGTTGTTTGCACAGTAATGTGCCAAACAGCTGTTAAAAGTATTTAGTTCTCTTAAAGGAGAAGCTGCAGGAGAGGACTTCGTTAAAAAATGTCATCATATTGCAGTATTTTATATATTTTAGACATGCGTTGATGTATACAGACCCAGGACCGTTTCCAAGCTAACCTGAGATCTGGAAAGTTGTTTTATCATTGTTTTGTCCTTTAGGGTCTCGAAAAAAAACAACTAATAAAGATCGTAATGCACACTTAAGCATCTGCAGATCTAAAGATAATTTACATGTGTGTAAAAAAAGCATGTCTTTATGATAGAAGTGAATACAAAATAGATTGATAAAAGCACTGAACCTGAATCAGAGATATCGTCCCAATAAGGCGAATCAAATTCGTATTCTGCCTTCAGGATCTGTTCGAACAGTTTGGCGTCGTTCTCATCGTAGAACGGAGGGTAGCCGCACAACCTGAGACACACATCAGAGCACAGGAGATTTAAATGACATTCACTGAAGTTTTAAAAGCAGTCAGCAGCATGCAAAACTAGCAGGTGACTATTATACATTAATAATGTGAAGATATACAGTATATTCATCCTGTGTTTGGCTCGGTTTATAATTTAAAAACTCACAGAATATAGGCTATGACACCAATGGACCAGCAGTCCACTGCTTTACTGTAGGGTTTCTGAGCCAACACCTCAGGGGCTGAAAGGAGAAAACAAGACATGTTTCATGATGTTTGACGCAAATGCAGCACTAATAGAATGTCACTTTTGTATTTAAGCATGCAAGTCAAATTAGAGTAGGACCGTGGTTACAAAAGTAATTACCAAATTAAACTGGATTATTTTTTAACTAGGCTAAACTGATTCATGACTTTGAATATCTCTATGAGCTTCCAATTGGCTGTTGATGGTATTTAATGAAAGATTATGCATTACAGTACCAGTCGGATATTTGCATTGTGCTAATATTGAATGCTACAGTGTTCCCAAAATGATTAATTCAAGCAGATTTTCAAATTTCAGACAGTCATTGACGTCTTTACCAACATATCCAGGTGTTCCACACGCAGTCGACATCACACTGCCAGAGCACTCGATTTTAGAAAGACCAAAGTCACTGATCATGATCTTGGAGTCGTCGTCCATGCTGTCGTACAGCAGATTCTCTGGCTGCCATCAGGAGGGACAAAACCAGAAATGTTGATACATATCTTATCACACAAATGCACTTTTTCTTAAAAATGGTCAGTGACATTTATATGCCTGCTAACTTTCCCATCATATTTTAGACTGACCTTGAGGTCACGGTGCACAATGCCCATGTCGTGGAGGTATTTGACGGCATCCAGAATCTGCTGAATGAGCTTACTGGCATCTTTCTCCGTGTAGAAGCCCTTCTCGATGATACGATCGAAGAGTTCCCCTCCCGACACCCTGAGGCATGAGGGAGAGATTCATTCAATAAAACAAGGGGAAGTTTGTGGAACATAGAGAAAAGTACAGAGATAACATGGGATATCAGCCCATTGATTAACTGACAGAGCTAAAGGATTACATTGTTGTTAATGGTTGTGAAGGGGTATGGATTGTGTATGCAGTTGGCACATATGTATCACTTGTATTTATCAGAGTTCCTAAAGAAAAGAGAATAATAATAATAACTTTAATTCATATAGCGCCTTTCATCAACCCAAGGTCGCACAACAAAGAAACATATAAGGACAAAACATAAAACAGGGGGCAGAAATGGAAGTGTTACATTGCAGGGGGGGGGGGGGGGGGGAGAGTGAGTTAATGTTGGAACGCTTTGTTGAACAGATGAGTTTTCAGGGTTGATTTGAAGATGTTCAGAGAAGGGGCGTTACGGATTTCAGCAGGGAGGGAGTTCCAGAGGGTGGGGGCAGCGACACTGAAGGCACGGTCCCCGAAGGTGCGGAGGCGTGAATGGGGAATGGAGAGCAGGCCGGAGTCTGAGGATCGAAGGGTGCGGGACGGGATACATGGGTGGAGGAGATCTGTGAGGTACTTAGGGGAGAGGGCATGGAGGGACTTGTAGGTGATGCGGGACTTGACCGGGAGCCAGTGGAGGTTGAAGAGAGTGGGGGTGATGTGCTGTTTTAAAAGAAGCCACTAGATGGAGACTTCAGTCTGTCTTCGAGAAATCTGAGGCAGTTTGTTTGAGCAGGGCACACACACGCGCACGCACACACACACAAACTTTGAGGAAGCAAAATGAAATAGGAAGAACACAAAACAAGAACTGAATGCATCTCTTGTTGGTGGCATTTCTTGTTCTGCAAGTTGATGATAACATGTATTACACTGTGGTGAAGCACTGTGTGTTACATGAAAGAGTGTGCCACAAACACAAGTGGCACACAAATACTGTAATGACGGAAAAATAGGTTGCTGGGAAAAAGAGGAAATGCTAAGTGAAGATACATTCCTAGCTGAATGTACACCCTACACCCCTCCCTCTGTCTTGTATGTCTCTGATTTGCCATTGACAGTGATTAATGCATAAATGATTGATGTTTTCTGGAGCCTCACAGTTAACAGCGCTTCTGATCCTGATCGGTCCTTCCTCTTGTTCTCTCTTTCTCTCTCTCTGACATTTCAGTGGCTGAGGTGGGTGGGTGGCTGACAGGCTGCAGGTGTGAGGGCGAACTCCCCACTGGTGCTCATGAGTAGGCAAGGTACAATGTTTTGTGTGTGTGTGTGTGTGTGTGTGTGTGTGTGTGTGTGTGTGTGTGTGTGTGTGTGTGTGTGTGTGTGTGTGTGTGTGTGTGTGTGTGTGTGTGTGTGTGTGTGTGTGTTACAGAGTGCAATTAATGGCATGTGACGTGCAGTGTGTGGGAGCGAGTTTAAAACACACACATCGCACAAATGAGACACAAACCCACACACACATGTGAATACTCACAGCTGCATGACGAGGTAGAGGTGTGATTTGCTTTCAAATATTTCCTCCAGAGAAACAATGTTGGCGTGTTTGATCCTGCGAAGGAGAAGAGATGTGAAATAAGGAAAGGCATTTCAGTCATTTTATTTAGCAATTAGTATTTGAAAGATTTCTTAGGTAGGGTTCGGTAAATGTAGGTCTCAGGCACATAGGTAACAGCAGTCACATGTAAGGAGGAGACACTGTGTGGTGGCATTCAGCTTCCTAATTGGCTGAACTCAGTGGTCTGCTGCCCTCAAGAACCATGGGTAGTGTGACAGGGGTGGAGAGATGACTCACCACATGGAGATTGGTATGATAACTGTGTGTTTAATACCTGTATTACACTCAGTAACCACTTTATTAGCAACGCCTGTACAATGTAGTCCTATAAAACAGCTCTGCCATGAATTCAGAATTTTTGAAAAATTGAGCACACTTTATGGCTTTGTGACATGTTTCAATGTAGTATGTTTAATAAACTGGGTGAAGGGTCACATTATACATTTTCGATATGAAAGAATTTGTACATTTTAAGTGTTTTGGACTTACTTAGAGGGGCAGTGGTGCATATTGAGAAATTATTAATGTTAGTTATCATATTGCTTTGTTATTATCATACAATAATTCAGGTATTATATCGGCATGAAATATATCAAATAATACTCAGCCCTGGATACATTTGTATGTGTGCGTTTTATCATGTAATTCACAACTTTAATACCGTCAAATTAAAAGTGCTAGGTCTAACAATCAGGGAAGATGCATTTTCATTCCTATAAAAACACATTTGAATTATTCTTTTTTTAATATTTTGTTATAATAATTTAAAGGGGGTTACCCATTCATTAAATTAACGTCAGTATCTGGAGTATGACTGGGTACTTGAGGGTTATTGAGTTGACTTGGTAAGAGGACAAAGACAACACAAAGCCATGTGCTGCCCTGTATATAACGCTGTATGAGTCAGCATGAGCTCATACTGGATTACGGCAATGACTCTTATCCAGATTGTAACAATACATGGACCCGCTTAGCTCTGAGTGGAGGCAGAGATGGACCCAGGGAAGGATTGAAACTGCCTAGTGAGCACACACGTGTAAAGTGTCTGAGCTCAAGTGTGCACTCTTGCACACAATTACTAAAAAATAAAATAGAACTGTATAGGTGCATTTAATTTGGATTTCTGTGCAGGTGGGGTTGTGGTGGATACTGGCAATGGTATTTGTCTAGGTACTGACCTGTCTATTAAGGGTTGGTAAACTATCTGAACATAAGTCAACAACAGAGTTACCATCTGAGTGAAGATCTGATGATTCTTTATCCAGAATGTGTTGCTTAATAATTAGGAAGTTTATTGATTTATATGACGAAGCTATAGGAATCGCGTTTTTCTAGTTGTATTATATATGTTATTAGTTTTTTCTCTAAACTCTGACACAATTGTGGCCTCGGAGGTTCTGTTTTCAGCTCAGTCAGTTTGACTGTTTGTTTGTCAGCAATAGGGAAATACTACTGGCCTGATTTTCATGACACTTGGTGGAAGGTGTTACATGGCACAAGGAAAAACTAATTACATTTGAAATGGTTCTGAATGGTGGGAACGACACATCCACGTTTTAGATGCAGATTTTCTATAAAGCCATGTTATTTTAAAAGTGTTAAAAAATACTTTCAGTGCATTCACAGCAACTTCGCACAGACTCCTCTAATTGGCACGGCTACAAATGGCTAAGAATGCAGCGATTACTCACTGTATTTGCACATGTCTGTGTTTGAGTAAATATTTGGTCTAAAAATGGGAAGAGGATGAACAGCAAACTTACCAATGATATCATATGGCTACATATTAGCGGTATATCAAACAACCATCAGATCAACCATTTAACAAACAGCTAACCCAACACAAGAGGGGCCATTGAACTAAGAAATGATCATAAATTCTAATAGAAACATTGTCACAAGTGCTTTCCACAGGTAGGAACTGCTGAATAAACACAGATAAAGTAAAGTAAGAGAAATTACAAGAGTCTTAAAACGAAAATGACGACAGGTTTGGCTGATCCCTAAGATAATTAGAAGAGGAGATGACATGGCCAGTTTAATGTTCTGCAACCCTTTCAGTCTAAGCATGTTTATAAGAGAAATACTTGTTTGTGTGCCCATTATCTGCTATAGTAAAAGACAAACAAACAAGAGGTTTATTTCAATGTCAACCTGGATGGTTATGGGGAGGGATAAGAACACATTAGAAATGAATTTCAATACATCAGATTAGTTTGATTTAATGTTTAAAAATACTCAGGTACAGGATAAATGCTAGTGTTATCAATACTTGGACTGATTGTTAGCTGGGTTTAGCTGTTGTATTGAATCAACTTGCTGTTATTACACCTTTAAGATGACTGAATATTCTCAATGGGAGGATTTCAAGACCTCACAAACTAAGGGAAATGTTAAGAGGATGTTTGCTTATAATTAGCAGTATTCATAGTATTAGTAACTTACCCTTAAAGGCCAGATGGGAGCTGTGAGTGAATCTAAACAGTAATGTTCAGACCGTGAAACAGCTTTTACGGTCTGAACATCACAGTGATCTGAAGGACTGCAGAGCTGAGGGGGACTGATACATCTCTGTGGGTTCATCACTATGAGTCATGCCCTTCACAGTACATGTAGTCATTTGATCCATTGTTAATATAAAAACATTGATTAAAGCAGCTTCAATATAATACTCCTCAGTCGGGTCGTGCCTGTGCTCTGAGTACTGAGGGGGAGTTGAGGATGACGCGTACAAATGAGTAATGAAGTCTTTGTATGAGTCCACACAAACTTCAGACAAAGCAATCCAACCACGATTTTCAGGCCAACTTCACCTCAGTTTACTCCATTTGTCAAAAATAATAACTGCTAACTAACCCCCACCACTCTCATTCCTCCAGCCTCACCTCGGGGGGATCATAGCAGCACATTGGCGAGAGTTGTGTCTCCTGTAACCTAGGCAACAAGAGCTCTAAAAATAACTTGGGACTCGATGTAGATCAGCCATTTTCACCGCGGCCTGTAATTCCCCGCATCTGAAGAGAATTGCGTCTGAAACGCTCCACGATTACAAGGAGTGTTATCTTCACTTCCCTTTGTCTTTATATGATAAAACAGTGAATCTCTTGAGAGAGAACGTGAGCACGAGCTCGTGAGGAGGAATCATGTGAGGTAGTTTTTGAAAGTGTGAACGCACCTAAGCATAGCGTTTTACAAAAACACTTATTTTGCAACACTGAGTAGAAATGCTGCTTTTCTGTGTGAGGATCATAAAACTATAGCACTGTCATCGTCAAGTAGATCATTCTAAATCATTTGACTGTTTTGTTATCATTCACCTTAAGTACAAGAAAAACTTGGTACATTTGGGCAGAAACTGCTTGTCGGGTTTATCAACAGGACATGTTTAAACAGGTTTTACAGAAACTTTTTCCTAAGTAGTAGCTCATTCCAATGAAAACTGTACTCCAGATTAACCGGGTGATTGCTTCCTGACATACAAGCTGTTGTTGATTTTCTCATTGGATGACTCGATACTAATTTGAGTTTCGTTCAGTAACTTTAGTGGACTGGCCTTTCTTGTACTGAATATTTGGATTAATAATGTGGATCCAAGTCTTACAGTGATCAAGTGAAAAGTAGATTAAGTTCAATATGATGCATATACATTATATATATGTCAAAGCATATGATATCTAGTAATGTGATACAACTTAATGAAGATACAGAGATGAATAATGTACCATCATGAGGCTCGTGGCTAGTATTTCAGATGCAAGGTTATGCCCAACATTTTGTTTTAGAAGTGCATGTCTATGTTAAAACAATATAATACAAATGAACCTAAAAAGAACATTATACATCAGGTTAGGACGAAATTGAGGGTCAGTTGAAGTCTGCTTACTTGTGCAGGACTGCGATCTCATTCTCGATGCTGTTTTCCTTTCCCTCCAAAGCCTTCTTGGGGATGCACTTGATCGCCACCAATTTCTGGGTCCTCTTCTCCTCAGCCAGGACCACCTCGGAGAAAGCTCCTCTGAAACACAAACACACAGGTCAGTCCATCAGCCCTCAGTCCATTCATCTCCCTGTGTTTAGGGAGAGCTATTCACATGCTTCTGTGACATTGTGGACAAAAAAAGGGGGAAACTCCTGCTTTGATGTAAATTGGTCTAAAAGCTTGTGATAACTTGGCCCCTTCCATCCAAGTGCTGGTAGAACTTGCTGATGCCAGATTGCGTTTATTTTTAACTTCAGTCTGCTGTTGAAGTCTTTGGGTTGCTGATGAGTCAAGTTTTGGAAAGGAGACAACTTGGTGGGATGATTTCGAAGCACCAATTACAAACGCTTATGAAAATGATAACTTTCAAGATTTGGTCTAAAAAAGTCAAAAGTAAGACATTTTTATCAGAGTTTTTTTAAATCCCCTATATATATTATGTTGTCAGTCCTAAACTCAAAGATGTTCAGATTGATATATAACAGTGAAGAGCAGGTAAAGGTCCATCTTTTTGACATTTTTATATGAAAAATGACTCACTTCATAAAAGTTGGCGATAATTGTTTTTACCATTCGATTCAGCTCTAATAGAAAGAGGTCACTTTCTTTCATTTATGTCAACATCATTCACTGACATTACAAATAATAATAACACTGAAATATTGGCCAGCTTAGTTTGGTACTCTAGACAAAGGTATGTGTATCATACAGTTCACTGTGGCCAGGTTCTGATACAATAACCATTACCAAAGCAGAGCAGCTAACTCCATTAATTATTTAATTTACATTTTTAAGTATTGCATTTTGACACCTATTTAACCATCTAGAATTATATATTTGATATGTGTACAGAGAACACTGCTCAAAAGTGTGATGTTAGGTTGTGACATGCTGAAGTATCCACAGCGTCGCAGTCTGCCCTGACGCCTTCTACTATAAACAACCACATTTCTTTCTCTTTTTCTCTATATGTCTCCCTGCCAACTGAAATCAACAATGGAAAATAAGTAAAGCAGCAGAACTGAAACTACAAGATTCTATTTCCGCCTTTTCCCATGACCCATTTAAGAGTAGAGGCAGATGTTTTTTCTAACCACGAGCGTTTTGGCTGAGGTCCAGAGATGTATTGACTCAGATCCAAAACTCTACAATAACATTGTGGAATCCTGACCCACAATTATGAATTTCCACTGAACCTTAGACCAATAGATTGGAACAAAAACTATGATGACACATTGCACAGGCATGACAGCAAACACTGATCTAATCAAGTGGGAGCAAAGTTTGAAAACAATGCTGCGGTTACAGGTAAAGCTGGATAAGGACCAACATAACTTACTGTCACTTTGGGTTTCATATTGTCTCATGTTTGTGTGTGACAAAGACATTTCAATAACACAATCACTTTGAATTGTCATGTCTTGTGATGACTTCTTATTATGGCTGCGAGCCTGGGACTAACGATTATTTTCATCTTTGGTCAATCTGCCAATTAATTGACTAATTGTATGGTCAATAAATGTCAGAAAGTAATAATACAAATGTTAAAAGTATTTGTATATATGTATATATATAGCGAGAGAGAATTTCAGTAGGAATTCCAGTAATCAGCCCCAATGCAAAAAATCTGTTGTTGCTTCAAACATTATGATCTCTTCACGTCATGTGGGATTGTAGAGATGGGAAAGTGTGAGATTCTCGGGTAAAACTCAAGACATTGCAGAGTTAGCTAGGTCAAATGTCAAAGTTTAATACACTCCCAGTTAGCATTGTGATAAGTCTGCTGCACTGTGTCGATACATTTAAAAAGTTGAGGTCTCGTTACATCACAAAATGTACAAACTAACCGCAGGAGGTAAACACTCTTTGTATTTCACAGCTCAGAAGATGGCAGGAGTGTCACGCAGTAACAAAGACCATTCAGACCTCATGGGAAGAGAGCATCATTTCTGGATGAAAAGTGGTTGTATTTCTACAGGGAAGTTTGCGTATCAGATCTTACTCATACTTCTTATGTTTTGCTACCACGCAACTCATGGTGAACACATGCATGTTTGTTTTGGAACAGGCTATTATCTAATCATTTTACTAGCAGTGTTGCCAAAAAGAATTGGCAGCATCAGCATCTATAAACATGTCTTTTAATTTAAAGTCGGATTTTTTGCACGGCAGCTAAGAATCAGACAATGCAATAACATCCCTTCAAGTTAAGTAATGTAAACACATACTGTATATATATGTGTTTGTTTGGGGGGGTGGATGTCAGCTGTCTTACAGTATCTCTTTGGCCACATATAGCTGTATGTGTGGGCAGAGAGGAACCACAATCATCCAGTCACTAGGTGTGTAGATACTTTATCAGCTTACCGGAACAAACAAGGAAGACTGCGTGTCTCCTCCATGCCACTGTGACCAGAAATGAAAGCTCATGACCTACAGTCCACAACATCTCTATTAATCATGCTGTAAATGCATTTTCAAAATGAACAGCAATAAAGAACCTCCTCTTGTTCCAAAATGTGTCAGAAACATTGCGGTGTACTCTAATGCTTATTGATTTTCTTTTCCTCCTAACTCTTAACGAGTGTGTTGCTCAGCTCTGAAATGGAAACATGTCTCTTTTCCTCAGGCAGACAAACTGGGAGCTTTAACAGGAAAATCAGTGAGTGTTTTCTGAAAGCGCACCAAGCATGAACTCTCTGACTTATAAATGTTTATATATAGCTGCAGTATTTACATTGGCTTCCTATCCAAAAACCTACGGTGCATTTGGTGACTCCATTTTAAAAAGGTTCATACATACAAACTTAAATGTGTACATTTTACACCATTGAATCATTATGGGATTCCCAAAGTTTGCTACTGTAGATGAATGGGTTTCATTTGGAAAAGCAGCAACAATTTTCAAGAATTGAGATATGTCAGTCTTTAAAATGTCTTCTGACCCTGGCTGGATATCAAGAGATCTCCCAAGGGATCCCACCCCCAATATTTTGAAACTCAAGACAACTGTAAATCGTGTCATAGAAAAGCACATACTCAGAAAGATAGATATAGCAAAAGGTGCACTACTTAAAAAGTAGTAACTACTAGTATTTAACTTACTCGTTAATAGGATTGATTTCACAGTTTAAATGTAACCACTGGTTCCTTTAGCAATCGTTATCCAGAGTAACCCACATACAAGTTCGCTGGTGTTATTCACCTCAAAAGCTCAAAGCTAAAAAACACAGAACCCATTTACTGATAAAAAGTAACAATTATCCTGGGAGTGAGGCCTTGTGGTCACACAAGTTCAACTGTCACAGAAAGGCCATTAGCTTTGGCAGAGATCCAGCTGTGTGGAGGAGGTTGTCAGTGCTGCAAATTCCTCTAAAGCATCTGGAAGATTTAGCTGACATTCTCCATGCTCCTACTGAGGGGCTCTGGGGAAGTGCCAAACAGTGGTTCACACAAACATTGGGAAAAACTGAGAATCCTAATGTGTCTTTGGAATATAGATGGTACCATTGTTTGTTTGGTTGTTTGAAAGCAAACCTTAATGGTGGCATATAGTTGCTTTGTGATGGCACATTGCAACATATTTCCCCTTTTAATAATTCCCCAAATGAAGTGAAACCACATGCCTGGATCAGATCAGCTGCAGACTAACTCTGTTTGTCAGAAACAGAAGTCTTTAACCCCCAACTCCCTGTAGCAAAATGGCCCTGCACATACTTTTCATGTTGTCTTTTTATTTAATCGGATAAAAAACAATTGAGATAAAATCTTTTTTAAATGGTGACCATGAATCAGGCAGCAAAGTTACATTTTAACTATGCGTCCAATTCCTACATTGGCCTCCAACTAAATAAAAACAATACATTACTATGATAAAGAGTCAAATATACTTCCTCCTTTCTGTCATAGAAAAGCAGTTTAACAGTTTCACTCTAACACAACAAGGTGTTATGTATCGTCTTTGTGCTGTATCTTTTGTTCTTTGGTTCTTGCTCTCTCCCCCCTCCCTTCTCTGTTTTCCTTCTCTGCAGAGCTGGGGGCGTGGCCGGCATTCTCCTGGCTGCAGACGAGGCACACCTGTTCCCAGTCACCTAATTAACCTGTGCCATTAAAAGCCCAGTCCTTACTCCACTACTCCATGCAGTTGGATGAACCAGAGTGCCTCTCTGCAGCCTAGAGCTTTGTGTGAACTCCAGTGTTTTTTCCATGGACAACTCTCTCTGTGTTCATCGGAGATTTTTCTGCTAACCCGCTAGCTTCCTGCCATCACTGCCTGCCTTTTAGTTGTTGTTGCATACTTCATTAAACACCTTGAAAACCTTACCTGAATCAGTCTCTGCTTTGGGGTCCTTTAAAAATACCAGAGCGTCACCAAGTACATTTAGCATATTGTGGAATATGCAGCACATGCCATTAAACAAAGTATGTGCATAATAGCAATAACTATATATAGCTAACGTCTGGCAGTGGTCTGCTTAGTTCTAATGCCAATATCACTTGCCTACAATTACAACACTATTGTATCATCCAAGTTATTAATGCGGCGATAACAACAGTTTTCCTTAGCACTTGTGAAGAGTAAGAATATGAGCTGGGTGAAAATACTCAAGTGTTATGTTTAATACAAATGCTGAGATGTCACAGCAATAACACTTTTGAAACGAGGGGAATAAATACAACATGTTTCCACATGGAAACAGATAATAAAGGGAAAAGTTGAGAGAAAAAGTACATTTACACTGACACAGTGCAGGCCCAGAAAAAATGAACAGCATAATTGTGATGAATATTTGATGGGTGCTGAGTTTGCCGAGAGCTTAATCCTGGGGAAGGTTTCAACTGGATTATAAAGTAAACAACTGTGTTTGCTGAGTTGTTCCTGTTCCTAACAGGACATTCTTATCGCCATCATGAGACCAGGAAGAGGATGCACACACAGACAAATACACACCCAGGTCCACTGTGCAGCTATTTGCCACTAAACCCTTAATAAAGACACGCTTACTGCCACTATCCAAACAGTAAGGCGTGTGCAAATACCCAACAGATGCATGTAAATACAGACAGGCAGCAACAAAATGCAAATATGTGGAACCTCAAATAGATTAAATATTTACATGCTGATAAAAATCATATACTCCATTGATGAACTGCAACAATGACTGAGCAATTTGCACTGCACAAACAGTGGACAAGCAAAATGCATTTTAACTCTAAGAACTAAGTTCAAATATTAGCTCAGTTAATTCAACCAGCTGTTTATTACGTCACTTGTTTCTGTCTACCACTAAGCTGCCTGTTTAAACTACAGACTTGGCGTGCTTAGTTTCTGTCACTTCAAGCAGCGTTCTTCTTCGTGTGTATCCCTTAACGCCTCACTCGCTTCATCAACACAATTAATAACCAAAGAATAAGGATCTCACATGCACGCATTGGTGCTTCTACAAAAAACACACGGTCGCATCGCATGACATAAGATGCAAACATTTAAACAGCAGACCAATTTAAGAGGCTGTACTCACATCTACAAGCCATGAAAGCTCTCTATGATTTCCATAGATACCATCAACAAAGACTATTACTGACACAATTTACATGCCGTCACGTTAAACACAATCTGCACAGACTTCTTGCTTTTGCCCTGAAGCAAGGCCCTCTCTACGCTGTTACCGCCATTTTCTCATACAGCTGTACCTTGCTCTTTGTAGAGTTCAGTCTGACTTCTTCTAATTATCTTTTGAGGAAAACATTTGTCCTGCTTTGTTACCATCTGCTGTGTTATATATAGATGTCTGTGCCAATGATTGTAATTGTAAAAATAAAAATGAAAGCTTTCCTAGTATGCTTTGGTGTTTTTTAGAAAATGGAGCTTCCCCGTCTATCTGCCATGTCATCTTTTTGTTATAAAAAACACATTTCTCAAACTCCAACCAATTGTGCCATCTGTCCTGCTGAGAAGTTGGTCAATAAGGTATGTAACAGATGACAAAATGGTAACTGTGGAAAGGTCAGAGAGACATAGGGAAGGACCATCTGGTCCAATCAGGACGAAAAAGACACCCGACTGGGATTCTGGCCCTGAAACATGAAAAGACCATATTTGCTCTGCGGGCCGTCCAAACACAGTGATCTACAAAGACACTTTACATAACAACTAGACCTAAATGTAACGCTCAATTGAAATATAAACAGCCATTTCTAGTCTAAATAAGGTAATCTATAATATTGATGAGCGATTTTAAGAGCATAAGATTCTGTTAGGAACCCTTAGTTTTTTTAACACAAACATACGATGGATTGTTTATGTATTATTACGCCTCAACGAATTTAGCAGCAGGCTCTATGTAGCCTTTACAAGCTAAAATGTTGTAACATCATCTATTTATGACGATAATATGTCAACCTTGTGATTACAGCTCCTTATACTGTCCCCAAGTGACCAAATACATCAGCGAGTTCAGGTTTGAGCTAATGTAATCAAACATAAATCAAAGTTGTTTTAATTATTTATCATACATGAATAGTCTTAGAATTAATACATATCGTGGGGTTTGGGGGTCAACACATAGCTATTTTTTTATACAGTCTGGGAAGCTAGAAAGTGAATTTAATTAAATGTATTGATTCAAATAAAACAACATGGCTTGTGGGCCATAATTATGATGAAAACAATCCAGCCACTGATACTGGTATTGAAAAGTTGCACAACTTGTACCATTGTGTTATTTTGACGGACAATTAAATGATGCCTTAATAAGAGGGTGGCCGTGATGCTTGTGTGTTAGACTCAGTAGCTGTGTCGCATCCCTGCACTCCACAGTATGGCTCCCCGAGGGGAAAAGTCAAGAATTTGTTTACGAAATATGAAACAAATAGTTTTTTCGTCAGATCCAGTAGGGAGTATGGTGATGGCGACAGTATCACTGGAATTCAATGATTTTCTCTGACTCTTCCTCCCCAAAGTACTTCACAAACATCTCTGACCATCTGAGAATCTGAATGTTAGAATAACTAACAATTTACATTTGGACATGTACATCAAACACCAAGAACCATTAACAACAGGCATTTTCACATTTGACATAGTACTTCACATTTGTAAATATGTCAAAGTGTAACAACTTTAAATTTAGGTTAACATAATAATGTTTTTACTTTTTTAAGGGCCAGTGTGTGACGTATATTGTGGTTGTTCAACGGGATCTTATACATAGCAGAATTACATCTTAAGTCTCCTGATGTTCAAGAAAGACCTTATAGTTAACAGCTCTTGTACACAGAGGATTATAATCCACCCTGAATCTCTAAACAGATTCTTAGCCATGTTTACCTGGTTATTTTTGGTTTTATGATCTGTCAATTTACCATTTCAATCTCAAAGTTATAAACAATATACATTCCAACAGCATTATAAGCCACTATTTTCAGCAAAGAAGTTTTGACAACAAGCCTAACACCTAAAACGGACCAACTTAATGTATCTGCTAAAGAGAGTTGATGATCTAGCACGATTAACACACATATTTAGCCCTAGAGGAAAAACTGTCTCTTAAAACGGAGCAAATGTGACATAAAACTCCGAAACATGATCCCACAAATGGATGCAGGCGATATCGTGCTCACACATTAGCCATTAAGTGGCTCAATAAACCAAACTTCAAGTGGTTTGTATTCCATGTCAGGAAAGAATAGATCCAACTTCCCACCGATGCAAGTGATGAAAGGACTTGCTTTGAAATAGAGACATGAAAAAACCAATATCCCTGTGGTAAAGTGGATTGTAATTGCGCTGCAAAGCCAATAACTTGCTTCCCTTAGGATTTCTACGACCAGAGATAAAAAGCACAAGGAAAGACTTCTCAAGCCAGTTTGCTGATATGTGGGCAGCTTTTAATGAGAAGAACATGGGCAAAAAGGGATTATACAAATTGCGAAAGACTGTGGGAAGATGAACATGACAAGCCTGCAAGTGTACTTAAAACTGTTGGGGGGATATTTTTGCTGTGAGCAGATGGAGATGCATAAGTGGGCCAGACAGTGGAAATAAACGCATGTGTGTGTGCATGTTTGTGTGTTTTCCAGGAACTGCAGGCTATGCCATGCTGAGCTGTGCTGTGCTGAGACGCAGGCTTCTGTTCGAATTAGGTCAGGGCAGGGCTGAAGGGCTGATGGTGCCATAAGCAGGGATGGATTTTCAGGATTGGGTTGGGAATCGTTCCAAGTTATCATTTATCAGAATAAAGGTTAAACTGTAATTGCTAGAAAGACTGTCAAAATGAATCTGAAGCTTACTTGATTTTCCTGTAATTTCTCTTATTATGGTTGATAGCTTTAATGTAACCAAAGAAGGTCCAAGCACTGAATCAAACTGAGAGGAGATGAACAGACACAGTAGCATGCCAGAAGCCTTACTCATAACTCATATACGGTCTCATCAGGCGCTGAGATAGCGTTACAAAGACAGACACAGTAACGTGTTGTCCTGCATGTGCAAAGAGGTCCAGCACATGAGGACGAGGGCGCCGTGTGTGCCTCCTCCCCTTTAATGAAGGAAAGTCTTAGCACTATCTAATCTTACAGCTTGGACACAATCAAATGTTTAACAAAAGAGAAGCTTAGCAAAGAAAATAATGCAGTCCTTTCTAGGAAGGCCAGTGGTGTGCATGTAGGAGACACTTTTAGAAAAACAGAAACTGATTAAGAGGAGTGAAGATGAGTGTAAATGTAATAAAACAGAAATGCTATGGGATACATTTTAATATTTGAATGATATAAATGATGGGCAGAGAGGAAGAGACAAAGAAAAAGCGAAGCCTGGAGAGAGACACAGATGAAAAATAGATGAAGTGGGACAGCTCTCATGCTGGGAGACTCATCCGCCCTATAAAGGTGGCTGTTTCCTTTTGTCGGAGGACCCACTTGGTTAATACTCATTTTGATGGATTTGATCCTGACACATAAACACTGACACATTTAGGAGCAACAAAAATAGTACACGAAAAGTCAATTTGGGCTCAAATTTCCTCAAACCTGATATTGCGGCAGTAATCTTAAACAAAGTGCCGCGAGGGACTAAACAAGAGAAAAAACACTGTGGATGCGCAAAAACTCAGTCTTTCCAACACAGTATGCGTTTGACCTTTTATTTCCAAAGCAAAAATGCAATATTCCATATCCATATACGTATATCCTTGTATGCGTGCGTGCGGTCAACAACAATTGTCCTTCTCTAGCTCACTCCCCCATCTATACAAAATGCGCAGGTAAAAGCAACCGGATATAAGCACAAACGTCACCACACCAATCCAATGACACGCCCACCACCTATAGTGACTCAAAAACATGTACCGTAATAAATACAGAAAAACACTTCAAATGTGGCTCCTACACCTGATTTATGGGCTTCTTGCTGTTTATACAACTCAACTAAATGTTGGAATTGCATGCAAAAAGAAAATAAGTAGACAGATGGGTGGGCGGTCAGAGGCTGCTTTGCCTCTTCACTATCTGGACGATAAGACAATCAAAGCAATGATGCAAAAGCACTTGTAAATGAAAAGTCTGGTATATCTTTGTGCTATCAGGCAACGTTAGCAGTAATATGATTTATAATGTCCTTGGCATGATTGAGAAATGCAGTTTGTTGTGGATGACTAGTTTGTTTATACCAATGCTTAAGAATGTGTTTGTAACAATATGCCTTTTCTAGTATAATGCAAAAACCTAAGTTCTAAATGTCCAATGCTCATACTGTATATAATACGGCTGCCAGATATATTGTATCAGCATCTACGTCGCAATGTGTGCATTTGAATTATTGTCACATTGCAGGACGTGCAATGTCAAGAAGGGTAAGTCACATCATGCTACAACCTTTTTGCTGCTTGATTCAAAAAGGGAAACTTGCACGGTTGTCATTTGCCATTACTAATCTCGTCTCCTAGTGAGTGACATGAAGGCTTACCATGCACAGAGAACCAACAGTCATTCTGCATTCATTTATTAGACAAACAAAGCATGCCTGGCTTGTTAAAATATGTCTCAATGTCCTATTTTTCCAATATCCTGTTACGCCTCGTCTATAACTTTCTTAATCAAAAGAATCTTCAATATTAACAAATATGTAATTTTAGGTTGAAGTGGACCCTAAGTGGTATGTCCTGCAGTGCACAATTATTAATATAAAATAAAATAAATTGAGACGG
This sequence comes from Gymnodraco acuticeps, assembly GCF_902827175.1. Classification (NCBI taxonomy): domain Eukaryota; kingdom Metazoa; phylum Chordata; class Actinopteri; order Perciformes; family Bathydraconidae; genus Gymnodraco; species Gymnodraco acuticeps. Next base: position 527,200 of record NW_022990206.1, on the reverse strand, counting down.
ATAACGAAGTCTCCAGCTGTATCAAATGTTACATTTCTCCTTTTAATATAGTTGCATTAAGTGATTCACTGCGTATGCTCTCACGTCTTGGACCTGGTTTATAAATGGTAACATCTATCACCTGGCTCTTTGTGCTCTCTGAATTTCCAGCATATAAGCTTCATAAATACTCCAACCTCTCTGAATTAATCAACTTTGTCCGTTGAATATTTTACAAGATAGCTCTTAAAAGGAAGATTACATTGAAATACACATTGTACATAGATCATTTGCATTAGTTTAGTTTTCATTCATTTAATTAAATTACATTTGACTTTAGGTTACAGTCAAAGCGACATGTGCTTCTGAAAGTGGACGCACAATCACTTGCGCATGCAGACACACACACAAACACACACCCTAATGAGTGTTGAGTTATTGAGCCTTTCCACTCACAACCAGAGAGCCCTCAGCCCGAGTGGTAGATCAGCGTTAAAACCCGTATAATGTAGCCAAGAGTCTGAGCGGGCACAAGTAGAGCAAAAGGCTCCTCTTTTAAGTATTTTAACCCAGCCCACCAAATTATGAATCACTAAAAAACAAGTCTGTGTGGATTCTGGGTAAAAGATTCAAATGACATGATGAAACACTAATGCCTGGGGTATTTCATTATGTGCTTTAATTCACTAAATACGGTTTAAAAAAGGCAATGTGGAAGGTAAGCTCACTCTGAAGTCGTGATGTACAAAAAATGCCTGAGAAATGTTTTAATGAGCGATCTGTCTGTGAAATAAAAAATAACAGCTTGTGGGCGAGAGGGCTCCTTGCTTTGGAAAAAAAGATGTGTGATGAATGGATGTTATGTGTTCATTTTGAGAGGGAGGGAGAGAGAGACGGGAACACTGGAGCCAAAGGTCATCAAGAAGAAAAAAGCCCACAGGAAGGACAAACAGAACAATTACAAACCAGCAATTACAAACATAGGCGCTCGTGGACATTCAGAAAAGTGCAGAAAAGAACAAACACGCAACTAGAAACAAAACAAGTGTTGTCTCTCCCTCGCCCAAATGTTCATCCACACACCACTCCTCCCAAATCAATATTGGCCAATGAGATGATGCGAGGGCTGGGGCGACTGGGTCACCGTTCGACATGAGTGACATAAACAGGCGCAGGCCAATCCATCAGTGCAAACGATTTTCGATGATTACATCACGCTCCCTTACCCTCCGCTTCCTCCCTTACCCCATGCCTCTCTTTGTGATATATTCTGGTCTGTATGCTGGGAATTTCCCCCTCACTGCTCTCAGCATTCATTTGAAAGACAGAAAGAAAACAGTTTATCAGTAGAAAAATCGCAAAAGCAGTAGAAAAAGCGCAAAAGCTGGCAGCTGAGTGTGGGAACTTTCAAATAATATAAGTCTCTTTATAATAATGTTTTCTACACTATATCCACATCACAGGACATGAAGATTGAGAATATTATTTACTCCTAATGACGACATCTGTCATAGACCTGTCAGCTGGTTGTTTGAGATGGAAATATAAGTATAAACGGTGCACTGCTAAAAATAGATTTTGCTTTAATATAACGGAGTTGCAGCAAAAACAACAAAAAATATCAATATTCATTTTCAAAATACGTGACCTGTGAGTCCATAAGCTGTCAGGTTTGAAGGATGATGTACTGAACAACATACTGTATGCTGAAGAGTGCTGGGTTAGTCAATATTTGAAATAAAGCCAAGCGGAGCGCCGGGAAGCCAAGGGGATTCAACTTGTATTTGTCCTTGAGGGGCAATTGGTTTTAGTGGCGAGATAAGATGATAAAAATAGAAAAAGCTTACATATGAATATAGATTTAAACCTTGCAAGCAAGAATGTGTGTGTGTGTGTGTGTGTGTGTGTGTGTGTGTGTGACACAGTATAAAAGGTGAATAACCGTAATTATACTAACAAATAGCAGCTTTTGAGTGTTATCCGTTTAACTGTTGAGTAGATTGTAATTTGACTGCATACTATTGGTGATGATAACTGAGGAGGAGGATTGTTTCGGCCTTACGTGTCCCGATACAATACCAGCTTTAACCTAAGCTGTTAATCAGGAACACAGTGTGAGACCAGGAAGCATTCAGAGACCAGGTGACTGGGAGGGCGAGCCAAAACGGAGCTGGATTTGTGACAGCTGGGATGTGGTTTTGGGCTTGGCTGGACAGAGATAGACAAACAGAAAGGGATACAGAGTTGGGAGGGGTAGATAAACATTAAGTAACAAATGAGAAAAAAAAGAGGATTTGAGTGGATTGCAGTGACAGTGTCTGCATTATTAATTCCCATCTGTCAGCAGCTGGAGATTCAGAGTACATCCCACGGCCGTCTGTTTTAAAGTCCCTGTATCCTTCAACTTGTGTCACAAAGGTCAGACATTTGTAAGAAATAATCAAATGCAATAACTATTTATTTGTGTATATTTCAAATGTAATTTTTACATATTAACATAGATACAAGATAATCAATCAGTCAAGAAATATATCTTTCAAGTAGAAGACAGTTTAAATATAATATACATATGGATTCATTGATTGGCTAAATCAATTTTGTTTCGTGTTATTTTTTAAATACAAATGTTTTTAATGTAGGAAACAGCATCACGTTTGGTTTAGTGATTTAGAGGTGATTTGTAGCACCTACGAAAAATCTCCTCCAGGATCCAAATATCAGTGAGGCAGGCTCCAGACACATAAACACATTTATAGAGAAGTGTCTGCATGTGTGTCGTTTTTCTGTGTTTTTAAAGAGAGAGCCAGTTCATCTCTTGCACAATGCACACATATGCACCCGTTGAAGGATTATTAATAGCAAATCAAAAACTTTGTTTCCATAGTGACTGTTTGAGTCCATTATGGAAAGTGTCTCCTGTTGTTACCAAGACAACAATCCAGCAATAGCAAATGAATGTGGCGCACAGCTGAGTGATGCGGTGAGCCGGTGATCTCTCCATAAACAAGCTGAGCGCAAAACTGGGAGCAGGTGGACGACTGGAGACTTTGTATGTATTCAGCCATCAGTGGTGCTTATAAGGCCTCTTCTAGTGGGCATGATATTGCTCTATGTACCTGTATATATTGTACACGTTATCAATGCACATAGGGTGCTAGCAAAGTAATCTAAACATTTGATAATCCAGAGTTTCCTTTTGTAGTAACTAACCCAAACTGGGAAGATCCTTTTTCTGAGTTAGCTGTGTGTGAACTACATACTCTAGGTGCTTTTAGGAGGATGTGTTGTATTATAGTGCTCAGTCAGGCGTTTGAACAACACATTGAAGTATATTTTTCCAGTTGTCTGTCACAATTGAGGGGGCATTAATTTTCCTAGTTGAGAAAAAAAAAAATCGGATTATTCCAACACCACATGATTCATGATTACCCTATCTTAACCTGTTAACCAAGATGAAATATAATACGAGTGTTTCCGCACCATGACTCGGATCTGCTCCAACATCTTATACTGTAGTCCCATGCTACAACATTCCACCAATGTTCATGAAAACCAAGCCAGAAATGTTAAAATGTTCCTGCTACAGATGAACAGACAGAGAGGAACATTGTCATTGGTGTGCACATTTCGATAGTTAGTTATTGCACATTTCACATCAAATTATTTGGCTTTCATAGCTCTTTTTGTTGGGTGGGATTTTGTCTTGGAGTGTTACAGACAGAATATATGGTGAGCTTCTTTGTCATACTTTTGTAGCAAGGTTTAAAACTGTGGTTCAGCTTCAGTCGTTCTCGTGGGATTCTTACAATAAATGTGTTTCCCTCTGTGCATCAGTGATTAAATAGGATAAGACTGGCTTTAATAAACCAACAAAACACACTTAACTTCAATCCAGGATTCAGTCTGTGTTTACAGAACTTAATCCTGTACTAACAAGGATGTCGGTGTATGCACTGTGAAGGGTGCATAAAATGAGACACCTTGGATAAACATCCTGTCTTATGACACTCAGCATCCCATGATTAATGAGCGATAATTCAAAGTGCAGTAGCATTAAAAGCTACACTTTCACTCCCAAAGCAATTTGTTATTTGAGAGCAAATTAAGGTTTTGGTTTCTGGAAGCTAAGCAACTATTTAGACAGGGGGACCAAGTCAACTCCAGGAGGGAGCCAGAAAGAGTCCTGTCCTGCAAATCGAATATTGGTGCGAGTGCCAAACTACATCTGGGTTTGGACAAGTGTACTGTATAGCTACAAGAATTATGTTCTGGCTCACTTGCATACATATAGAATATAATGCCATATAAGTCTGGATCGAGAGATGCGGCAAACAAGTTTTAAAAAATATACTCGGTAGGCACTTTAAAGGTGGGGTAGGTAATTTTGGAGAAACCAGCTTGAGTGCGCTAGAAGTTGAAAACACACAACCGGAAAAAAATCTGCCACTGGCAGGTAGGCCATCCAGTTACTTTAGCCGGGCCGGCTAAAATGATTGGTCGTGCTTTTTACAGTACTACGGCTTCCACAGATGACTTTTTTTTATGGATTGTCAAAGCACTTAAGATATTTATTGCTATCGGGATGTTAAGAGCATTCCATGGAATATAACAAAAAGTGTATCTCGAGCCGGTTTCTCAAACTTACCTACCCCACCTTTAAACCCAAGTAAGAAAAGCATAACCTAAAAGCGTATACGTTATAACACTCATGTCAAAAACTGCTGAAGTGGAATTGAACCTGCCAGTGTCTTACATTAGGCATTGTCCATTAAAATGGGAAAATATAATGAGATAAGGCTCTAGACATTGCATATTTAATTTAAAACGTATTTTTAGCAGCATAAAAATGGACCCATACCTGAAGTAAAAAAAAAAGATTATACAAAGAGCTTGTTTTTGGCTCGACTGTTGAACAAACCTGGAGCATGACTCATCCCAGCTAGAAGTTAAAGCTTGAACTGATGTCAAGGAAAACTCATAACTGAGAATGTCTGTATATTTCCACATGTAGATGCACTATGTTGGCCACTCTGGCAATACAAATTATTTTCGTTTTTGTGAAGTTTAGCTTTAGTAGATCTTTGTAGTCATGTCCTTAGAACGATCCTTGAGAGCTACCACTGTATTAAGTACACAAGTCAAATGTAATGTCTCCTTCAATAACTGCTATCTATTAAGGGTCGGTTTCGTTGACACAGTGTCAGAGGTGTTGACTCAACTCTATGGTAATTTATGGGATTGTATATTTAGTGGTGCTGTATAACTGTGAACTGCCTTCCTTAAGAGGTGATACTAATGTTCTGTCTACAATAATTTACATGCAGGGAGGAGAATATCAGCCGCTCAACATAATGTTTTGTCGTGGTTTGTTGACATTGTGTTGGAGAGGTTAATCAACAGGGTTTTTTTTATGATGCAGTGTAAACAAAGGAGTGGCATTATAATCTTCACAAATATATATTGCAGTGTTATTATACTGACAATCTACTGCAGGGCTACTATATTAACTTACTTTAGACTAAATACATTATAACAACTATCCTTTGGATTTGAAAAAGAGTGTTCCCACAGGATCTGTCATGCTGCTCATCACAAAATGTATTCACTGTATTAATGTGTATCAAATGCACAAAGAGAGTGCCTTTCTTGCTGTAAATATTGTTTTTTTTAACTGTTATTGAGCTTTTGACATAGCTATTTGTGTTAATATACAAACTAGAGGTCAAACTCTGTGCCATTACACTTACAGAGCCATGAGAAGAACAGCGCCGTTGCTACTGCTGGCTATGCACTGACACAGTTACCACATATGTGCTGCTTGCTCCACATCAGGTTCCCATCATTAGAGCCTCTTTTCTCTAATTAAGCATCGAGCTGTTTTTCTCTAGGGACAGCCCAGCATAAATATACTTTGAGCCGTAACTCGTTTACAAAATACAGAAGCTTGTAAGCAGGTTAAACTGTAATATATTCAGGTATAACACACAGTAAGATTGCACTTGCGGCATAGTGGGGACACACACATTCCTATATTTACTGCATAGTAGGGACACACACAGACGGTTATACTTGCATTATAGTTTATAAAATTCAAAGTGTTGGGAGAAGTCAAACAAATGCAAATGTTCTGTGTTTTGTCGATCTGGCTTGCAAATGAGCATTGAATGCATCGTTACTCTGCGCAATGATTCCCAGAGTGTGAAAGAGACATCATACTATGCTGAAAACACAAGGAGTTGTTTTGCCCCTGGCACTGACACACTTACGTTCCCAGGATCTCTTTGAAGTCATACTGATCCTTCACATCTGTGGTCTTCTTTTTCCAGGCATGGCAATCGTCACCCAGTGGCATCTTCTTGTTGTTACGGTCCGAAACAATGCTAGTGAAGAGAAAAGGAGGAGGAAATGCTCATTAATACCAAAAGTTGAACTGTTTCTCCCCGCTTCCTGCATGAAAAACAAAACGGTGCTGATACTGCAGCTCACTTTTCTTAAATGGTTGATTTTATTGAAGTTACTAGAATTGTCTTTGGGGATTTTTCATACAACTTGGATTACTGACATCAGCGGGTTTCTTACCGTTTTTGACTGTGATGATGCAATACATGATAACATGTTGGAAAACACTGACATATGATATGACCTGTGCATCTTCAGACATAAAGGCGATTCAAAGTACTTTACATTAACCATTTGTAAAAAAAAGAAGCAGGTCCAATTTCTGTTTAACATTGTTATGTTGTTGTGTAGCAGGCATTTCACTTTATGGTGTCAATGGCAGGTGTGTTGGAGGAGAGTACTTCCCTCAGCTTAGTGTCGCACAATGAACAGAAGTAACGCACCCATTGTTCAGCACAATTAAATGTCATGATGCTAAAAAGATTTTAAAAAATGTAAAAACAGGTTCAGGCCAGGATCTGGTCTAAACGTACTAGTTGTAATCGTATCAGCGAACAAACAAACAGATCCTTACAAAATGTGACAGTCTGATAACATCTACATCGTTGCATGGGTCCGAGGTGACATTAAGAATGTAGTCAATTCTGTTTCCTGTCTAAAAAACACACCGAACGTATCGTATGACACTGGATACAGACCAACAGGCACAGGCTGCATTCAATCTATTCTACAGAAATGCTTGTCACAGGTTATAACACTCATTGTTGTCTTGCAACTCATGACACTTTAGGGTGGTTCAAAGTGATTCCTGCCATGTTTGCAGCATGGCAGAGTGAAGAAGAGCTGCTGTGAATGTATAAGATTGTTTTATTTTTCTGGCCAAGTATCTTTATGACCTCTCCAGCTTACAGTGGAATTGATGGCAGAGAGGGTAAAAGTCATGGTCAGTATCTACTGGTTAATGAGTCAGTTCAACAATATAGTGATCCATTTGATACCACATGGTTAACAGCTGCATAAAACCCTTGTGTAATAACTTTATTGTCAAACGTTCAATGTCTGAAACACAACGAACTGTGTGTCTGTCAGAAGATTCCCACACACACTGTTGTATAGGAGACAAGCTTATCTGAATATAAAATGTCAGCTTATCTGTAATGTGTGTGCATTTACTGAGCTTGTATAATGCTCAAGCTTAGGTGAGGGGATGTGTGAAGCATAAAAACACCTTTAAAAGTAATAAAAAACAAAGGATGTTAATTATTTTTGTCTCCCTTGCTCATGTTTTCAGAGGAAGTTAACATTCAGATGTTTGTCCTCATGACATTCTCTGCTGTCACAGCTATCATCATCTAAACCCAGAAAGTGCCTTTAACTGGAGGCCTGAAGGACTAAAATAGCTCTGTTCATATCAGCGCGCCCCTCTCCTCCTCTGCTCCTGCTGCCTGCCTGGCAACTTCACAGTCTGTCTACATGAGATGATGTAACGTATTGTTCTCAACTGTACAAGAGCCATTTTGTTAAAGACATTATAATAATCATTTTCCTATTATTTCTGAGTCGAATCATTAAAATGCTGAATTGTGTTTCTGACTGGCACTGGGCCACACACACACACACACACACACACACACACACACACACACACACACACACACACACACACACACACACACACCACACACACACACACAACACACACACATACACACACACAACACACACACACACACACACACATCACACACACACACACACACACACACATAACACACACACACAACACACACACACACACACACACACACATCACACACACACACACACACACACACACACACACACACACCACACACATCACACACCCACACACACACACACCACACACACACACACACCCACAACACACACACACACCACACACACACACACACACACAACACACACCCACACACACACACACACACACACACACACACACACACACACACACACCACACACACACCACACACACACACACACACACACACACACACACACACACACACACACACACACACACGTCAGAAGTCAGCTTCATACGTGTCGTCATGGAAACCCAAAGCAGCTGTATCTGAGAGTGGACATTGCGTTAGCAGCTTAGGTGGAATTCATTCTGGACACTTGAATGGCTATATGCTGTTGATTCATTTCCAAAAACCACAACAAAACACAAGAGCGTCCATGTTTTGTTATTGGATATGAATAAGAACAGCATATCTCACACAAAAAGCAATGACAATGATATAACCTGATCAGGTATACACAGCATCTGAACAATGTAACCAAAGGTTTCAGGAACAAACTGCACAAAGGATTACATTTCAAATTGTTATCATTCATCATTTCCTCTACCGCATTTTGCATGCCATTTGAAGCAACTTAAGTAAAAGGAAGTATTTCCAAACATGGCTGGTAAAGCAGCATGCAATGTGCTTAGAGGAAGCAGTAAGAGGAAGTCCAGTCAAATGTCTGCTGGTAAATCTGCACCTTTAAAGCCTCTCTGTTGCTGGAAGGTAATAACTACTGTAGGGCACAAACAAACAATACATAGCAGACTGTAACTCTAGTCCTCAGGACGTCTTCAACTTGACACCAGTCTCTTTCTTCAGAATTGAGGATCCATTACCAAGCATGATTTTTTTGTCGTCTCACTTTGCTCATATGGAGATTCAGAGAGATTTGTGTTAATTCATTCACTGATATTGAACATCAAAAAATATCATTTTAACATCATAGCCTTTTAAAATCTATAAATGCATCTGAACTTTGATCGGTACTGGGTGTGCTCATTTCAGAAATCGACCAGAATTTACAGACAAACACCTCAATATTCTTCAAAACACACTTGGATTTCACTTCAATGGCGCAAACATCCACATATGTTTAACTTCTATATTTACATTTCATACAACACATGTCAAAGCAATTGGAGTTCAAGAGACAATGTTCAGCAAGTAGGGTCTGCTTTTCAAACAAGGCAAAAGATATTGAGTAAGGTTCAAGTTACTGACACGCAGGGGCAGATAGGGGCAAGTTTAAAAATGTGGGAGAGTAAAGGAGAGACACATGCAGGTATCGCATGAACAAGGCCAAAAACAGCCAAATCATGTCGACTTTTGGCCAACGGGTGAAGATGAGCTGCTCAAAACCCACGAAGCAAAAGGATTGAAAAGGCTGGAGGAGATGCATGATATTAAAGTCACAAACCCTGACTAGTATGTAACATGCAGTATTCATTCTTTTCACAAAGGTTTACACAAAATATAGTCGCAGTACTCACTGGTTTCCCATTCCTGTGATGTGCAGAAGACAGAAGAAAGACACACACACACACAACCACAGTTAAAGGTGACGAAACGACATGTGGTAACTGTGTTGTGTGACATTTTATTTGTAATGGTGTGAATACTTTTAGCAACACTACTCCACACACGAAGGACCTAGAACATACTAACAGACAAACTTAGAGTGCTGATACTAAAACTAGATGTCTAAAAGCTAACTTAAAGCAACTGCTCTTGAACACATCACTTGTTTTGTGTGAACTGGATGGCTCCAGTCTCAGCGGAAGACGACCAAGACTTGTCATGTTAACGGTCTGCTTTCCTTGTAGAGCAGATGCACTACACTGAAAGCCTAATAGGTCTAGTTTGTGTAATGATTTTAAACGTATTTACTTATTTCAGAGCTTTATCAGGGTATGCGCATAGGCTACGTCTCAAATATTGTAATGCTTTCAGAGCTGCAGAGGCACTACGCTCATTATCAATCTGAATACTGCCCTGAAGAGAAAAGCTGAGCATTCTCCTCACACCTGGCTGGGCAGGTTTTGTATCGGATTCCATAGAGTATAATGCATTTTTTGAAGGACAATAATAGTATTTTCTAAATCCCAGAAGTGTTATGTTTTCCCATAATGGCTTTATTCTCTCTCTGTAAAGAACATCAACCGAAGTGAAATGCATGCAGCTGGAGCCAGCACAACAAAACTCCATTCACACACTTAGTACAAAAAATACAAATGATTCATGGTTTCAAATGGTTGAACTGAAGATAAGAGGTATCTGTGGTGGGCGAGTGTATTTTCTCGTAGGCCAGTGATCCAGATAGTTCCGGATTCCATGTTTAATAACTTATACCCTTCATTATAATCTATTGATTACCTATATATTCTGTTCTGCATGTCCCTCGATCCATCAACCTATTCATCCACTGGCTCAGTGACAAACACAGAGATATTGACTAACAGCAGTCTGTAAATCTTCTTTAAAAGTGACCTTTTTAAGTCTTATTCCATAAGAGATTAGAATGTTTTTTGTGTATGAAAGAGAGATGAAAGAGAGAAACAAAAAGAGGGAAAACGAAATTAGAAATGAGTGAGGGGGTAAAAATACACATCCTGTCAGGTTGAGTGAGAAATCCTGCATGCTATTTTTGCAGTGAAGAATGATAATAATAATAACACCATCGCTGTTTATATGTGGTCAGACCATATTATAGAAAACAAATCTTGACCTTATAAGGTTACAATAATTCAGAAAGCAGTGAAGTTATACTGGTTGCATGGAAGAAGACAGGTGTCACTTCAGTCCCTCATACAGCCCATTATTGCAAACTGCAGCTTCAGTTACACAGGTCCTCTGCATGTGAGTGACAGTACATAACGAGACTGACAGTAAACTTCAGCAGCCTCCACTGAAATATAGTTTTAAAGTCAACAAACCCCTGTCAGAGAGTTGTAAAACGTTCCTATAAAGGCAAATGAGTGCATGTTAAGCGCTTGTTAAGGTTAGCTAGTGATAAATGCTGCCAGAAAACGAGCTGCCAAAAAAAACCCGGGCAAAAATCACCGCTCTAACATCCGTCTAGCCTTTGAGAGTCAGAGTTAAAAGTTTGTGTCATGACAGTGCAGCAGCAGTCCTTCATACCTGAAATGTAACGGGGAGTAATGTCCAGCAGCCGTGTGTCCTTCCGTCTGTCCGTCTCTACAACTCGGAGCGCTCGCACGCGGAATCTGTACTAACCTCACCAGCAGCGCTCCTCCTGACGTCACCTCAGGGCAGGCCGGCCCACCGACCAATCAGAGCCAGAGCTGTAAACACAGGTAAACATTTTTGCCACGCTATTGGTCACTTCCCCGTGACACCCTTGCTGCACTTATAACAGGAGGTGAGCAGCCTTAATGGTTTTATCTGGTGGCCCTATTCTGAAAACCAAGCAGAGATGGAAGAAGTACTCAGATCTTAGTTGTACTTAAGTAGAAGTATATATACCAAAGTGTAGGAATACTCTGTTACAATTAAAAGTCCTGCAATCAAAATGTTACTCAAATAAAAGTATTAAAGTATTGGCATCTACATATACTTAAAATACCAAAAGTACTCATGCAGATTGGCCCATTTCACAATCAATATATATTTTATGTTTTGATTATAATTATTGATGTGTTTATCACATTTATACCGCAAGATTGTACTTAAGTACAGTACTTGAGTAAATGTACTTAGTTACTTTACACCATTGAAATTATGGCATTCAAGCTACCAACAAAGATGTATTAATACAACAATATTACTCTTTAAATAATAAGTCAACTGTACAGTTTGTTGGTACTCTGGCACTCATTACATTTGAATCTCAATAATCTGGATTGGTAGACTTGATCATCTATCCCATTTCAGCATATTTTGTACTTTTCTTATATATTGATGAAAATCAATGGAAGTTGCTAAATTATTTGTGGTCGTAGAAAAGTATTAATGTATTCACAGTAAAAATAAAAATGGCTTTGCAGATGCAGGGATTATCTCTAAAACTCTGGATCACATGATCACTTCTTTAATATATAGACCTGATCCAGAGGTAAAGGTCACACACAATGACAAAGACCAAGGCTACAAAACTGGTTCACATAACTAATATACGCCTTTTAGTAGGCTGATGGTAGAGTTTGTGGTATGCAAACTTCTGACCACAAGTACTGTTTTAGGCTCATTGATTTGATCTTCTTTTTCAATTATTTGATTTGATTTAAATCTACTTTTTAAATATTTTTAAATATTTTGTCTTGTCCTAACGGACCTTGTCCATTTATCCTGCAAGGTGCGAGCAGACTTTGCTATAGTGAATTTGTGCAGATTGTCTCAGATTGAGTTGGTCTTGTGCTCCATCTGGTGGATAGTGGGCCACAAACAAGCAAGGTCAAGAATATCACAAGTCTGCAGAAATCTGCAATAGTTATAGTGTATAAAAAATGTTCTCTCTGACATGTCATGTCAGAAAAAGTACAGGTGTAATAAGTAACTCTAATTAATGAAAGTTACATCTCATTGCATGTAGGCCTATCTACATGTACATGTCAAGGGATAACGGTATGGACACCATTCTTTGCAAAAAGCAAGAACTTAATGATTGGGTCTATCAAAAATAAACAGCTAGGCCTCTTCACCTCTAACCTTCACTCTTAAAAAACTACAATTTGGCATTACCTTTAAGGCATTTCTAAGGAATGGCTTCTGTTAAGGATGCTGCCAATACCAGCTGTAATGTGTAACTAATGTCCTGCAGGTCACCCTTGAAAAAGATATATTTTGATCTCAAGGGGCTTTCACCTGGTTAAATAAAGGCTACAAACAAACAATACTTTATTCGTTAAACATTGAATTTCCCCCGTGGGAATTATCAGTGGTTGAAAAAGTAGAACTACCACAGAATAGGAATACTATGCAAAAGTCCTACATTCACATTATAACTAAAGTGTTATTTAAGTGTTTTTTATATTTCACATCATTAGTCCAAATATGCAAAGTAACTAAAGGTATTTAATAAATGTAGTGGAGTAAAAGTACACAATCTACTTCTGGATTGTAGTGGGGTAGAAGAACAAATTAGCACAAACTGAAATACTCAAGTTAAGTACAAAGGTGTACAATACTGTAGGCCTACATCACTGGGGTTTATTAATAAAGTATGTATCCTTCTTCGCCGATGGGGGCGCTGTGGTGCACACGGCACTGTTTCTGCTCCAGTAGGTCCCTCTCAGCTTCGTCGGCAGGGTGCTGACAGTTGCCTAGTGACAAAAAACTATCCGCTGCTGATTTCCTGCGTTCAAAACCTCATCGCTGGCACTCTGAGCTGAAGTTTTCCCAACATATTTCACAGGTTTATCTCGACTGTGCAGCTCGAGTATGGGACGAAATAAACCAGTTATTGTTCGTGGACATGTCGTGTAATGTCTGCGTTTCTGGTCGCGTTATGAAGATTTTCCTGAAGGACAATGAATAATTATATTTTCATCAGGGTCGTCGGGAAAGGGAGCTATGGGGAGGTGAACTTGGTGAAAAACAAAACAGACAGAAAACAGGTGATGTTTGTGTGTTTGTGGAATTCAATACAGCCCAAAACTACTTAAATAAGCTACGTAGCTTTAACAATTGGCGTTGCTTGAAACGTTATAATCAACAGGCATGACTCTACAAAGACTCAGCTAAGCTTCAACTAGCTTAAAGTTAGCTAAAGTATGCTAAAACATAAGATTTGTTTACGCTCTTTTATATTATGTTTGATATGTATGCACACAATACTAGTAACAGCTGGAAGACAGGACTCAACTGTAATATGTTAGTAAAAACTATTTGTGTTGTTATTTATTACAGGAAAATAACACTCAGCTGTTTCCTGTCTGCATCGTTAGGATTTGTAACAACAACATTTCTTATATTAAACCATTCAAATTAAAGAAACGGTAGCTGGATGATAATTGTTCTGACCATCATGGGGACTGTTATCCCCCTCTTGTAAGGGAAGTTTGTAGTTAGAACCTAAGCTATAAAACAATAACAAAACATAATTAATGTATGTTGGATCTCAGACTCTGTGGTCTACACCTCTCTTCACCTTTTACCAAAACATGATATGATGTCAATGAGAACTGAAGCTGATTTGAAATGCTTTTTCTTTTCCCACTTTATGGGGACTTTTCGCATGTTACGCCAGGTATATATCTTTTATTTTATTTAACCAGGTAAAAGACTCATTGAGATTACAATCTCTTTTCCAAGAGTGACCTAGGTATTTTGGTTTCTAAAAGTGTACAATAGAATAACAAATACTGTTTGTTTTCCATAACTTCCATCCATCAGGGAGAGTCATTGTGCCTATTCTCTTTTCTCCAGTACGTCATTAAGAAGCTGAATTTAACCACCTCCTCGAAGCGGGAGCGGCGTTCTGCAGAGCAGGAGGCGCAGCTTCTTTCCCAGCTGCGACATCCCAACATCGTGACGTACAGGGAGTCTTGGGAAGGAGATGACTGCCAGCTGTACATTGCCATGGGTTTCTGTGAAGGCGGTGACCTTTACCACCGACTCAAACAGCAAAAGGGCGAACTGTTACCTGAGAGGCAGGTGGTGGAGTGGTTTGTCCAGATAGCCATGGCTCTCCAGGTACTGAAAGCCATGCAAGGTCAGACATCATTTATTCTCTTTATATGAGTACAGGACACCTGTAGTCACTGTTGTGATTTTGCTTTGCAGTACTTGCATGAGAGGAACATTCTTCACCGGGACCTTAAAACACAAAACATCTTCCTGACAAAGACCAACATCATCAAAGTTGGAGACCTTGGCATCGCACGGGTGTTGGAGAACCAGAATGACATGGCCAGCACTCTCATAGGGACCCCTTACTATATGAGTCCAGAGCTCTTCTCTAATAAACCCTATAACCACAAGGTAATATGGTTGAATGCGTTTACTATGTGTTTTTATTAGTGAATTGTCATAGTACTGCTTTACAAATGGATTTTCTCTTGTTTCTTTAGTCAGATGTATGGGCCCTGGGCTGCTGTGTGTATGAAATGTCCACACTGAAACATGCCTTCAATGCCAAGGACATGAACTCGCTGGTTTATCGCATCGTAGAAGGAAAGGTAGATATTCTAGGTTTTTAATTGATTCTCTTTTCTCTAACTAGTACAGCATATTATGTTTCTGAAACCTTGATTTGGCCAAATAGTTTCAAAACGATTTATAACATTTCCCTCTGGTTTTCTCCTCAGCTGCCACAGATGCCCAGCAGCTATGACCCCCAGCTGGGAGACCTGATCAAGAGCATGCTGTGTAAGAGACCTGAAGACAGGCCTGATGTCAAACTGATCCTCCGACAGCCCTACATCAAACGACAAATTGCAATGTTCCTCGAGGCCACTAAAGAGTAGGTGGCACCGACAGCAGACTGCCTAATTGTTCAATTCTAATTTCATTAAAGCTGTTCATTGTATGCACATTTCATTAAACATCTACTGGAACTATTCTGTACATCAGTCAGATATTTGTCTCTTTTATTTTTGTTCCACTGAAACAGTGAGCTGCTAGCCTTGAGCAGAATATCATCTTTTCTTACATGTTTGTGTTTCATTTGGTTCTGAACAGAAAAACGGCCAAGTCCAGAAAGAAAGCTGAGGGGGGCAGTGGGGATTGTGGTGCCAATAGTGGACAGTCTGTGGTGTCATCTCAGCCAAAACCTGAGAGAAGTCCCCAGCATGCACCTCCAGCCAGGGCCAAACGGGTGAGTGAGTCGTGAGTTGCAACACTGGTTTAACACAGACAACACACAACTATAACATCACTTCTGTCAAGCGACTTTGTTACCCACTTTGAAAAAAAGGTTGATGATATTCGCTCTTCTTTTTCTGACTCACCTTTACTCACCGCTGGGTCACCAGACCCTCCTTCCACCAACACACTTACCTCCTTTTCCCCTCTCTCTCCAAGTGAGGTTCTTACCCTCATTACCTCTGCCCGCCCTACCACCTGTCCTCTGGACCCTATCCCTTCAAACCTCCTTCAGACTATCGCTCCTGATATTCTACCGTTTCTCACCCATTTCATCAACACTTCTCTAACTTCTGGTCACTTTCCAAACAGTCTCAAGGAGGCAAGAGTAAACCCTCTCCTAAAGAAACCCACTCTCAACCCGTCTGATGTAAAAACTACAGGCCTGTCTCTCTCCTCCCGTTCCTGTCTAAATCACTTGAACGCGCTGTCTTTAAACAACTCTCCTGTTATCTCAATCAGAACAACCTTCTGGATCCGCACCAGTCTGGTTTCAAGGCAGGTCACTCCACAGAAACTGCTCTCATTGCTGTCACTGAGGAACTGCACACTGCCAAAACTGCATCCCTCTCCTCTGTCATCATCCTATTGGACCTGTCTGCTGCATTCGACACGGTGAATCATCAGATCCTCCTTCGCACTCTCCAAAAACTTGGAGTTTCAGGCTCTGCACTTTCCCTCCTCACCTCATACCTGAAAGACCGTACCTACAGGGTGACTTAGAGAGGGTCTGAGTCCGACCCTTGTCAATTAACTACAGGGGTCCCTCAGGGCTCTGTTCTTGGTCCCTTCCTCTTCTCCTTGTACACAAACTCGCTCGGATCAGTCATTAGCCCGCATGGTTTTTCTTACCACTGCTACGCTGATGACACCCAATTAATTCTGTCCTTTCCCCGCTCAGAGACCCAGGTCATTGCACGCATCTCTGCTTGTCTAGCTGACATCTCTCAGTGGATGTCTGCTCAACACCTCAAGCTCAACCTTGACAAGACTGAGCTGCTCTTCCTTCCGGGAAAAGATTGTCCCACTCTTGACCTAACAATCAACATCGGCACCTCAGTTGTTTCCCCGACTCAGACTGCAAGGAATCTGGGTGTGACCCTAGATAACAACCTGTCCTTCACTGCAAACATCGCTGCTACAACCCGTTGCTGCAGATACACGCTTTACAACATCAGGAAGATGCGTCCCCAGCTGACTCAGAAAGCGACTCAGGTTCTGGTCCAGGCTCTCGTCATCTCACGCCTAGACTACTGCAACTCCCTCCTGGCTGGTCTACCTGCATGTGCCATCCGACCTCTGCAGCTCACCCAGAATGCAGCGGCTCGTCTGGTCTTCAACCTTCCAACATTTCCCCACACCACGCCGCTCCTCCGCTCACTTCACTGGCTTCCGGTAACTGCTAGAATCCACTTCAAGACACTGGTACTTGCTTACCATGCTGCGAATGGATCTGGCCCTTCCTACATCCAGGACATGGTTAAACCGTACACCCCAGCACGTGCACTCCGCTCTGCATCAGCCAAACGACTCGTTGCGCCCTCGCTGCGAGGGGGACCCAAGTTCCCATCAGCAAAAACACGTGGGTTTGCTATCCTGGCTCCAAGATGGTGGAATGAGCTCCCCATTGAAATCAGGACGGCAGATAGCTTGCACATCTTCCGGCGCAGACTGAAAACTCATCTCTTTCGACTCCACTTCGAGCGATAGAATTATTAACAAAGCACTTTTATACTAATAAAGGACTGGCTTATCTAAAGCCAGTTGAGTAGCACTTGAAATGTTTGGCTCTATGAAACCTGATGTACGTATATGATTCTGTTTTCTTCAAGGTTGTGTCTTCCTGGTCGAATGTACTTATTGTAAGTCGCTTTGGATAAAAGCGTCAGCTAAATGCAATGTAATGTAATGTAATGTAACATATTTTAGATTTATTCCTACAGTTTCTCAACCACTCAGTATTAAATTACTGTGTTGTTATTTATAGAATTGTAATTTTTCATTGGATTAGAAGCCTATCATGTCATAGTTATCACAATGCTATCAGTGGGCGGCTGTACTTGTCCAATAGCAAGCAATAAGGATGGTTGTAACCGTAATGTTTCTGATTGGATCAGTTAAACAGAAGCAATACAACATGTATAATATTCTTGCCGCATTGTCTTTAAATGTATAACATACATAACACTGTATCCAGGTTTTACAAATCAAACAATTTAGTCATGAATAAGTTTAATTACTGAATAAAGATGTTTTTTGTGTGTGATTTTATCCTGGCTGTTAATGTTGCAAAGGTTCCAGTGGATTGCTGTAAACACTAAAGCTTCTTCACTTTCTTCACAGTGTTTATCTTGTTTTGGTTTCTTTCTCTTTCATTTTAGAAAGAAGAGAAATCACAACACAAAGTTTGGAACGGCGTCGCAGATCATTCTCCGGTCCAAAAACCTCCATCACCCAAACCTCCTTCCCCTGACGCTCTCATTGCATCCATGGCAACCATCAGCAACATCAATATTGATGTCCAACGTCAGGAGGATGAGGACGTGATGAAGAGGCAGGTGCAGGGGCCCCCGTCCGCTGTGTCTCATCACCGTGGAGGGAATGAACCCGTGACTCACAGTGTGCACAGAGACAGCCAGGGGAGAGGGAAACCAGATCCCACTCCCCCCCCTCCCCCTGCTAAGCCCCCTATGAAGTCTGTATCAGGTGTTGGCAGTCAGGGAGCAAAAGAGAGGATGGCACCCAATGGACTGTTGGGTAATCATCCACAGGCTGCACCAAACCTTGCGGATACATTTTCTGTGATTGAGAAACAGATGTCAGATGTGGATAATAAGGATGACACCATGGAGTTACTTAAAGAGGCTGACCTGCAGAGCCCAAAGCTGGAAGCTGAGAGAGAGGAGGCTCTTTCTACACCTGAGAGGAGATCTGCACACAAAACGAATAAAGAAAACATTGAAGTTAATATGGACGATAAAGGTGACACCATTACCCTGCTGACGGGAGCTCCGACCAAACACAATACCCCTGACATCCAAGTAGGTGCTCTTATTAATATGTAGTATATTTGTATTTGTCTCATAAAGGATTCTTGTCTATTTTGAATGTGTTCATTAATTTATTATATGTGTTTGTGTTTGTAGGAAAGCCTAGAATCTACTGAAAAGATGTTAGAGCCGTTCTCTCCAAAACTGGTGAGCATTACAATTATTTCACTCTTTAACCCGTTAAGCCCCATAGCCCCCTCCGGCAGGGGCTACAGGCTTTTATTTTCACGAAACTGTGTCTCAGGGCTTCTTAACATTTAATATCTATGAATGTGTCATACTCACTTAACGGGAAGAAACTCAGCTAACTGACGATATGAACCATTTTTACCGAAATAAAATGAAGCGTCTAAATGAGCCCTGAGGGAAAAAATGCTAACGCACTTAGCACAGAACTCTAGGGATAAATACTTTATTACCTATCGAAACTGCACAAACAAGATTATCAGATTAAAGCTGAGATTCCACATATTCTAGAGGTATTAGTATCATCACTGAGCGATCAGAACTCGCGACATGGGAAGCAAACCCAGACATCACAACACGTAGCTTTAGGTAGCAAAAACGGAGATATTCTTACCTTTTGCTGTTGTTCTGATCAAAAGTTGTGTTCAATGGCATTAAAACGAGAAAAACGTGGCTGAAGGTTAATCCATAGGTTAATCCAATGTGTCTGTGTCGCTTTGAAAAGATTACTGATAATCCATCATTCCATTTTTATGTCAAAAACTGAGTTTTCATATTAGCTGAATGTGTGACACAGCTGTGCTCCCAGAGGCATGACGTTGGAAGATTTTAGCCACTGAGGAAACAATGTTATTGCATCTCTTTAGGAGCCTGTTCTGGAAGAATCTCCCTCACCAGCCAGTAAGCCGGGCCGGACCCCTCCGTACCCAACTCCCCTGTTCCTCTCATCAGAACCGTCTGTGTCGCAGCAGCACAGAGGCAGGGACGTTAGACGGACACTTGGGGATCAGGCAAAGGTAAAGACAAATAGATAAACTCAAGGACTGTTGGTGCTGTGGATTAAAAATATAAAACATTTTACGGGATTATTAAGATTGGACAACTTTCGAAAACATAAGAAAGAAACGTTTCCACCATAACATATTTCTGCTCAAATACTGTCTTCTGTCTTCTCCAACTGAACATCATATTGCATTTGGGAATGGACACGCAATTTATGCTAGGAAATATCCTCTTTAATAAGTACAGTACATTTCTCAGCAGTTTTATATCCAACCAGTTAATATGACAAATTTGAGACTTAAAATAACTAAACGATCTATATTCATTCATCTTAATTCAACTTTGATGTATTATGTTTTGCCCTCTGTAAGTCCAAGGTGGCTGCTCCTAGACCTTTACCTCCACTCCCTGTTGAGAGCACAGCCGTGGAGAGGACGAAGAGGAGCAGGAGGAGCACAGAGGGCAAGAAATCCAGTGCAGCTGCCACCTCCACCTCAGTGAGCTCCTCGAAGGACGGGTTCTTACCGCTGCCGCTGGTGAGAGTTCTTCTCCACTCACGCACAAGAACAAAAGCTAAATAGACTACAAAACAAAATTAAAACGTATTATTGGCCTGATTATTATTGGGACGTTGTTATATTCTTGCCGAATTTAGCAAATAATAATCACAGAACATTTGTCGATTTTACTATCAGGATCGTCCTCTCACTGCCAGAGAGAGGAGAAGACTGAGGCAGTCCCAGGAGGTTTCCAGCCATACAGGTACCTCGTTTTCATTTCCTGAAACACAAAAATCATAGTTGGAAACACAAAAAAACTGTAAATTAAATAGTTGAATTTATTTGGGTAACTTTCCTGTTGTTTCCACAGACGTTAGTGCTGTGAGAAGGGCATCTTATGATGTCACTTCCACCAAGGAGGAGCACCACAACTCTCCATACACCAGATCTGTTTCAGCATCTTTCACTGAGATCAACTGTAAGGTATGGACACCCCATCTTTTTGGATGACTATTAGAATGAAAAAAAAAAAAAGGGCTGCATTTGCCTTGTGATTTTTAAACAGAAGTGTGTGTGAAATGTCCGTCACAATAGTGGGATGTGTTTTATTACAGCAGGATAAGTTGCCGGAGCAAAGGTCAGATGAAGACGAGTGCAGCTCATCCACAAGTTCCACAGAACGTTTGGAGGGAGACTGCAGGGAAAAGTAAGAGCATACTGCTGTTCATTTTATTTATCTAGAAGGTCTGATATCATACTAGTTTTTTGTGTAAACCGTGTAAAAAAGTACTTTTGTACATTGTGCTGTATTATCCCTGATTTATGGTTCATCTGCAGGAAGACCGATTCAGGTGACATGCACGATTTAGTCAACATGATGACCCAAACTTTGAAAATGGATATTGGGGACGGTGTGACTGAGGTGGACAACGGTGGATTTAGCTCTACCTCGTTGCCAGAATTCAAGCTGAACAGGAAGTACAGAGACACCCTGGTGCTTCATGGGAAGGCTCGAGAGGATGCGGAGAACTTGTCACTCGGTGAAATACCAATCGGTTAGACATTTTGATCAAACGCTATCTTGCATCATTCAGGCATTCTGGAGACTCTTTGTGTTTGACCGGCTTCTCTCTCAAAGGCTCGTCGTCTGGTCCAGCCAAGATCAGGAGAGCCATAGAGAAACTGAGGACAGATGTGGTGAAGGGTCTGGGGGTCAAGCTGCTGGACAGGGTCCTGGAAATCATGGAGGTGGAGGACGACACCAAACGAGAGGTATGATGTTCAACAAATCACACCAAATCATATGTACTGCACCCGGGGTTTAACAAAAAAATCAGGAAGCAGCTAAATATGATCTTGGGAAATACGTGTGTTCATTTTTGAAAATGATCAGGAGTATCATGGTTTGCTAGCCTTAGGTGCAATACATTGTGCACCAGGAAAGTCCCTAAGATGAAAGAGTGGTGTACAAGTTACATACAGAGACTGATTTATGAGTTTATGATGCATTAGGGAGGTCAATGCATTCATTTAATCTTTGTGTTAAGAGTTCCGAAAATCAATAAATTAGACTGACTTCTTTATGAAAATGTATGTTATATTTAAGATCATATTGTATGATATTCTGTCCATATCACACCTTAGAATATAATAACTGGTCCATGGACAGTGTAATCGATTTGTCTGAGATGTCAAGCCAGATAATCCAGCGGTCCTTTGTTTCCTAAATGATAAGTTAGCATCCTTTTTTCTCACTGCAGCTGTGCCTTCGAGATCAGATGGGAGATGAGAAGTACCAAGCCTATGCTGTGATGGTGAGGCAGCTGAAATTCTTTGAGGATATTGCCGTCAATGGCTAGAAGAAATCCTGAATACAACAGAGAATATGTTCAATGATACCAATTGTGAAAAGAGGCTTTTTGATTGATCTCTAACAAGAACATTTGTCTACGGGAGAAATATTTCAGCTTTCAAGTGTGCTCACCGAATATGAATTGTTGCCTGCCCAGACACCAACACAAGCTTGTGCATTAATGTGTGTAGATTGAATTTCCACAATGCTGAAGTGCGAGCAGTCTTCTGTTAATAACTGTTTAAAATTCCTTTTTTACCTCGTTTTTCCAAAAATTACTGCTGTCATTTGCAGAACGTCTATGCATATTTTGAGTCATGTTAAAGCACTCTTTGTTTTTCTACTTTCTGTAATGGATACTTGTTTATTTATAATCCATCTATACATTTCAATAATTGTTTCATCTATGCTGTTTCTTTGAAGACACCTCCCTGTATTCTAATTTCTTATACACAAAATAATGTAATGTAGATGTATTGCAGATATTAACATTTGAATCTTTTCTAATAAATTCTAAAATGTGATTTCTTTATCGGTCTACAACTTGTTTTGATGTCAAGAACCACAATAAAACAACTTTGTCATTTAAAGTGACAAATATAGAGTAACACTATATAAAAATGCATATTTTGGATACAATAACATACTCAATAACTCTTACAGGTAGAGAAATACACATGAAACATCCCATTTGTAAAACAGAGAATCAGATGTTTATTATTTGGACAGTATTTCACAATTGACTTACAAACACTGTAACAATGTTTCCTTCCTAAATGCTTCAGATGTAGACTGTGAAACACAGTTCCAAATCTTTTCTGATAAAGGATGTATTAACAGCCGGGCAGGGAATGTTCAGAGTTATTTATGCTTCTTCTTCTTGAGGGCTTCCTGAGGTTTTTGGCTTGGCTCCGCGCTGGTCTCTGGAATAATTGGCTGCCAGGACAGAGGATTCTGTCTGTACATCGGCCATGGAGGCAGCGTCAACTAGTCAAGAACAGACAAATATATTATTTAATGATGGCTGTTGTTTATGCACCCCTACAAGAAGTACACACATGGTATGCAACCACAAAGCAGCCAGCAATCAGATTGAGATTATTTATATCAACACTACATCGTATCTATATGTCCTCGCTTCGCTAAAACCATCACTGAAGGATTCTTACCACACAGGACACCACAAATCCAGCCAAGACGATGTACACTGTCCATCCAAACTGTTCAATGATCAGACCGTACACAAATCCAATCACCTGGAAAGATGATACAAAATATATCAGTGAACCTGACAACAGGTACACAATATATATATATATATATATATATATATATATTGTGAACCTGACAACAGGTACACAATATATATATATATATATATATATATATATATATGTAAGAATCTTTGAATTGCTGGTTTGCATGTGTCGTGGTTAGTTACCGCTGAGATGAGTATTATTCCTTGGAAAATCTGTTCAGCCAATTTCTGGCCTTTATAATCCTGTAACATAAGGAAGGGGACACACATCATTTAGGCAACATTTATCAAGCATCAAACAATGTTGCTACAGGCTCATGGTCCAGATCGAGAAAAGTATACAAAACCATATTATATTTTTGTATAAATACTATTCAGAGAAAATGTTAACACATTTTCTCTGAACTGGGATTGGAAGCACTAAACCTTGTTTGATCATTGATTAGGAAAATACAGTAATACATAAGATTTAAGACTAACATTTCACTTGCACTACATCATCTATTGCTTGGATACATTTCTTATAGCATCATAATAATTTAGTTGACGTCTATGTAAGCGTGCATTAGTGTAAATGAACCTCAAATGTGCAGCAAAGACTGGTGAACAATATTCTCTTAGCAGGCTAAACATTTCACAAGATCAGTACAGATTGAGACAAGGGAGTAAATGGGTCCACCACTGCAGAATAAATAACCGACGAAACTGATACCTATAAACTGAGAGTTGCCTTTTAGCCTTGTTTAGCTGTTTAGCATAATGGATCAGAGACATTGGATGGTTGGTTAACATATTTTGAAGGATTTAACAACGTTTGCTAGCAGCTGTTATCAATACACTGGTTAGGTAGGAAATAATGTCACCGTTAGCTTGATACAAAAGCATGAATTAAGAACTTGCTAAATAATTCCTCTTCACGTTAAAAGGGATACAAATGTCTTACCATGTGCGATGGGATGGATTTGAATATCGACAGCATGTTTTTACTTTAAGTAAATTAAAGCACAAACGGAGAAATTGTGGAGCAAACCAAACCGAAGTAGTTTGACTTCCGGTTTGAAAAAGCTACGTCGTGTTGTGAAGGACCCATCCGGGTACTTCTGAGGGTTGTAACATTTTTACCAGATTTTTACCCATAATTAAAAACATTATAGTAGCAAAATCATTATGAATACAAATGCAATTAAAACTAATTGTGTATTTAACAAATATTTAATCTGAAATATGAAACTGTGTTTTTTCTTTATTTTATGTATTTTGTTATGACTTTATATGTCTACCACTGATACCAACTTTTTTTAAATGATGTTCATAATGTTCTTGAATAAATAAAGGAACTTCACAGATCTATAACTAACAGGGATTAGGTAAAGTCAGCGCTGGGTAAAGTGCGCCGCGTTATGAACACAATTGATTTGGTGGTAGTGAAAAGCTTTGCCTGACTACATTACCTTTAGTCAATATGTCTCATGACTTAAACCTATGCATATTTAATTATAAAATATTGAACTTGTATTCCCAGTCACTAAATGATATCAACGCACTAAATTAAATTCACAATGATTTCTGTAAATATTGGAAACAGCAAGCTAATGCATTTTTACAATCAGGCAAACGCAGGGGCAGCTATCACTATGTGCATTTGTGCTGGCGAATAAACTTGTTGCTGCTGTTGAGTTGGCAGTTTGGCTTCAGCGTGTATTACTTTTGCTGTCCTCCCTGCTTTCTTAAAAACTAAACCTTCTGTTGCTAAATTTAAGCAAAGGAAGACACCGTTAAAAAGCTACTAGTTTGCTGAAGGTCCCGGTGTGTTTTTATGTGGACCAGAGCCGTATAAAGAGATCTTATACGGCTCTGATGTGGACCTAACACAGAGATCCAGGTTCATCTCAGTCCTCTTTAGCCAGCTAATGCATCCTGGGCTGCACTCAGATCAAGTCTGAGGTTTCTTACAATTATTTGATTTTTTGGCCGTTTTCGTGACAATGAAGAGAGGTGAGTCAGTGTAGAGGAGCATATACAAATTGATACATACGCAAACTGGCTACCACATTTACCACACTGCCACTGTTTAATTGGGTTGTGCACCACAGCTATCATTAAAATCAGCTAATCTCTTTTTCAGTAAACTTGATCATCCTTGTGCTGCTTGCTGTTGCCTTCCTGATCATAGTTGAACGAAACCTCCTCAACCTAAGTGACATTTTACATTTGGAAAATCCAGGTATGTCTATTTATTATTTGGTGAAGAGTATTGCATATCAGTTTTGTAGCTTTGCCTCAGAATATCAGATGTATTGTTGTTTGAACATCTTTTCAAACTAATTCAGTGCGAAATCTAAAATGTGTCTTTTTTATGCAGATGCAGGGATAGTTCTTCCCTTTGAATCCGAGGTGTCTCCAGACCTTAGACTAGAGACAGTGAGGAAAGGAGAGGAGATCCCTGTCCTCATCACTGCTGCTGAGGAAAGATTGGGGGCGGTGGTTGCTGCCATGAACAGTGTCTACCAGAACAGTAAAGCCAATGTTGTGTTTACCATAGTGACTCTGAATGACACGGTGGATCACCTAAAGTAAGAAAATGGCACCTGTCTGTCTTGCTACAGTCTGCATACCATTATATTGCTTTGGGCAGATGTCTTTAGTTAAGCTAAGAGAACTTGTGAAAATATTAATTGTCTAACGTGACCTTTTCTTCCTTGTCAACAGTGAGTGGCTTACAAAGACACGGCTAAAAAATGTCAAATATAAGATTGTTATTTTCAAGCCTGAGCTCCTCAAAGGGAAGATATCTAAAGATCCTCAGACGCTGGAAGCTGTCAAACCGGTAAGCCAAAGGAAGGTTTTATTACAGTTTTTACTGTGAATATTTGTCAGTTACAAACATTGTTAATCTGTCTTTTTTTTCAGTTGACCTTTGCCAGATATTATCTACCTGCATACCTACCTGAGGCAGAGAAAGCTATCTATTTGGATGATGATATTATTGTACAAGGTAAGACGCCACCATAAAGGAGGATATTACCTTGGCCATAAACGTGTAAAGGACTATTTTACAGCCATTTTGCGTTCAGAAAAATGTGTTTTTAATGCATTTATTATGATCATTAACTACATGCCAAAGCAGTCAAAAAAATGTCCTCTGTACGTGAATCAAAAGTGTAATTTTGCTGTTCTTCTGGATCTCAGGGGACATTCAGGAGCTTTATGAAAGTAACCTCAAACCAGGACACGCAGCTGCATTTTCTGATGACTGTGATTCAGCATCTTCTAAGGGTTTCATTCGAGGGGCTGGAAATCAGGTGGGCCATCTCTTGGAGTTTTTTCAGTTATGTAAAACAATTCCAAGAGTATCATTATGTGGAATGTTTCTATACGAAGTTGCCAACATTTGATTCTATAATGTATTTTCTCCTATAGAATAGCTATATAGGTTTCCTGGATTTCAAGAAAGATGCTATTAAGAAGCTAAGCATGAGGGCTAACACATGCTCCTTCAACCCCGGGGTCATCATCGCCAACCTGACGGAGTGGAGGAACCAGAACGTCACCCAGCAGCTGGAGCACTGGATGGAGCTGAACACACAGTACGTCACTCACACAGGGGAGAGGGTGGATTAATGAAAGGCTAGTGGAGTCTTTCTGTTTGCTCATCTGCTTTTGTTTCTTCAGGGAGGATCTGTACAGTAACTCGCTGGCAGAGAGTATCACCACCCCTCCACTCCTCATTGTTTTCTACAAACGCCACTCCATGATCGACCCGATGTGGCACGTCAGGCACCTTGGTAGGTTTTGCTTACTCACTGATAGGACACTTGAACATTAGGGGTTTTTCTCAATGAAGCCCCGGTTGTAGATCTAATTGATTTTACACACAAACAATTCCAATTGTTCTTTTTCTGTAAGGTTTGTGTGATACAGACAGCAACATGAGTTTATTTATGAGTTGTGATACTCTTTTTAAACAGAAGAGGGCATTATCTTGTTTTGACTTCATTTTATTCCTATGTCACTACCTGGATCAAAGTGCAAAGATGTGCCAGCCACAGGGAACATTTTATAAATTGCGGAATAACAATCATGTTTTAAATCGGAGATGTGGCAGGTTTTTGCTTCCCCAAGTCAGAAAATGCAATAGGTGAGAAGAGAACAGATAAGATCAAAACAGTGTGCAAAAATGGCAAGAGAAGAAAGGGCTATCATGAGCTCAATTTCATTTTAAAACAAAATGTGTTTAAGTTTCATTTTTACAAAGAAAAAAGGAATGATGCACTTTTCATAGTCTACACACCTACTGGTAGATTTATGTCTGATAAATTGTCATCTTTTTCAGTTACTTACCTACCGTCTTAATGTGAGAAAATGTAGGGTTTAGGGAATGGAATCAAATCCTGAGTTAAGTGTATCACTTGGCATATGAGTATACACTTGTGCTTGAGAAGCTTATATAGAAATTATTCAGCATTTCAGCAAATACGATGGTGGTTTCCATCTTCCCCTATAACTCTTGGAAATGATTGAACTTGCCAAAATGTTTAACTATTCCTTCAACAGACTTGTTGAGGCAGTTTTCTTTTGTATGAGCATCTGGTCAGTTTAATTATACTACTTTTCTTTAGGACGTTTTCTGATTAAAAGTTAAACATTTAAAACGTTTTTGACACCAAATACAATCAACAGTATTGACATTGTTATATTATATTATTATATGATGGCTAAAACTTGTATTTTCAGGCTCTACAGGTGCTGGAAACCGTTACTCCCCACAGTTTGTGAGAGCTGCCAAACTCCTCCACTGGAATGGACACTACAAGCCCTGGGGGAGAACATCCTCCTTTTCTGACGTGTGGGACAAGTGGTTCATACCCGACCCCACAGGAAAATTCAATCCAGTCCGTCAACATGCAGAAGACTGAACAAATTGTTGAGCAGCCAAGCCCGCCCGGTCCCAGCAGGATCACACCTCGCAATACCTCAGGAACTATATAAGGCCTTTTCACTAACCAGCCCTAAGCTCCTTCTGTCAAACATCTGGACCTGTGTTCTCTCACCTTCACTAAATGCACATTTTTCCTTTTTTGTATACCAATTGCATCCTATAACTGCTTAGAGCACACACACACATACTGCCCATGGTTTGGTCCAGAAACCTAGTGCCCTTAGATTGCTTTTGAATATAAATAAATATGAATGCGTTGTTCCCAGACAGCAGTAATGAGATTTGCCAAGACTACGATGTATAACTGAGGCAGTCCAAGGAGTGGTGCTTTAAGGAGCTTTGTTTACATGCAACTTTGTACCAATTTACTTTATTTGAATCCTAGGTGGTTAAACAGTTACCTCATTCCCTTTTTCAATTACATTCCTATCAGTTATCACTGCAATCTGAATTGTAACTGTTAGCCATGCAGAAACCTCAATGAAATCCTTTCTGTGTATAAGTAGTTTTAGAATAAATTGCACACATTAAGATCCGTAGGTCAATGTTGAGATCAGCCTTTCCATCAAACATTTTAAGGTTATTCTCAAATATGAATTTAGTGGGATTTTCAATATTTTGATTCTTCCCACCTATACATTATGACTTCTAAATGAACACTAATTCACTACTGTATTGCCTCACAGGTTGAACTTGTTATTATATGACCTTATATGCAGACCACTAAGCACATGTTACCATGCTTCATATCCCCTCATTCAGGATTTGTATACACGTTGAAAAGCATTTGCCTTGCTGGTGTAAATATTTGTCACCCTTTGTATAGTACATAAATACAAATAATTACATTTTTATCATTTATATTTGTAGTTCTCAACATTTGCCCTTTCTAAGATCATGCTAGGTTTTTTTGCAATACTTCCTGAAAACGGGTATGAAATCGGGGTCACAGGAAGAACGCTGTTCAAAGGATGCAACAGCATGAAACTGCTATATTGTAAATTCGAGATTTACAATATAGGTTTTGTATTTGACTGCAAAATATTTAGGCTTTGTTATGTGTTTATTACATTTATAGTACATTGTCTATAAACATTATTTGGCATGAATATTTCTAATGACATCTGGACATTTAAGACAGGTAATCTTTTAACAACTTCTGGGAGAAGAAGTCAGTGGATATGTTCATGAGCACTAGACCATGATGACAGATACAAGTGGGCACTGATTTGTCCTAGACAGCTGAAAGACGTCTAGGATAAAAAGGGTGAGTCCTCGTCTGGACACTGTCCCAAGGTCTTCCAGTTTCAGAAATTGAAGAAAAGGCAAAAACAGTAGTCAAAAATGATTCAAAAATCTACTTTGCCTGACAAGATATGGACAAAGTCACCCTGACATTAGAGAGGGTGACTTAGAAATATTTAGTGGGATTTGCAATATTGTGATCTTCCCACCTATCAATTTTACTTCTATAAATGAACAGGAATTCAGTAGTGTATTGTCTGACAGGTTTTATATAACCTTATAAGCAGACCACTAAACAAACATCACATTGAAAGGCAATTGCCTTGCTGGTGTAAATATCTGTCATCCTTTGTAGATGAAAGAAAATACATCGTTTAAATATTTTGTTGTGTTTCAGAATTTGCCATTTGCAAGATCAGTCCATGATTTGTTTGTAATACTTCCTAAAGAGTAATGAAATAGGAGTCACAAGAAGAACATAGCATGAAACTGCTATATTGTAAATTCACGGTTTTGGAATGAGGCAGTGATGTAGATATAGGCTTTGTAAAGGGTTTATTACATTTATAGTACATCGTCTATATACAATATTTAGCATGAATATTATTACAAATGACCTCTGGACATTGCTAATGGAGCCTCGCAGATGGGGCTGCTGCAGCGAGCTGTCCAATCAGAGCACACTGGGCTCACGTGTGTGAATATTTAGTCTATTTGCTGGGCAGTCGTTTGTCCTAAACAACTGAAAGAAGGTCAGTCCTCATCTGGACACGGTCCCAGTTTCTTTCAGATTCAGAATTGAAGGGGCAAAACAACGTAAACTTCAAAATCATTCTGAATCAACTTTGCCTGACATTTTGTGGTCAAAGGCACCCCAACAGTCCGCCTTGTCTGTTGAATGCCGACATATCAAGGTCTGCATGTCTTCCACACAAAGAAGGCAGAGCTCAGTTAAAGTCTGTGTTGAAGTCATAGGCGTCTCCTGTTGAAGCCGCAGAGACGCTCATGTCGACGGGGACAGACTCAAACTGCACACGGCCTGGGTTTCCTGGAAGACAAGGCCAGACATCAAAATAATGCTAATGCTGGGAGAGCATTTGGTAATAAAAATGAAGTTTCAAACAAAACTTACTTTTAATCAGAGGCTCCTCTGCTTGTGTCCCATTTGCCTCGGTTGCCTCCTCTGGAGTCTGTTCAGGCTGAGAGAAAAGCAGATAGTTCAACTAAAGTCCAACAAACCTCAGAATACACAGAAAGTCCAGACAGCAGGATCAGAGTTGGATTAGAAGTCTTCATATTATTCAGGCTTGCGTTTTTTGTCCTCATTTCCAGCAGACCAGACAGCTAGCATTCTTAAAAGGCAGCTGTGTATTCTGGTAGTCTCTAAAAGGAATAATAAAGCACTTCTATAGTTACCTGATTCTCATCATTCTCATCTGCTCTCTCTCAGGCTGCATCAGCAGGGGTTTTTCCTCAGTGACGTCCTCAACTCTCAGCAGGCCTGCAGTCGGGCCCTTAGAGGTTAAGCCTATACTGCCGGCTTGACATGTAGGCTGGGAGGTCGCGGTTCTCCGATGCCTTGCAGTGATAGCTTAGCTTAGCTCTGAGGAGACAAAACAAAGACAGCTCTGTGAGCCTGACATACAGTAGCATTCCCTTCTCTTTACATTATAATAGTTGCATTATCCTCCACAGTGTTGGGATCAGAGTTGGATTAGAAGTCTTCATATTATTCAGACTTGCGTTGTGTCCTCATTTCCACACTGATCAAGCATCCTTCAGCAAAGAAAATAAAACACTCACCCTGTCCAGTCATCGAGGAAAGCCGTGGACGCCTGCTCTGCGTTGGGGATCCCCCCCTTCTGAAGATATCCACGCTTCTTGGCCAACAACGTCAAAAACTCCAGGGAGTTTCTGAAGTCGGGGACATTATATTGAAGCATGATCTGAAACCACAAGAACGCTGAAATTAATATGTTGGAAAATATATCTTTGTTTTGTTCACAAACACACTACACATCAGCTCTGCGTATATGACAGAGCCACTGAATTGAGTGGTTAGTGAGTTACTTTAGGAGGCTATAACCAGTTATAGCAGCACTGCAGGCTGCTCAACCTTCTCAGTCCTCCAGATTACACTGATGTATAAGGGAAATAAAAACACAGAAAACCATCTGACAAATGCAACAATTAAAAAAGAAATCTCTCCCGTGATGGAACTCCTCTTACCTGGCTGTGGTCACACTGTTTGAGCAGAGTCCGGACCGCCTCATGCGCGCTGACACCCCCCTCCTCCACCTGCAGGCTCCTCAGAGCCATGGAGGCTGGCGGGTTGGACGGCGCCGCCATGATGCCAGGGCTGTCTATTAGCTTCACGTTCTTCAGGATGTGCACCTCCTGCATGGATCTGATGGGGTGGGAACAGGAAACATTTCATTATTGGGATACAAAATAAGAAAAAAGGGGAAAGTTAATTATCACTTTGTACAATTTGGACATAATCCTTCACTAAAGCAGAACATGTTTGCAATTCTGCTAAATAGGCGCGATGATACTAAACCCAGAGAAAAAGCTTGAGTTGTGTTAGGAGTTAGCATTTTATGCTAATTTGTCACTCACTTTGTGATGCCTCTCTTGACTCCAGCATTGCATGCGAGGATCCCCTTCATACTGTTGATGAGACTGCTTTTTCCCACATTAGGAAAACCTGAAGGCAAAGAGGATATTGCATCAAAGATAAGCATTCAGATTACACACTTCAAGAAAATGTAAAGAAATTAAGACTATAATCAGTTAAATATATTTATCCCGCAGAGCGAAATAAGCCAATTAAATGATTTGTATTGTGCTTACCTACTACGCCCACTTTGAGTTGAGCCTCATTCTCTGTTTTAGTAGCATAATTTGACAGGAATTCGCTGAGACAGCCGTTTCCAGAGCAGGCTGCTGCTCGGGATCTGTCCAGGACTTCATTGGAGGCTACTATCCTGCTCTTCCTGGCTCGCTGATGGTGACACACAAAAAACAATGTTAATAACCGTCAAGTTTTTTTCATTTTTATTAAAAATGAAGTTTCAAACAGAACTTACTTTTAATAGGAGGCTCCTCTGCTTGTGTCCCATTTGCCTCCTCTGGAGTCTGTTCAGGCTGAGAGAAAAGCAGATAGTTCAACTAAAGTCCAACAAACCTCAGAATACACAGAAAGTCCAGACAGCAGGATCAGAGTTGGATTAGAAGTCTTCATATTATTCAGGCTTGCGTTTTTTGTCCTCATTTCCAGCAGACCAGACAGCTAGCATTCTTAAAAGGCAGCTGTGTATTCTGGTAGTCTCTAAAAGGAATAATAAAGCACTTCTATAGTTACCTGATTCTCATCATTCTGCTCTGCTCTCTCTGAGGCTGCATCAGCAGGGGTTTTTCCTCAGTGACGTCCTCAACTCTCAGCAGGCCTGCAGTCGGGCCCTTAGAGGTTAAGCCTATACTGCCGGCTTGACATGTAGGCTGGGAGGTCGCAGTTCTCCGATGCCTTGCAGTGATAGCTTAGCTTAGCTCTGAGGAGACAAAACAAAGACAGCTCTGTGAGCCTGACATACAGTAGCACTCCCTTCTCTTTACATTATAATAGTTGCATTATCCTCCACAGTGTTGGGATCAGAGTTGGATTAGAAGTCTTCATATTATTCAGACTTGCGTTGTGTCCTCATTTCCACACTGATCAAGCATCCTTCAGCAAAGAAAATAAAACACTCACCCTGTCCAGTCATCGAGGAAAGCCGTGGACGCCTGCTCTGCGTTGGGGATCCCCCCCTTCTGAAGATATCCACGCTTCTTGGCCAACAACGTCAAAAACTCCAGGGAGTTTCTGAAGTCGGGGACATTATATTGAAGCATGATCTGAAACCACAAGAACGCTGAAATTAATATGTTGGAAAATATATCTTTGTTTTGTTCACAAACACACTACACATCAGCTCTGCGTATATGACAGAGCCACTGAATTGAGAGGTAAGAGTTACTTTAGGAGGCTATAACCAGTTATAGCAGCACTCCGGCTGCTCAACCTTCTCAGTCCTCCAGATTACAATCATGTATAAACACAAAATTAGTAGCCGTTTTTTCTAAACTCCTTAAACATTTCCATTCATTTAAAATATGCTGCAAAAAAGCTGGATTTGAGCGAACATGTGTTTAGATGCCCATAGCACAAAGGCTTGAACTTAACTAGGATGGGTAATGCATCCAAAAGCTGACATGTTTCTAATAGAAAAGTAATGCCAAAAACAACAACAACTTTGGACTTGGATCAACAGCTTTTCGTATAAGCATTATAAATTGCAGATCTAAACACGCGTTATTGATCACAAACATAATGTTACCCTTTAAAGCAGTGTTTCTCAAACTTTTTCATACCAAGGACCACTTAACCAATAAAAAAACACTCGCGGACCACCTAACTCTACAAATATCCAAAAACACATCGTTTTTCTAGAACAGATTACAAATCACCTGGAAATTGTACAAACAGGTGGCAACATGTGTGACGAAGGTGTTGCGCTGGGCTATATTATGCAATCGAAAGTGAAACTTAAGTTGGCTCCATTGCAGAGATATTCCCGGGAGAGTGCGGAAAACTTATTTATTTCAAATGTGAAATGTTACCAATATACTCACGGACCACTAGGGGGCGCTCACGGACCACCAGTGGTCCGCGGACCACACTTTGAGAAGCACTGCTTTAAAGGGAAAGGAAAACACCGAAATCCATCTAACAAATGCAACAATTAAAAAAGAAATCTCCAGTGATGGGACTCCTCTTACCCGGCTGTGGTCCCACTGTTTGAGCTGAGTCCGGACCGCCTCGTGCGCCCCGCCAACAGAGATGCAAGTCCATTTGGTGGGCACTGATTTGTCCTAGAAAGCTGAAAAACATCTAGGATAAAAAGGTGAGTCCTCGTCTGGACGCTGTCCCAAGGTCTTCCAGATTCAGAAATTGAAGAAAAGGCAAAAACAGAGACTAATCAAAACCCCATAAGTTCAAAATGATTCAGAAATGTACTTTATATGACAAGATATGGACAGTCGCCCTGATATTAGAGCAGCCTTTCCATTCAACATTTTAAAGTTATTCTGAAATATTTAGTGGGATTTGTAATGTTCTGATCCTCCCACCTATACATTTGACTTCTTTAAACACCAATTCAGTAGTGTATTGTCCGACAGGTTTTATATAACCTTATATGCAGACCACTGAACAAACATTGAAAGGCAATTGCCTTGCTGGTGTAAATATCTGTCATCCTTTGTAGATGAAAGGAAATACATCGTTTAAATATTATGTTGTGTTTCAGAATTTGCAAGATCAGTCTATGATTTTTTGTAATACTTCCTAAAGAGTAATGAAATAGGAGTCACAAAAAGAACATAACATGAAAATGCTATTTTGTAAATTCACGGTTTTGGAATGAGGCAGTAATGAATGATATAGGCTTTGTAAAGGGTTTATTACATTTATAGTACATCGTCTATATACAATATTTAGCATGAATATTATTACAAATGACCTCTGGACATTTAAGACAACATCTGGGAGAACGCGTGTGGGAATATTTTCGTCTATTTGCTGGGCAGTCGTTTGTCCTAAACAACTGAAAGAAGGTCAGTCCTCATCTGGACACGGTCCCAGTTTCTTCCAGATTCAGAATTGAAGGGGCAAAACCACGTAAACTTCAAAATCATTCTGAATCAACTTTGCCTGACATTTTGTGGTCAAAGGCACCCCAACAGTCCGCCTTGCAGTCAGCTTGTCCTTGAATGCCGACATATCAAGGTCTGCATGTCTTCCACACAAAGAAGGCAGAGCTCAGTTAAAGTCTGTGTTGAAGTCATAGGCGTCTCCTGTTGAAGCCGCAGAGACGCTCATGTCTACGGGGACAGACTCAAACTGCACACGGCCTGGGTTTCCTGGAAGACAAGGCCAGACATCAAAATAATGCTAATGCTGGGAGAGCATTTGGTAATAAAAATGAAGTGTCAAACATAACTTACTTTTAATAGGAGGCTCCTCTGCTTGTGTCCCATTTGCCTCCTCTGGAGTCTGTTCAGGCTGAGAGAAAAGCAGATAGTTCATCTAAAGTCCAACAAACCTCAGAATACACAGAAAGTCCAGACAGCAGGATCAGAGTTGGATTAGAAGTCTTCATATTATTCAGGCTTGCGTTTTTTGTCCTCATTTCCAGCAGACCAGACAGCTAGCATTCTTAAAAGGCAGCTGTGTATTCTGGTAGTCTCTAAAAGGAATAATAAAGCACTTTTATAGTTACCTGATTCTCATCATTCTGCTCTGCTCTCTCTGAGGATGCATCAGCAGGTTTTCTTACAGAGATTTCAACAACTCTCAGCAGGGGTTTTTCCTCAGTGACGTCCTCAACCCTCAGTAGGCCTGCAGTCGGGCCCTTAGAAGTTAAGCCTATACTGCCGGCTTGGCTTGGACATCTTACATCTGAAAAAAGCAAAATGTTGACAGTCAACAGACAGAAGTGACTACATGTTATTAGAAGCTACAGCACACAGACTGGTCTACAAGCCCATTAATGGCCCCTGCCGTGTGGCTCATTACATCATACATGAAGAGGACCAAGTGTTACATTCAATCCCCATGCTCTGCCCCTTATAATTGAATAAAAAGGGGTCTGCCGATTTTAAATTGCTGATAGAAGACTCAAAAACCCCCAATACCTTTCAGAGTTCCCTCGTTGCCTGTTTTTAGACTGTTCAGATCCCAGCCGGTCTGCATCTCAGCCACAACAGCAGCGGACATGTAGGCTGGGAGGTCGTGGTTCTCCGATGCCTTGCAGTGATAGCTTAGCTTAGCTCTGAGGAGACAAAACAAAGACAGCTCTGTGAGCCTGACATACAGTAGCATTCCCTTCTCTTTACATTATAATAGTTGCATTATCCTCCACAGTGTTGGGATCAGAGTTGGATTAGAAGTCTTCATATTATTCAGACTTGCGTTGTGTCCTCATTTCCACACTGATCAAGCATCCTTCAGCAAAGAAAATAAAAACACTCACCCTGTCCAGTCATCGAGGAAAGCCGTGGACGCCTGCTCTGCGTTGGGGATCCCCCCCTTCTGAAGATATCCACGCTTCTTGGCCAACAACGTCAAAAACTCCAGGGAGTTTCTGAAGTCGGGGACATTATATTGAAGCATGATCTGAAACCACAAGAACGCTGAAATTAATATGTTGGAAAATATATCTTTGTTTTGTTCACAAACACACTACACATCAGCTCTGCGTATATGACAGAGCCACTGAATTGAGTGGTTAGTGAGTTACTTTAGGAGGCTATAACCAGTTATAGCAGCACTGCAGGCTGCTCAACCTTCTCAGTCCTCCAGATTACACTGATGTATAAGGGAAATAAAAACACAGAAAACCATCTGACAAATGCAACAATTAAAAAAGAAATCTCTCCCGTGATGGAACTCCTCTTACCTGGCTGTGGTCACACTGTTTGAGCAGAGTCCGGACCGCCTCATGCGCGCTGACACCCCCCTCCTCCACCTGCAGGCTCCTCAGAGCCATGGAGGCTGGCGGGTTGGACGGCGCCGCCATGATGCCAGGGCTGTCTATTAGCTTCACGTTCTTCAGGATGTGCACCTCCTGCATGGATCTGATGGGGTGGGAACAGGAAACATTTCATTATTGGGATACAAAATAAGAAAAAAGGGGAAAGTTAATTATCACTTTGTACAATTTGGACATAATCCTTCACTAAAGCAGAACATGTTTGCAATTCTGCTAAATAGGCGCGATGATACTAAACCCAGAGAAAAAGCTTGAGTTGTGTTAGGAGTTAGCATTTTATGCTAATTTGTCACTCACTTTGTGATGCCTCTCTTGACTCCAGCATTGCATGCGAGGATCCCCTTCATACTGTTGATGAGACTGCTTTTTCCCACATTAGGAAAACCTGAAGGCAAAGAGGATATTGCATCAAAGATAAGCATTCAGATTACACACTTCAAGAAAATGTAAAGAAATTAAGACTATAATCAGTTAAATATATTTATCCCGCAGAGCGAAATAAGCCAATTAAATGATTTGTATTGTGCTTACCTACTACGCCCACTTTGAGTTGAGCCTCATTCTCTGTTTTAGTAGCATAATTTGACAGGAATTCGCTGAGACAGCCGTTTCCAGAGCAGGCTGCTGCTCGGGATCTGTCCAGGACTTCATTGGAGGCTACTATCCTGCTCTTCCTGGCTCGCTGATGGTGACACACAAAAAACAATGTTAATTATAGTCAAGTTTTTTTCATTTTATTGCTGAAAGTCTGTAAATCACAGCATTTATTGGAAAATATATCTTTGTTTTGTTCACAAACACACTACACATCAGCTCTGCTTATATGACAGAGCCACTGAATTGAGCGGTTAGTGAGTTACTTTAGGAGGCTATAACCAGTTATAGCAGCACTGCAGGCTGCTCAACCTTCTCAGTCCTCCAGATTACAATCATGTATAAACACAAAATTAGTAGCAGTCTTTTCTAAACTCCTTAAACATTTCCATGAATTTAAATATGCTGTAAAAAAGATGGATTTGAGCGAACATGTGTTTAGATGCCCATAGCACAAAGGCTTGAACTTAACTAGGATGGGTAATGCATCCAAAAGCTGACATGTTTCTAAAAGAAAAAGTAATGCCAAAAAACAACAACCTTTTACTTGGATCAACTGCTTTTCGTATAAGCATTATAAATTGCAGATCTAAACACGCGTTATTGATCACAAACATAAAATGTTACCCCTTACCACTGTTTTGTCCTGGATCTGTTGTGATGCTTTGAACGCCACAACTGGAAACTCCAGCTGTAAGCACTGGATCCACTTCTCCACATTTTCCTTTGGTACCAGATCTACAACAAAAGACAATTAAAAAAAACAACATTTAGAGTCCAGACAAGACTTATTTAAATCCACAAACCCCTCATCAGTGTGTATGTGTGCTTGACTTGAAATCATATTGCAGCATCTCATGTCCATTTACCTATTTTGCTTAAAACCAACAGCAGTTTCTTGTTGCCTCCCCTCTGCAGCACCGCCTCCTCCAGCTGTGGACACCGGCACCCCATTGGATCACGTGCATCAAGCACTTCTATTACTACATCAGATGCATCAATTACCTGAAAGAAATTCAAGGGAGAGCAGGTTAAATATCAGGTCAAAACCTTTTTTTCTACAATAAAACACTGACTTGGATTGTGAAGTTTTACCTTATTTAATTCAGAGCAAAGGTACTGTTTTGAGCCCTTGTCTGGGCCGGGCTCTTTCTCTGGCTGTTCGACAACCACTTCCTATGGAAAGAAAACACCCAAAACAATCAAATTAAGTGATTGAGTGACAAAATGTGTTACTGAATAAATATTTAAGCATTTGCCTTTGTACCTGTAGAGGCTTCTTGGCTTTGGGTTCCGTTTCTTTTTTCCCGGTAACTTTCTCCCTTTTTCTCTTCTGGGCCCGCTCCACTTTTTTTGCTTGTTTTTTTTTGTCTTTTATTTCGTCAATCTGCAAGAAAGAAAACATGAACAATAAATACAACGGCTTAAAACTATTATATCAAATGTGAACAACTGAGGGGTACCCATTGCCAAAATACTGGTTAAGTAACACCATAAACCTCGAAAGCAAGTACCAGCCATCTTGTTGTAACAAAAAGTTGCTAAGTAGGGTAGTTTATTTATTAAAGTTATGCATGCAATACTGTTTTGAAACACAGGCTAGGCTTAGGCTAGTAAAAATATCATCATCTGTGATATAAGAGCAAACTGTCTTCTAAAGATCCATGCTGTTCGGGCCACCTGGTGGTTGCATTGGAGCACATAGTTTCACTTTTTAGAATCTATTGGAGCATTATTCTCACCCAACTGTATAGCCTGGAGCTAAACTAACCAATATTCATTATTATTTTTAATGTTTTAGCAGATTAAGTGTCCATACCCGTTTTTGAAATAAAGCTCAGAGAAAACAGTTAATCTGTCAACTTGGTCAAGTATAATTTTATAAATCAATCATATGTTGTAAGTCGTGAATCCAAATGTATAGTCCAAAAACAAATTCAGATTCATTATTCACAGAATCTTCAGAAAAGATAATGGTGGTATTGCAACTTAAAACTATATTAATCTAGACAAAGATTGTATACAACATTTTTAAATCATATTTTTCACCCTTAAAGCATCTCCATTTAATAATTAAAGCTGATATAAATGCACACAGTATGTAAACTCAAGTCTTATTTATAGTGTGTAGTGTATGCATTTACTACAAATTCCATATAATTTATTTATAAATTGATTTTGTATATTGGCACATATCTCCATTATGAATATAATAGAGTACGCATGATGCCCACCTCTTGCCTCCTCTGCTCGGCCTCGCGGAGGACCTCCTCTTTGAAGGGAGCGCTGTTGGGCACGCCGAGATCCTTCTTAGGCCTTTTGCTTGCTCCTCCTTTCTTCTTTAACTCTTTTCTTAGTTTTCTGGTGTGATCCTTGACCTAAACACACAACAAAATGTAAACAATTCCTTTAAAAACAATACAAAATCTAAACTAGTAACACATGTGGGTGTCATTAGCGTTAGCAGCCTCGTTCACATAGGCCTCATGGTGTAAACACATGCGAACCTTTATCTTTACAGGAAAGTATTATAAAAAGTCAGACTTACCTTTTTCTGTATTTTATAGCGTTTGGAGCATGACACCCGCTTGCTTGCTTTCTTTAACTCTGAAGACAAAAATAAAAATAAAATAGTTATGCGTCGGTCATTCAATGTTACCCTAAAACGAGGCTAAAGCAGACTGACAAATTGTGTTTTTTTTGCAATCAACATATAGTTTATTAGCTGGGGAGAATCAACCAAATCATACATAATTAAGTAGTTGTTTTTAAATAAGCTTACATATACATTTAGCATAGCTATCAGTGCGCACTTACTTGGTCGCTTCATGGTGGAGCTGTAGATCTGCCAATGTGCTTTTTCTGCTCTCACACGTGGAGCAGTGCGCAAGTTTGACGCTACGTCATTTCCGCTTTTGTCAGCGACACGGCACCTGTCCCGCCGCCTGGCGAGCTGGAGTACAAGTGTTCAAGCGGGAGAGTTTAACCACTTTAATAATTTCAGAGATGTATCATTCTTATATATTTATAAACATGTTATTAAGAAATGTTTTATTGTTTTCCTGTTTGTTTAGTTTTTTGCTTGTAAATCTCCATATTTATTGTACGTTGGTTCGTTTGACATGTTTGAGTCACTAAAAAAGATAGGGCTGGTAACTGAGCAGAATGCTATACATACTATGTGAACACAAATAAAGAATTAAACAAATAAAAAAACTTCCAGGTCATGCCACCTGTTTACCTAATTAATTAATTAATTAATTGGTGATGAAACAATAATCTACAAATTCACATTAAAAAGTTATTTGAAATACTTCCCTTGTTATTAAGTCCTGCAAAAGTCGAAGAAATATAGAAAAGGGAAACATTATAAAAATTGAATTAAATATTAATTTTTTTATGACTGTGCCCCTGAAGTGAGCTAATATTCTAATTTGGTTTTCAAACACAATTTATAAAAGTCTCTCTTGAACTCATACTGCGATGATGGTGTCCACAAACTGTCCTGTATAGACAATTATGTAGTTCCCAACTTCCCACACTGTGTTGTTTGTAGTTGGGACTTCTTATTACTCAGATAGAACATTTTCAAAATAAGATACAGAATGCTTTGTTTGGTCTTCATGTATAATATCAAAGCTTGTTCACAGGGGGTGTGCTTGACATGAGAACCACAAAAGTGTGCATCCGTTCAAATGTAATGATATTACATGGCCCTTTGACATATTGTGCCTTATTGAATAATGAGCCTTGAAATAACAGAGTTCTAAGGTCATAGTGCATTAGTATAAACTCTATACAGTACTGTCTTTTTCTGTTACGGTGATGGCAGCAGCACCATATTCAGTGACCTAATTAGTGTTACGTTACAGCATTCAAAGCCGCAACTAACCCAAATCCGTCGCCTCTGCAACTCCAAAATCTAGCACAATCAGTGGGGTCACAGCATGGATGGGTCACAGACAATCTTGGGGGAACGATGAAGAAGGAGCAGCAAGCGGAGAAGACATAACTCCGGGTCACGTGATTGGGTCGAGCATCTTTTTTGGTCCATTTTGGAGAACAGCGAGTGCTCCGTGCAACCCAAGAAAATGACCAAACTGCAGTTTTTAAACGTCTTTTTGACTGAGCGTCTCATGCTCGCTGCACAGGAGATATACAAATCTGTCGAGGATACTATTTTGGAGTACCAGGAGGAGATAGCGATCAGGGAGCGGGAGAACGACCATTTGAGACGCAGGCTGCGAGACGCTGGGATCGAAATATGGCCAGGTTAGCTCCGCAAAAAGCTAACAGTGCAGTTGCGCCCCTTTATTTACAGTCTGCCAAGTCTTGTGGTGGCATTTGGTAGTAAAAGGGAAATGACCACCTAAAAAATAAATGTCACAACACACCAAATACTGTCAGAAGGATGTTGACTCACTTCCAAACAAGTTAACTTTAGCCAGCTAGTTGACTTTAGCTGCTGTTGTTGTGGAGCGGCTAGCGCGTAGCAACCTTTGTTCGTTAGCAACCAGCTAGGTTAGCCTATACATGGTTTAGCATTTAGCTTAAACTGCATACTAGTGTGCGTTTATACGTAGTCAGTGTTCTTATTCATGATTTATCTGACAGATACAACTGCAAACATTTTTTTGTTGTGTCACTTGTTGTGTCACAGTGTTTGTTTTTGTTTACTCCAATATAGTACAACTCTAACCACACAGTAAACTTATGGCTGAAACTACTGCAAGTGTTGCCCAAGGTGCCATTGTTTATTCTGAGTGTAAATACGCCAAGTACTCTTACATTTAGACCAATTTGTACAAAATGTTTACATACACTTTCACCTGACATCTATCTTTTTGCTTTACAATTGTTAAATATCTCAATTACATCCACTGTGATTAATGGTACACAACCCTTACAATCTCAAGGGTTTCCCCGGTATTTACACGGACTGTTTTGTAGAAGACTTAAACACATTAAATGAGAAAGTATTGCTTACCAGCCCCTGATTTTTGAAACTTAATTGATAATTGATCCAGGAGGCTAGACTGTTTATTGGACAGCTTAGTTCCAACCAAGACATGTTGTGTGTCACCACTGTTACAGATTTCAATTAGATATTTCTATTCAAAGTTTAAATACTCTTAGCACTTTGTCTATCGGATATTGTTGGAAACTTGAATTATTTTAGCGCTCACAGAAAACATAGAAACATACATCCATGAAGGACCAGGTCTGCAAAACTGAATTAAAATATTTAGTTTGTTTGTTGTTTAGTTAACAGGACAGTAAGTTCAGCTCAGCATTTTTCATGTAAAAATATGTGTTGTGAAGAGGTGGTTTACCAAAAAGCAATGACGTGAATA
Source organism: Gymnodraco acuticeps (assembly GCF_902827175.1). NCBI lineage: Eukaryota > Metazoa > Chordata > Actinopteri > Perciformes > Bathydraconidae > Gymnodraco > Gymnodraco acuticeps. Next base: position 483,815 of record NW_022990206.1, on the reverse strand, counting down.
TTTTAATCTGAACCTTTTCCTTGTGTTGTGTTCTCAGATCGTCCGTCCATGGCGCTGTTGGAAGAGGAGGATGGTGAGCATCCCCGTCGTGAGTGGAGTCCCAGCATGGGGCATGAAGAGCGCATCCCAATTCAGATTAAGGATAAAAGAGATCTCCGGCCCGTCCAAGGAGATGATCAGCTTCGTGGTCATGGCTCTTGCGCCACACCCGAGAACATGTTTACTCCCCCACGTGTTGTGAATGAATATCCCCAGGAAGGCCCGCACACATCCAACCTTCCTCAGAGTCAAGGTGTGGAGAACAGGGAGAGGGATCCTGCATCTCGGGGGTCCTCGAGACACGTGAAGGTGGAGAGTGGAGGAGCCCACAGAGGCTCTACTTCCTCCAACAGCGGCGCCCAGCCCCTCGCACCAGTCAACCCAAACTGCTCGAATGAGAACAACATTGACATTATTGGGGTTGAGAATGGAGGACAGATGGTTGGTGCTAAGGGAAATGGAGCTGGTGCTAACAGAGGGCAGGCCTCTCAAATGCGCAATCAAGGAGCCAATGCCGTGGACTGCCCTCATCAAAAATCGCCCCTACAAGGCCAAATGTCTTCGTTTAGCTGCAAGGTGTGTGGGGAGGCGTTTAGTCATGCTGGCCACCTGCATGTGCATGTACAAGTGCACACTCGAGAAAAACCGTACCGCTGTGGAGTATGTGGGAAATGCTGCAGCTCCTCGGGCAGACTGCAGGAGCACCAGCGTAGTCACACGGGAGAAAAACCATTCCGCTGCCAGATTTGTGGAAAGGGCTTCACACAGATGGCTCACTTGAAGGTACACATGAGAATCCACACTGGGGAGAAGCCATACAGCTGCCCTGTGTGTGGCAAGTGCTTCAGCCGCTCTGACAAAATCAAAAGGCATCTCCAGACCCATAGCCGCGAGGGAACATACTTCTCAGGGCAATGATGTTAGTGTTGATCCAGTTTGTGACTCCTATTGATGATGAGGGATATTTACCTACAAAAAGCTAAAAACGCTGCCAATAAAAAAAAAAAGGCTTTTATCTTCCTACTTTCTAAAAAACTAGGGATTCTGCAACTCATAGAGAAGGTTTCTTATCTAACACTTCTCCGAACCATATTCCCTCAACAAAAGTTGTATTAGCCAGTTTAGTATGTCATCTACTTATTTCTTTCACCTGTAACTGGAGTATTACATCTTTTAACAGAGTTGAGTTATTAGCTAGACTTTTCTGAATTATGTAGACTTTCCTTAGGCATAATTAGCATGATGAAGTCTTCCACATATGCCTTGAAACTGAGATGCATTAAGAAATCCAACAATGTTTAACACGGTCATGGCTTAATACTAACCTGTCATTTCATATTCATCAGTCTACTGTTGAGTTTCAAATCTGCAGACATGACATCTTTCTTGTAATACTTATTTTAGGTCCTAAAAGGAGAAGACAGTACATGAAATGATCCCCATTTTCTCAATTAATAGAGAACTAATGGCCTGCCAAATGAAACCTGTATGTCATCTGGTTAAGACTAAAACTGCCAGCAGTTTTTTTTATGTAGCAATTAAAAAAAGGCACTAAGTTCAGGTGAACAAAAAGCCACTGAAATGCAGCTTGAAACTGTGGACTTGACTGAAGTACACAAGAAGTCTGACCTCGCACTTACCTCCTTTCTTAGTCATTATTTGAATTTGTTGAGTGCTGTTACATAATTGCACAGCTAAACACTGCCATCTCACATTGTCAGTGCTTCATGTGGTCCATTGAAATATGGATCGATCTATTGTGAGACTGCTCCACTATTTCATGAACTAATGTGATATTTTGTAAAGTACCACTAGTCTAAATCTATCGTTCATTTTGGATTCTAATGGTGTCTTTTTTTTTTTGTATGACATGCACTATTGCATCTGTCTAAGACGGTGCTGAAATTCACTCTATACTAGGGCCATACAGTGTTAGCTGAACTTTTCTTCAGGGGTCTCAGTCTGAAAAGATTTACGTTCACCTGTGTTTCCACCTCAATGTTCATTCACATGGGAGCTGCCTCGAATATGGTTGATTTTCAGACGTGATGATTGGTTTGTCATGGAATCACACACTTCCACTGCCCACCTTAGACTGATCCTGACCCTACGGTCTCCTTTCTCCTCTCAGGACTAATGCTGCATTCATAACAAGAGGGCATACCAGAAATACTAACGTCTGATTTGAAACACCTTTTTCAAAAGTCAGAAACTCAGGGTTTGTGAGTTTTCTCATGGAATCTGTCCCTGCTTGTAGCAGAAAAATCGAATTTGCATCTGAATGTCCTGCAAGAAGAGGAACTAAATAAAATGTGTGACAGAGTATGTCAGGGCTCAGTTGTTGCTCTGGGTCGCACACCAGTGAACCCTTAAAGCGTGATGAATGCAGCATGAGACAACTTCAGCACGACCTCACAGCCGACCAGCAACCCTACACTCACAGTATTGTCGGGAACATCTATGCTCCCCCTGCACACACTAATGTACAGTGTTGTCTCATGGCGTATTAAATGTTATTTTTTAATAAACTAGCAATTGAGTATCTTTTGCAATTGTCTTGTATTATATGCAAACAGAGATAATGTGAAATGGAGCTGATGATCCCTGCTATCGACCTACTTGATACACAGAGGAAAACCTGGAGTCTCTTCGGGGACAGGTAATTGTATACAGACAGACTCCGGTTATTAAATTACAGGTGTTATAGCATTAACGATGCCCCACATAGTTGTGACACTGAGTCAATATCCATCATATCATAATGGTGTCAGATATACAAACATGGGTGTCAGATATACAAACATGTCTCTAAAGTGTTTGGCTCGAAATACCAAACAGATCATGCATTGTCGCATGCCATAAACCCCTCTGTTTCAGTCCTGTTTAAGAAGTGCTGATTTTGTATCTAGCCTCTGCGAGGTGTTAAAAATAAGCCAATAGTGCTCTCGAGATTCAGGTGATTAGGTGGGCGGGTGTTACCTTGGTTGGTTATTGGCGAATGGTTGCACAACCCAATACCACTGTGACACAAGCTGTCAAAATCTGATGAGCTCATTTTCAGACAGGGTTTTATATAGATGGATCAGGACAAAAAGAGAGAGAATCTTTTTACCCGAAACTTTCTGAATCTCTACACAGTGGGGACACATATTTGTGTATAAAGTAAATAAAAAAGTGGATTTTGCACAATAGGTGACCTTTAACTCTAAATTATACTGCTCTGCATTAAAACACATTGATGTATACACCACTAAAAATCCTATTTTCCAATAGTGTATAACAAAGACCCACACTTTACTTTATGTGCCTGTAGTAACAGCAATGCAACACCTGATGGGGTACTTTCCATCTCGATGGTTTTCACGAGTGAACTTGCCAATCCTTTTTTGAAATGTCCACCTTCTTGAACAAATGTTCTGGTATGTAACTTTATTTATTTATTTATCTGACTGATTAAATGAAACTGGTAAAATTGAGATGAGTGGCTCTGGTTCTAAAATTATACTTAAAGAAAAATAAATAAATATAACTTCAATTTGTATTTGCCATCAATAGGTTATAGCCTCGAGTATTCAGCCAATATACTCATAATACATGATCTGTCTTCTGCTAATGTATACACCAGTCAATCATGCAGAATGAATGAAAAATTATGTTTTTGAGATATGAATTATTACTCAGTCCTGTGATATGAATCATGGTCATAACAATGTATTCTTCTGCAAACAATGAAGCTGGATTGAGTTGAATGACAGGGAGATTTACCAGGACTCATTTGGACAGAGCCTTGTGATTTGCAGTGAGATGCCTTGTCTCCTCGAGGTGCTGGCAGGGAGGAAATGGTGGATGCAGACGACAGGAAGAGCCAGGAGGTCCAATACTATGAGACCAGGAGACTGAGGGTATGAGAGCAGTTCATATGCAAGATTTCATTTGTTCATATCAAATGTCAGTAGCTGCCAAACAGAAGTTATGAAGTTCAACATCCCTTGTAGGTGAATCAATCTACCATCCAAGCTTTCTACTCTATTATTGTCTGATGATATAATGTATCAGTACAATGTGTTATCAGCAGTCAATATCAGATGCTGACGTGTTATAATATTCATATGAGAATCGTGCATCATCTAATCTTTTTTAATTGTTCTCCTCGTATAATTTTCATTGCTCAGTGTTTGATTTTTAAAATATACCCCTCATTGATTTAAATTATTTCATGTCAAAAAATGTAATTATATTTCCAGTGAGCTTTAGCTGGAGGCTTTTCGGTCTATAATTATATACGGTTGTGTAATTGACACCTAGAAAATGTGATTCAATTTCAAATTATTAAAAAATATATCTTCTCCCTTAGGCTATATCTAGCCAAGGCCAAATTCGCCTCAGGTTTTGAGATAAATATTACATTTCTCAGATGTCTGCCTCAATCCCACCAAAAAAGGATATCAATGGAAGTTTATCAATTCCACAGCAACAACCACTCTTTCCAAATCAGACTTCATTTTACTTGAATAGTTCACAGACGTTTGCACCTTCATCACTTACCATCCAGACTATTTATCTCGTAGAAAGTGACTATATGAAAGCCTGTTTGGCCTTTCAACATCCACCTTTTGTGTATTTGCAACACCAACCCATTTCATTGCAATCAGCTACTGAGCTGCTTTTTTGTATAGCTGGTGGTTATTGAGTGACCTTTGCAATTGCATTCTTAAGAAAAGTGCACCCAAACATGGATTGTTGCCTCCTTTTGTCAGACAATTGAATCAAAAACATCCTGGGAACTGACAGTGGTTTCCTAACTTCCTATTAAGGGAACATTTTTGATCAATCAGCCATGTCCTTTATATCTAAAAAATAGCAGAGAGCATCAGTAATTTATGAGCTACAGAGGTTTCAGAGCAGATTGATTGAGTGAGCGGTGAGATGAGTGTTCTCGGATCTTATTAAAATGTTGATGGATCTCCAGTTTAAGCATTCAGGTAAGATGTCAGTTTACAACACACAAGGCTGGCAAGAATATTAAGTTTCATAAATATGATTTGTGGTTGGCTGCACGCTGGAAACGTAGAGGGCACTGGAGATCAGTCAAGGGGTCTCATATATTTAGTTTCTACATCCCATTTGTAAATAGGTCTCTGACGGCAGGTTAATATATTTCAGCCTCAGGACAGTTATCTGTAAAAAGTGGTTTAACAAATAGATATATAGTTCAGGATGGGCAGGAACAGAGGAAAGCTGTCTTATCATTTATGTTTGGGCATTCAAAGACTGTACCTGATCTTTGTGTGTTGCATGGTGTGCACTTGTTGTTTCATTTCATTTAATCGTTTATTTGAAGAGGGACAATGTACATTGATGAACATTTTTAACAATTAAAGGTGGGGTAGGTACATTTGAGAAACCGGCTCGAGGTAAACTTTTTGTTATATTCCATGGAATGCTCTTAACATCCCGATAGCAATGAATATCTTAAGTGCTTTGACAAAAAATCCATAAAAAACATGTCATCTGTGGAAGCTGTAGTACTGTAAAAAGCACGACCAATCATCGGCCCGGCTAAAATAACTGGATGGCCTACCTGCCTGTTAGCCTTCCATCTGTGCACAAATGTATCTCGTGCCCTCAATGGTCATGTGCGCGTTCGTGTGTGTTGAAGGAGGGGCTCTGTAAAGCCCCTGTCACACTGTCCCGAAATTGACACCCGATGGACACACGAATATGGAATTGTGAATTTTGCACGAAGATGGCCCCGAACCACACACGAAGGCAACATTTACATTACATTTAAGACATACAACTGCAATGAAAGTACCAAAAACAATTATGTTACAGTACTATGATACTGTACTGATATCTTCAGACTTTGTTCTTTACTTTATCCGTCGTTATATGTAGGCCTAGAAAATATTACGTTTTCTCCGTAATGTTGTTTCCATAACAACAACAACTTTCTGTCAACTGTCCTTCAAAATAATATATTATATCCTTTTTAGTCTCACAGAACACAAATTGGGTTATTTACATAATATATTTACATGATTTTGTTGTGCAATAAAACGGCAGCAACTTCGTGAGCGGTGGCAAAATCTTTGGCATGCCAAAAAATTGCGGAAGGACCTTGCGAAGGTTCATTTTCGTGTTGAATTCGTGTGTCAATTGTGCCCTTCGTAAGGCCATCGTGAGGTCATCTTGTTATCATCGGTGCCATCGGACATTCGCCCCGATCAGAGTGAGGGTGAATGCACCGATGATAACACGAAGATGACACGATTTGACAAGATGCCCTCACGAGTGCCTTACGAAGTTGCCGCTCACGAAGTTGCTGCCGGAGCCTGAGAAACTCCACCGGCGGTCATACGATGGCTTAAGATGCCCTCACGAATGGCCCGATGTTGCTACGATCACAGCCGAATTTGAACATTTCCTTTATCGTGTGTCCATCGGGTGTCAATTTCGGGACAGTGTGACAGGGCCTTTAAGGAAGTGGCAGATTTTTTCCAGTTGCGTATTTTCAAATTCTAGGGCACTCGAGCTGGTTTCTCCAAAATTACCTACCCCACCTTTAATGCTTCAAACTGTAAATATGCCGGATTTGAGCTTTTAGCTCATTTCCATCCGTAGTCCCTCACATACAACATTTAAGAACATGACATTATATACATAGCAAAAATAAATACATGATATGCAGAAAGAGCATGAGCAGCATACAAGCATTTACCACATGGCAGTACAATGTTGCAGCTATGACATAAAGTGCAGGAGAAGATACAAGAGCTACATCAAGTGCAAGAGAAGATAAAAGAGCTACATAAAGTGCAAAAGGAGATACCCCTGTAAGTGCATTTAGCGGTGATTACACATCTGTTTGTTGCTCAACCATTCTTTGAGTTGACCTTTAAAACTATTGAGAGTGGGACAATCCCGTATCTCAGTTGGGAGACAGTTCCAGAATGAGCTGCCTTTAATGGAAAGTACATTTTGACGGAAAGTGGTCCGTCTATGGTGGACTTCAGACTCCTCTGGTTTCTGACCTAGTGCAGCGTCCAGTGTGTTTTCTGTGGATGTATTCCCCTCAGGGAGGGGGGAGGGGGGGGGGAAGGGGGCTGTCCATGTAAGCATTTATTAAAAAAACACACACTTTTAAAAGACTTAAAATGGTCAAAACTCAAGAAATTGTGTTTTTCAAGGATGGTACAGTGGTGGTATGAATTTGGCTTTCTGTCAAACACCTTGATAGCTCTCTTGTCTCTTCTATTGGTTTCAGGTTTGTGGCACAAGCAAACGACCAGTTTGTCAAACAGTATTCAATGTGGGATAGAATCATACAGTGGAGGTATGACTTTGCAGCATTGACAGTTAAGAAAGGTCTTATTTGTTTAAAATGTTGCAAGTTGAATTTAATGGTATTGGATACTTTCTTAATATGTTTCTTAAAAGTCAAGTTCGAGTCCAGTATGACTCCAAGATACTTGAACTGGGAGACTAGTTCTATTTCTGCTCCGTTTAAAAACACATTGGATCCTTCGATTTTGACTGGTCGTTTACTGAACATCATGCATACTGTTTTTTTTACATTTAACTGTAAGCAAATGTTGTTCAGCAGCCAGTGTTGAACCTTGTCCAAAGCATTAGAGAGACAGGATGAGATCATTTCAGTGTTTTTCCCATGTACAAAGATGACCACATCATCGGCATACATTTGCACATTCAACTCAGGACCATAAGGCAAGTCATTCACTTGTACGTGAGTGTGGTGCTCTGTCCCTGGTTTTACGAGTCAGCTTTATGTGTCAGATACACATGTTATCCAGACATCTATTGACTTTTCTCTCACTCCAGGGGAGCAGCATTCATCTCTTCAGATTAGACTGCAGGGAGCCTGTACACTATTTTCCTGTGGCCCTGCAGGCAGCCACTCCAGGCCCATCCAAGGAAAATAGTCGGTATCAGCACAGTCTGAGCTGTACTTTACTGGAGAACACTGTGTATACGAAAACCTCATTGTTGATCAAGACAGCAAAATTGATCAATTTACATCTTCTGCCAGTTTGCATAAATTACGTAAAATGGGAACATTGTCTTGCATAAGGCAGTCAATTACTCTGTTTTCTGCACAATTTCTTATTTGATAGAATAATGAGAGATGGCAGTTGGAGCCTGAGTGCATTGTGTTTCTTCATGAACACATCAGTCATCATTTAAATGTAAAACAGCCTTAAAGGAATTGTTTGACATTTTGGGGAATATGCATAATTGCCTGATTAACGTGACATCACTGGGAAGTTGACACACAACCATTAGAGATGCCAGGAACTCACTGAGTCTGGACTAAAAATAGTGTGGCATAAACCCCTCTAGCTTGCCACATGTAGTTGCGTGCAGATTAAACAAATGCGATACAACATGTTAATCAGTGAAGGATTGTAAATACATGTTGGTACATTTGAACTGTGAGGCCAGCTGTTTAGTCTTTGTAGCGTGGCATTTTCTTTGAATGAAACAAAGCTAAAATTACATTTAGTTGTACTCATCAAAACTCATATGTATCCATAAGGTTTTGTGGTTGAGGAGTTTCTCGTGAAATACCTGAGGAGGCAATCCAAACACTCATAATAATAGAATGTAGAGAATAAATAAGTGTGTTTTTATTTAATCAAGAGGAAAGTCTATAGAAAGGATCCATCTCAGAGATGTCAGATGCTGTTTATGAGTTTGGCTCAGACTCACAGTTTGCTGATTTAAAGTTTTTGGAGCTTGACTGAAGCTATCAGTTTTCCTCTGCCAGTTACTGAGCAGATGATTCAGATCAGCGTTGACAAAGTGCATCAATATTGCCAGAACGTCTTAGGTGAGAAAAATACAACATTGTCCTACTGTTTAGCAGAGGAACATTTCGCAACTGTGTCTATAACTATGTGATAGATCATGTTAAGAAGGCTTTTATTTAAACATCACATTTTGACAAAACCTTAATAGAAAACCAAAGCTATACAGATTACTGTTCTGCTTTTCAGATTTGCTTTTAGATCACGTCGCTCTGCCGATGATGAGTTATGACCTTCTGAAAATAATCTAATCAATCTAATAGTGGCCTATTGGAAAACATTGTTGTTTTCATTTTCCAGCAGGTTTGACCCTACTCCACACACGCACGTACGTACGTACGTACGCACGCACGCACGCACACACACACACACCAATATCCGTCTGAACGCTCTATGACTCATCGATTTTATCTTCACAGAGAGGAGGTGGCAGGATTATGCCTGCATCTGTATGATCCCTGTATTATCTCGAGATACAACAATGCCTCTGGAGGACTGTGGAATTGAAAGCATATATTGTATGCTGCCAGGAGTTTAAGTGATTTCAAGGCCAGCCTGGGAGATGAATGAATGATGATGCTTCCTCAGTGACGTAGTCTTTCACACACACATACGGGTTTTGGGCCGAGGGCGACACCGTACTTCCGGTATCCGCCATTTCACACGAGGTGCAAGCAGAATATCATAGTCTATTGCCTTAATCAATATAGTCAACTCTAAAATACCACATATATGCATTGGCATGATAATATTATTGTGACAAGTGGGGTATTCACCTGGTGTTTCCAGAAGATAGACGTAGATGCTGCCAAAATCGACCGAATTCCACTTTCGAGGATCGTTTTTCCATACATCTGCAGGCAGTCTGGAAGGGCAATCCGACAACCCACACAGCTCTAGTTTACGCTGGTAACGACCTAGAGCACACCCCTCAAGTCCAGAGATGTAATCCGAAGACATGCAGCGATTTCTTCAGTCGTTAATTCAGAAAAAAAACCTAGTGCGCTCTGCCTGGCTACGTTAGCTAGCTGTTTATATTAGCACCTCCAGGATTTTTGCACCTGCAGAAAAATGGCGTATTTATATATATACACTGAACAAAAATATAAACGCAACACTTTTGTTTTTGCTCCCATTTTTCATGAGATGAACTCAAAGATCTAAAACATTTTCTATATACACAAAATAACCATTTCTCTCAAATATTGAAAAACCAGTCAGTATCTGGTGTGAGGGGTAGGATTAAGGTTAGGGTAATGTTGTGAATCGAGTGGCCCATGGTGGTGGTGGGGTTATGGTATGGGCAGGCGTATGTTATGGACGACGAACACTCGATTCACAACATTACCCTAACCCTAACCCTACCCTTAACCCTAATCCTACCCCTCACACGAGATACTGACTGGTTTTCGGACCCCCCCAGACCCCCCCAATAAAGCAAAACTGCACGTTTCAGAGTGGCCTTTTATTGTGGCCAGCCTAAGGCACACCTGTGCAATAATCATGCTGTCTAATCAGCATCTTGATATGCCACACCTGTGAGGTGGGATGGATTATCTCGGCAAAGGAGAAGTGCTCACTATCACAGATTTTTTCAGATTTGTGAACAATATTTGAGAGAAATGGTTATTTTGTGTATATAGAAAATGTTTTAGATCTTTGAGTTCATCTCATGAAAAATGGGAGCAAAAACAAAAGTGTTGCGTTTATATTTTTGTTGAGTGTATATATGGTGCGCGTTGCATTGTGGGTAGCTCGTGACGTCACTGTGTGTGAAAGAAGAAGGTCATTGAAGACTACTGGAAACAAAGATAATTAAACAAGATGATGAAGTTGTAATTATTTCATTATTTTGTGCAAAATGTCCCTTAAAACGAACATTACTGCCACGGACAAAAACTCCAAGACTAATTAATAAGAAATACTTCCCTCCTTTTAATTTCCCTCTTGAGTCAATAGGCGCGTTCACACCACAGTACTTTTCCCACTTTAGTTCCGATATAGTTCCGAAATGTTGCGTTCACACCAAAAAGAGCCGGAACTCAAATTAGTTAATGATAACCTTTTCACCCCCTGCTAGAGAGCAGGGGCCTCATTTATAAAGGGATATACGCTCAAAAGATGGCGTACGCCAGTTTCTACGCAATGTTTGCGATTTATAAAATACTAACTTGACGGGAAAATGTGCGGTCCTCCACGCAAACTCTAACCCATGCGTACGCACTAAGCACAAAAACGGGAGAGACGAGAAACTGCGACATCTTTGGCAGAAGGAAGAATGGAGAGAAATATGTGGAAATAATACCATCAATAAAATGTTACCTCTCATTTATCATATATGAAGAATTCATTTTCAAACATTGATTAAAGCCAATCTTAAAATGTTTAAACAAACGCCTGTTTGCGATTCCTCAGTGCACACAAAAACATAACTTGGATAAATAAATAAATACGGATATGTTATTGAAAACCACCTCGAATATGTTGTGTTAATGTTATGAAATGTTTTCTCATAAATGATGCGGTAAGCAGAAGGACAGAATTACGTCTAAACTGACGCCGTTTTGCATTTCTATAGGTTGTAGATAGGAGCATGGTTTTATATAGGCTACTGTCATGTTTAATCGTGTTTTATGCCGTTTGCCAAGACTTGATAAGTCGCTCGTAAAACACAGGAGGTATGGAAGCTAAGAACACCATATATGGTAAATTGTACAGCTAATATAACACAACACATTAGTTGTATTTCCTTTAACTGGTGGATATAGGGTTGCAGCGCTGGAACACAAACCACCAAATACAAAAACATAATTCAGATCCAGTTGTCATGACTCCACATCGGGGGGATTCCCCGTTCACTTCTTACAGTTTCTCATCAAGGTGTCTCCTGTCCCCGCTACAAACACACTGCCTGAGGAAGGCTATGTGTATTGTTTTTGTCATTAACCTTTTTCGGGCCATTTATTTATTTATTTTGGTGACGATCCAACCTCCATGCTGCTACTCTGGTTCAAACTGCATCCACCAAACAATATGATTTATCTCGACCTCCCCAAAATAACCAAAATCCAACACGGTGTGAGATGTCTTTTTTAGCTGTTCTGTCGTCATTTCCTGCGATCTTCTTCATGCAGTCAGTCAGAATGAATGAATGAATGGGCGTTTCTTTGACTATTTATAGGCAAATATGGGCGTAAAAGCTGCACCGCATTTCGAGTCGGTTGTGATTTATAAAGGGAAACCGGCGTAGGAAGTGCTGTACGCACTTTCCTCGCCGGTACGCAATGTTTGGTGAATCGGAAAATGTCGGAACATTTCTGTACCTATTTTTTGGATTTATACTACGTAAGCAACCTTCCCGTGAATCCTACGCACGGCGTTATAAATGAGGCCCCAGGGACTTTCGTGGGAGAAAAAGGTTCCTATGTCTGATTGGCTGGGCGGATTACAAACCACGCCCCGTAAAACTCCCAAAAGGTTTTGTGAAGCCGCCATTTTATTATCCTCGCATTAGCATTATTAGCATTAGCATTAGCCCAGCGCAGAAACGCAGAGAGACTAATTTACGGCAACACAAAATAAAACATTGTAGCGGTGGAGATGAGGAGGTGTCGGCGTTCTGGCGATTTTCTCGGAAGGCTTCAGTAGAAGCTGCTGGGAGTCCCAGCAGCTTCTACTGAAGCCAGTCCCCAGCGCCATATAGACTGAGAGTAACGTCATCTCCGTTCACTCTAATGGACCACTTTTTTACTGCAATGGCGGATCGTGGAGCCTCTCAATCGTTCCCCGGAAGTTAGCGCCAAGGCTAGCAGAGCTATAGAGTTGCAGCATAATAGACCGTTCGTGACGGACTTTTAAAGGTAAGAAGAAGTTTAAAGATTTATATTGCGGATATTATCAGTACATCTGATTCAAATTAACATGTGTATTAAAGAATGTCAGTGGATTATCCCTAAATTAGTAGATTTAGGGAACGTTTACAGATAACAGATTAAGCTAGGATACCGAAGCAAGTTAGCAACACACGTTGAACAGCCTTTTAATTGTAAATTCCGTTCTCTTAATGTCTATTTGGTCCAACGTTGTTGAATTAGAGAAGAGGGGCTTCTAAACGGGATTGTATGCGGGGGTGGAGGGAGTTAAATATTAGATACATATAACTTTGGTGCGTGTAAGAGTGAGTGTTTTTAGCAGAGCCATATTGTGTCCTTGTGATTATGTTGATTATTACCTGTCTGTATAATGTTGCAGCTCAGCTGATTTTGGATTGATGGCAAAGGGAGAGGGACTTAAGTGAGAGTGAAAACACAAGGTAAGTTTAATACTACTGTTTTATATAAGTAAACACCTTATCTCCCCAAGGCAATTTCCCATCCAATAGGTGTGCTATATAGGTGTGTATAACCCTTTCTCCTGTCTGTTACTCCCTCTTTCAGCACAAGAACCAGAGGGGGATTCAATGGAGCCTGAATACCTGCACTGAGACCCTCACCCTGCACCCTGAGTCTCAACTCTGTGTTTTTCAAGCCTTTCCCTGTTTTTTTGTATTGAACAAAACATTAAGCTTTCCCAATGGTGTGGTTTTCGTTTTGTGAAAAAGTGCAAATGCAGTATTTGTATATAATTAGATCACATCTATCTATATGGCGCTGCCAGTCCCCAACTCCGGAGACTTCCGGCCGGGGACTTTGGGCGGCAGTATACGCCGTGAAGTGGTTTGCGGCCTGCCAGTAAACCCAAAGCAGAAGAAGAAGAAGTGACGTCAGCGGCTTCATTTGCCTAATCCTCCCCCAGGGACTTATTCCGGTGTGAACGCGATCTGTACTTAGTTCATGAGAACTAAAGAGTTCTCATGAACCTTTGTGGGAAAAGTACTGCGGTGTGAATGCGCCTAATGAGGCCAAAGTCTCTGGTGCTATTAAGAGTTGTGGCCTTACACTAATGTGGTTTGCCATGTGGACTAATTATAACATTGAATCTATCGGAAAAGTCATAATAAGCATCACAGGAAATGAATTTGTCGTAATAGGATTACAGACCTCAGTCACAAATACCATCAACAGTAAACAAAAGAAACAAAAAGTAAAGCAGGTACTGTACTACCCAAGGGCTGGGGGGAAGTGCCTGGACATAAAATGCTTCTAGAAGTTGAGCTGTTCAAAGGCTCACAGAGGTGAAACAAATATAAAGAAACACTATAATGGAAATGTGTGTGTGTGTGTGTGTGTGTGTGGCCTAGCATTACTATACTTATGGGGACCTAAAAATCTGTTTACACAGTCACGTATGGGGACTCGCCTCCCTTATGGGGACAAAATGGAGGTCCCCATGAGGGGAATCATTAATTTTAGGGTGAAGACTTGGTTAGGTTTAGGGTTTGGGCTAGGGTAAGGGTAAGGTTAATGGTAAGGGTTAGGGTTAGGCATGTGTTGGTTATGGTTAGGATAAGTGAGTGAAAGAAACAAGTAAGAGTAAGGACGATCTGGAGAATGTTTTGTATGTGCATAAGAAGAAAAACAGGACTTGGTTGACTTTTGTTGTCTGTTAACAATGGAGGTATTCTGAATTCAAGAACAACAACCAATTAAGTTCCCCTTATATACTTTATGCAACGTGCACCTATTCTGTAAGGTCTACAATCATGTTTGATCCTACTGTTCTTGTGCACAGTCAAATATCAGTTTCTTTAGATCAGATACACTGATGCCCTTCCCCCTCTCTTTCTATTCAACTCATCTCGGCCTCCTTCCTCATAACATATTCTTTATTTATCCCCCTTTCACCTTTCTGCACCTCTCCCTCCTCCACCTCCCTCCCATCCATCACTTCCCCCTCCGTTCTCACTCTCTCTTGCAGCCTATCCGCTCTTTGCCCTGCCATAATATCTCAGAACGGTCTTTTAATGTTGATGTGCCTGGTGCACATGTACTGCCATAAATCTCTGGGATTACTGGCACAGTTGTAATTCTGATCCCCCTATCCAGGCAAACAGGGAAATCGGTGTATTTTTACACCAACTGGCAGTGATCGCCTGTAAGTGGCAAAATAAATCACCCAGCTTTAGAGTTTTATGATGCTTAGAGGGATAGCAAATCAAAAAGGATTGACAAAATCGTTTTTTGGCCTTCCTTAGAACTACCTTCAGTTTCATAAAACAAGTCAAACACCTCAGAAGCATATTGGTTGTGTCTGAAAAAGCAAATGTAAACAAACACTACTTCTTAAGCATAAATAGAACATATATATATAGTATATTTCACATAGCATTACATCAGGGAACCTCAGTGCAATCGACTGTTCCCTAAGTCCTTCCCTCTGAATGGCGGGTTTCCTGCGGTAGCTTAGCAACAAGACACTAACTAGGCACTGGCGGTCTTTCGAGCTTGGTTTACTTCACATGTTGAAGTGTGTCAATCAGATATTCCTTTTTTTCATTATTGTAAAAAACTGAAAGAACAAGACCAAAAGTGGTAGGTATGTTTACTGCAGATTTCCCACATAGACTTAGCCACCATGATGTTATTTAATGGTTTGTTGACTACAGTTGTTATGCCTTCAGTTTGGCACCTTGGTTGTCGCCATCTTGTTTTTCTTGAAGCCAAAGGTGACCATGTTTGGACGTTAGCATAGCATATAAAAAAAAGATATATGTAAGAAACCCCAACTTTCATTAACAGAAAACACACTGCAAGAAAGGGGTAAAGTTCTTGGACATATAGAAAATAAAGCATGATGCATGTATTTTTTTTACAAAATAAACATCATTCTGTTTTGGAGAAAATTTGAAACTAGCTATTGAAACCAAAAACTCAATAAGAAAATGTTTACTGAGAAAATCCATTGAGAAGTAAAAATGTGGTTTTATCCAATCTGATTTCTTTTTGCTACCAGTCCCCTTAAAGACTATTAGACATGGCTAAAGGGACATTGGCTTGACTTTTTCAGACCCGAATGTTGTCTATGTGATAAATCCACCATTCTTACTTTATGTGCCATATGAGAATGGAGGCGTAGCAACAGTCATTAAGGAGGCAGGGCCTTTTGTTCCTTTTTATTCTTGCTTTAATGTCACCATTTGTTTATTGTTCCTCACTGGAATGAGTGGCATCTGTTAAAGAGCTGTTCACCTCATGCTGTTGTCCAGCACTTGTTGGTTATATGGGCTATTTACTGCACTTCATCACATGCTGTTTTTTACAGGATCCTTTTATGGACTTTTCTGCTTCACTGGACAGTTTTAAGTGGGGAATAACATGAGGGATGGACAGGTGACATGCAACATATTAGTTACACACAGAAGCCAGTCTTTGTCCTCATATTACCCCTCTCTCCAAAGGTTCCCTTGGTGTGGTCTCATAGGTTTCCACACCAATCTTTAGTCAAGCAGCGAGGAATTATGTGTCACTTCTTCCAAGAATATTTACTTGGCTAGAGTCACATTTGAAACAATATGTTTTAGTTTTCAGTTTTAGTCACACTTTGGTGCAATTTCTGGGAAAGTCATATTTATTTTGGCATTTCTTACCAGATTATTCTGGTAGCAAATTACTGTAATTGCCGAAATACTGTATTTACTTTAATACTGACGACTTTTAGTTGGCAACTACACTATTTTGAGAAAAGGAGCAGAAGAGAGAAACCAGTTGGCTGGTCAGTGAGTTTAGTGGGCCTCATTAGAGATGAAGCTTCATAATAGAGGATTCTCACTAACAACCCGGCGCTATGACCTCGGCGGGCCAACGGGGGCAATGGGGTCCAGAGAGGATAGGCTTGGATGAATACATCAGGATTAGACGTGCCCCACTCCGGTCACTGGGGCTACTCTGTTGTTTATCCTCCTAGAAAATATTTTTCTAGATGAAACAGTTACCCTGAAAATCAGTAACATTAATGGACTCACCCATTAGACCAACTGGCCTCGGTCCAGGAAAGGATAAAGGGTTTAATAATTAATGGAGGACATTTCTGTTTCTCCAGCATGCTTCCAAAGGCTGAGCTCAATGTTAGAAAACAATATACTAAAAGTATACATTGAAGCCAAAAGGACATATTGATCATGTACACAGAGCCATTTGTTTTACGAACTTATGTAAAATTGAGCATAATAGCTATCTTAGAACTTTAGGAAATATCTGTCTTAAAACTAGGCCCATTTAACCCCTTTAAACTCACAGTTAAACTCACAGTTAATTAAAAAATGTAAGGAATAGATTTCTATACTAATAATTTCTCAGACTGCTGAGATGACCACTAATTAGACTTCCTTGGGTATACAACTTGCAGGGAGGGTTCAGGCAAGTCATCTGTGGAATAGGAAATGCAATAAGAGGATGTTCAAAACAACTGATAAGATCAACAAACCCTTGAGTCAAAGCTCTCCCTCTTCCTCCACTCTCCATCAAAGCATTCAGATCTCTTTCATCCTCATCTCAATGCAGTTTCAAGGTGCACCGTATCATGTCCAGGTACTCAAAAACATTTTGCTTTTTTATACATTGCCGTATAAAAGCTCTGGAGAGATATCTTTTAAAATGATGAACTCCCCCACAACAAAGTTATCGTGACCTTGGCTCAGGACAGAGTCCTCAGGCAACCTAAGTGAATTAATTCAGCTCACTTATCTGTGTGCATTCAGTCTCTCAAAGATCTCTCTTCTTCCTTTTCCTTCCACTTAATGGCTGAAACCTCATATGAACCACCATATGTTTTAATATATGGGCTATTTGTTTTTGACTGGGTTGGCATATGATTGAAACCTTGTGTTATTCATGATAATTTGTATAGAATGCATTTATTTGTGCATTTATCTGTTTAATCTTTGGCGGTGCATATGGAGATAACATATTCACAGGTGTGTTTTTGTTGCCTAATTTGTTTCTTTGGATTTCCACTTGTTTCGAGTGTTTCAGCTCCCAGCAAATTACATTTATTTAAAGGTCCCATGTCATGGCCATTTCTACTGATCATAATTCCATTGTTGAGGTATACTAAAATAGATTTATACTGTGCAATTTTCCAAACTCACATTGGTTTCTCATACAGCATCTCTGTAAAGTATATGTATTCACCGGTATTCACTCCCTGTCCTAAACGGCTTGTTGGAGCTCCTGCCCCCCGCCCTCCCTGTAAGCCCAGTGTGTTCTGATTGGTCGGGAAGTTGCGAGGCTCGTTGCTGCGAGGAGCGGACAGGCTTCCGGGTCGGCGATACAGCGAGAACAAGCGAAACTCATCCTGAGCACACACAAACACTCACAGCCGAAGTAAAAACAGTAAGTGTGGCTTGATATTGAGTAAGAAAAAGGTTTATAACGCTGTGAGAATGGGTCTGCGGAGAGCATTTCTCCGCGATCCTAACTTAGCAGCCCGAAAAACGTTTACCCATTTAAACAGTCGTGGTAGATACCTTGTTTGTTTTAAACATCATAAATACACAAACAACAATGAATACTTGCAGGTTGTGTACCCGAATCTCCCGCTGGTCCAAACAAAGTAGGAACAGCATCGTTCTTCAGTGCCCTACGCAGTACATATCCGGCATGAATCGCTGAAAGGTTTGGGAAGCTTTGTTTCGTGAAAGGCTGGCAGAGGGTGTGGCCTCTGGGTATTCACACGTCACAGTACCCAGGAAGTAAACAATGGAAAATGAGAAATCTCCAACGAGGCGTTTTGGGGAGGTCTTTTCTGTGTTTTACTCGCTACAGGGTGTACTTTGAGGGTTTTTTACTCTGCAGACCGTTTACATGCATAAAACCTTCATAACACACAAGGGGACGGGTAATAACCGGAAAAGCATGACATGGGACCTTTAAACATGACAAAAACCTATTTTAAACTAGCCTTTTGTTAATGAGCACATAGTGAAAACATGACAAGCTGACAAAGAAAATAGAAACTTGTTAACAGTGAACGGTCACATCCAAACAAATATCTTTTGGCGTATCCTCAGAGGTAATTCTATACAATACACAGTGAGTCACTGAAATGGATTTATCAAATGTCAAAAAAAGGAGCAAGCTGAAGAGTCTCTGAAACTGTGAGCCGGGTTCCTTGGAGAGGAGCAGTCAGTCACGGCGCTGTGTTTCTGCATGAATGGTCAGGCTGTTCTCTGAGGCAGTGACGTATCCGAAAAATGTCAGAGCACCGACACAGTGGTAACACCGTTGGAGCCCACAGCTGTCCAAACCGCCAACATTTCAGCTCACTCTTTTCTCTATAATATTGCTCTTCTTTCATATGCTCCAGATTACACTACTGGTGAAATGCACTGCAGAGGGAGGCAATATGGAAAGTGAAGAAACATGTTTCTTGTGATTTACAAGCTTTTAATTAGTCACAGGATTGAGATACGCCTTTCTGTGTCATGTTTAGATAAACCAAGACCTGATCAATGTTTTTCTTTACTTTCTCTAACCAACCTTTTCAAATCTAAAGGTCACCTGGGTGGATGTTACATGAAGGGCTACTTATGCCTTCTTTGTGTCCTGTTAGAATGTTTTCATGACCTGCAATCTATAACCAACATGATGTTTGAAGCCCTGCAGAGCTGACATTTGTCGCTGCAAAAGAGTTGTATTACAGACACAATGACCAACCTGGGGAGAGAAGGGCACAGACAATTTGAAGACATTTGGTGTCACCGCCATTATAATGGTAATCAGCGAAATGCATAAAATATCAAAATATTCCACAAACATCAGGCCCCCATGGCTGTATACAGATCAGAATAAAACAGAGAGAGCTCTCTAATGGTTCAACAGAACATAACAATCATAACACACTGAGAGCAAAATTATATTCACAGCAGAATCAAAGCCAGTGGAGGCTGAGGAAAATGAAAGGAAACTAGCAACAATAACAATCGCTTGACACACCTAATTCATAAAAAGGATAAATCAATTTCTTTATATGGACATAGATTCATATTTTAAGGAACATGAGTATTTGCGTTCTTTCTGAGATTTAGACGAGCAAATCAATAACATTCATGTCTGTATGCTAAATACAAAGCTACACATGAGACGTTTAGCTTATCTTAGCTTAACTTAGCTTAGTGTAGCTTAGTTTAGCTTAGCTTAAAGACAGAGGATTCGGGGTAAGAGCTAGCCAGTCTTTTTTATGCCTCGAATTTTCTACATTTTATAAAGTTATATGATAATTGATAATAATACATTATTTAGTGAGCTTTTTGTTACCTTTGTACAAAGCCAGGCTAGCTGTTTATTGTGTCTTTATTCTAGCCAGCTGCTTGGTAGCGTTCCATATTTCAATATCTTTCTCTAACTCTCAGAAAAAAAAGCCAATAATGAATTTCCCAAAGGTTCAGCTCCATTAATGTTAATTCTGACATTTGTTTCTCGAAGATGTGGTGGCATAAATGTCAACAAGCCAACAATCCACTTAGCTTGTGATCTCTGGTCCTGAGCAGAGTCCTGGTATAGTGACATTTAGGAGTGTCCTTTGAAGTTTATAAGTAACAGGCCTTTCAAACACCGATACTCATAAGTGATGACATGCTCTCAGCAATGCTCTCTTTAGTGAGCAACATAAATGTTTTTTCTCCCAAGAGGATAGCTTTGTTTGTGTATTTCTTAACTTTAATGTTTACATATGCGAGGCTGCAAAACCACAATTAAAACCCCATTACACTTTATTACACTGGTGGGAATTTGTCTAGGCCTGAAGGAAAACTGCAAAGTGGTGACTGTGTGGAAACTGGCCCCAAGGTTAAGGACAGAATAAAAAGACATCTGTGAAGTGCCTAAATGACTATCGCCCAGTCGCGCTTACACCAATAGTCATGAAGTGTTTTGAGAAACTGGTGCTTGCCCATATCAGAACAATCATCCCACCTGACCTTGACAAGCATCAGTTTGCCTACAGGCCAAACCGCTCCACAGAAGACGCCATCAACTCAGTCCTCCACACCTCTCTGACACATCTGGAATTACCAGGCAGTTATGTGAGGATGCTATTTTTGGATTTTAGCTCTGCATTCAACACCGTCATGCCCCACAAACTGGTCAGCAAACTGAATATTCTTGGCTTTGGCTCTTCACTTTGCTCGTGGGTCATGGACTTCCTGACTGACAGACCACAGCAAGTCAGAGTCGGTAAGCACCTATCATCAGTGGCGTTTCTAGGTGTACAAAACTGGGGGGGCAGAAAGAGGTCGGGGGAGAGAGAGAGAGAGAGAGGGAGGAGAGAGAGAGGGGGGGAGGAGAGAGAGAGGGGGAGTGTCAAATTACATACTGAAGACCACAGGAGCAACACTGTGAGCGCATACATTTACGTACACAGCGTGGGGATGTCATAGTAATGCACCTTCATACGTGGAGTAAAGGTCACCATCACAAAGTAATTCTTAACAATAACAACAACCGTAATGCTTTAGCATTAAAACACCATAGACTGTAAATATAAGGAAAACACAGACACTCATCATCGAGGTCACAATATCAATCGATCCAGCAGAGGCAAAACACAGAAGATCAACAAAATATATGACATAAATGAACTTACCAAAGCTGAAGGCTCACTTGAAAAGAAAAGCGGCACGGCGGTCCTTCCTCTGACAGAATGTGTCTATCACTTTGGGGATGAAGTCCTGTAGTTGCTGGATCAACTGGCTTTCAATTGAAAGCATGGCCAATGCGTTAAGTCGCGGCTGTCCCATGGTGTTGCGAGTGAAAGTCTTTATCCTTTTGAGGGTGGAAAAGTTCCTCTCTGACTCGGATGTCGTCATCGGAGTTGTCACTATTATTTTGACCAAAATAACAGTCTCAGCAAACGTTTCCTCCAAGTTGTTCTCGTGAATGGATTTCAACAGAGACAGGGCAGTGTTTCCAGTGTGAAGCTCACTGTGGCGGTAGAGCGTGGTCAGCTCAGACTTCAACTTCTCCTTGTTTCCCAACGCAGGCCACAGTTTCACGGCGCAGTCAAGCTCAGGTGTAGGAAATGACAGGACATGCTGTGGGAAGAATGAGCTGTCAACAAGCTTTGCAGCGATCAAATGGTCACTCTGTGAGAACCTCTGTTCCACCTGTGAGATGACTGTGTCACAAGCCTCCTTCATCACCGGCGCTGTGCTGCTGACTCGTCGGCCTGGCTCGTCTGTTCCATCATGAGCAGTGGCGGCCAATGCATCAGTTTTCTGCCTCATTTTCTGAACATTTTCCTTGAAACGGCAGAGCGCGCTGTTGATCACAGGTGCATCGATGCTTCGTTTTTGCAGAGTGTTGTATAGAACATCCACTTCTGGCATAAGCAACGAAAAAAACTCCAGGAGCTGCATAAATGCTCGGTCCCGCAGTTTCTTTGACAGGCCGTATGCCTCACTTATGGTGACCGCATCCCATCCTGGTTGTGCGCGTATATGCTTCATACACTGAAGTAGTGCATCTCGGGTCTCCCAAACCGCGTTCACAGTTCTGCTTTTAAAGTTCCATCTCACAGCCGGTGGCCGTGGTATGCGTCTCTGTGTTGCCTCTGCAAGAGCTGCAACACGTTTTGGAGCACCGGAGAAAAAAGTGGAAAAAGCAGTTAGATCTGTAAAAAACACCTTCAGGATGCTCATCCTTGCTGAACACAGTTGCTGCAGGGTCAGGTTCAGTTGGTGGGCGTAGCAGTGAACAAACTGAGCGTTTGGGTACGTCTCCTTCATCACCGTCTGTACCCCGCGCTTACCGCTCATGACGGCCGCCCCGTCATAGGTCTGAGCGATTAGCTTTTCTTTCAGTTTAAGGGGTTCCAGAACAGCCTTGATGCTGTTAGAGAGACCTACACCAGTTTTGTCCTTTACTTCCACAAACTCCAAAAAACGCTCTGTAACTGTGAGGTCAGGCATAATGTATCGCAGCACAATCACCATTTGCGATTTACAGGAGACATCGGTTGTCTCGTCGGCCTGAACGGCAACAAATTATGTGTTGTCCACTTGCTTGGCTATTTCCTCCCTGTACACATCATACATGCAGTCCAAGAGTTCATTCTGTATGGTGCTTGATGTCCCTTTGAAAACAAGCTGAGCTTCGTAGTGCCGTTGAAGCCTGGAATCGCCCTCACACATTGTCTCGAAAATTGACCTGAATATCCCTGGATTCAGAGAGTCCGCCGACTCGTTGTGGCCCCGCAGTGCTGTCTCACATTTCCCATACAGTTTAATACAGGTGATGATCCGACCAAGCACGTACCTGTTTTCTTCCACCTTCCTATTATGAGAATCAATGCCGCGTCTGTAGGCGCTGTCAATCTGAGCTGCAACATTCACCCTTCCAAGTAATCCCAATTTTACGGCATTTTCCAAATGACTGTTGCTGCTCTCATGCTTCATTGTCCTCTCCGAAAGATGCTTTAAGTCCTTGTAACCTGTCCTCGACCAAGTACCTTGATCTTCACCAAAAAGCAGGCAAGGAAAGCAAAAGAGGGAATTCTTCTGGATGCTCGCCGTTAGCCATTTATTTTTAGCAAACCACTCAGCGTTAAACCCACGTTTAACTTTGCCCGCAGTCTGGACCATTTGGAAATCCGGTGGATGGTGGGCACCGAGGCGCTTTACCTCCAGTTTCTCTCCGAGACTAAGTGTCTCAAATGTGTGCTCCAGTAAATTGTCAACTTCATTAATTTTCTTTCAGTTTTTTACTTCTTTTAATCGCTGGTGATGTTAGCTATATGCTGCTCTCTCGTCTCCTCTTCAAACTACACGTGACGTTTCGCAGCACTGCACACGTGAGTACTTACAGCCAATCAATTCTGAATTATGTGAGATGACTTATGGTGGGGATGGGAGCACTATGCCCCTACGGTCATTATTTTTTTGCCACACACATTAAATAGAAAAATACTCTGAGCATGCGCAGTGTAGTTTTTACAATCACCGTTCACTTAGACCAGTGTTTCTCAAACTTTTTCATACCAAGGACCACTTAACCAATAAAAAAACACTCGAGGACCACCTAACTCCACAAATATCCAAAAACACATTGTTTTTTACAAATCGCCTGAAAATGGTACAAACAAGTGGCAACATGTGTGATGAAGGTGTTTATCTGGGCTATATCATGCAATCGAAAGTGAAACGTAAGCGTGCTCCATTGCGGAGATATTCGCGCGAGAGTGCGGAAAACTTAAATTACTTAATTAATTTCAAATGTGAAATGTTACCAATATACTCACGGACCACTAGGGGGCGCTCACGGACCACCAGTGGTCCGCGGACCACACTTTGAGAAGCACTGATAGACTGTGAGAGGGAGGGGCAGGATCGGGTTTTGTCCCACATGGCTCTAAACAGCTCAAAACGGCACTCTAGACACTAATTAGAAGAACACAGACTAAAACAGAAATGTACAGACGAATCAGATTATTAAACATGACCTTAAAATATATTTTATATGTTTTTTAATTTATTTTTTAGTATTTTTTTGTAATCATTATTTGTAATACTTTCTTCTGACACTAGGTGGGGCTGTGCCCCACCTGCCCCTAATGACCCGCCGCCACTGCCTATCATCCCCCCTTATACTAAACACAGGAACCCCACAAGGTTGTGTGCTTAGTCCCATGCTCTTCACACTCTTTACCAGCGACTGCACCCCCATCCACACCTCCAACTCCATAGTAAAATTTGCAGACGACACCACAGTAATCGGTCTTATTACAGACAATAAGGAGACAGCCTACAGGCTCGAGGTGGAACATCTGACTGACTGGTGTAAGGAACATAACCTTGTCCTTAACACCTCCAAAACTAAGGAGCTCATTGTTGATTTCAGGAGGACAAAAAAGGAAGTCCATCTCCCCCTCCACATCCATGGAGAAGCAGTGGAGAGCGTGGAAGACCTACGGTTCCTTGGAGTCAACATCTCCAATAAATTAACATGGACCTCAAACACCTCAAACCTGGTGAAAAAGGCACAGCAGAGACTGTTTTTCCTGAGGAAACTAAGACAGGCCAGGCTTCCACAAAAACTGCTGGTAAACTTCTATCGGTCGACCATTGAAAGCACCCTGTCCAGCTGCATAACTGTGTGGTACACCAGCTGCACAGCCGCGGAGCGGAGGGACCTGCAGCGGGTGGTGAAGGCTGCTCAGTGCATCGTTGGGACTGAGCTGCCCAACCTTGATAACATCTACAAAAGTCGACTGCAGAAGAAAGCCAGCAGTATCATCAGAGACATCACACACCCCGGCCACTCACTGTTCGAACCGCTGCCATCCAGCAGACGGTTCAGGTCAATAAAAGCACGCACCAACAGACTGAAGAACAGCTTCTTTCCCAGAGCTGTGGCCTCCATCACTCCCATCCCTGTCCAACCACTAAACGCACTATAACATGCACACATACAAACACACTACTTCCCATCAAAGACTGCAGCCTAAAATACCATGTTATTTATTTGTATATTTATTAAGTATCAACTGATATTTTTTTTAGTAACTATTTATATTTAAACATTGTAGCTTTATATATTTTAACATTCTGGTAAAGTGCATAATGACCCTGATTATTATTGCTACTATCTCTGCTTTATCACTGTTTTTATGGATGTGTTCTTATTTATGTTATGTATTGCATTGAGAGATGCCAACTGAATTTCGTTGCACTGATGTGTGATGACAATAAAGATATATTCTATTCTATTCTATTCTATTCTATTCTAGAATAACAAATGACATCCCCATATACAGTAGGGCAAAAAAGTATTTAGTCAATTGTGCAAGTTCTCCTACTTAAAAAGATGAGAGAGGCCTGTAATTTCCATCCTAGGTACACTTCAACTATGAGAGACAGAATGGGGGGAAGAATCCAGGAAATCCCATTGTAGGATTTTTAATGAATTAATTGGTAAATTCCTCGGTAAAATAAGTACTATTTGGTCACCTACAAACTCCACTATGGCCAAGACCAAAGAGCTGTCAAAGAACACCAAACAAAATTGTAGACCTGCACCAGCCTGGGAAGACTGAATCTGCAATAGGTAAGCAGCTTGGTGTGAAGAAATCAACTGTGGGAGCAATTATTAGAAAATGGAAGACATACAAGACCACTGATAATCTCCCTCGACCTGGGGCTCCACGCAAGATCTCACCCCGTGGGGTCAAAATGATCACAAGACCGGTGAGCAAAAATCCCAGAACCACACGGGGGGACCTAGTCAATGACCTGCAGAGAGCTGGGACCAAAGTAACAAAGGCTACCATCAGTAACACACTACGCCGCCAGGGACTCAAATCCTGCAGTGCCAGACGTGTCCCCCTGCTTAAGCCAGTACATGTCCAGGCCCGTCTGAAGTTTGCTAGAGAGCATTTAGATGATCCAGAAGAGGATTGGGAGAATGTCATATGGTCAGATGAAACCAAAATAGAACTTTTTGGTAAAAACTCAACTAGACGTGTTTGGAGGAGAAAGAATGCTGAGTTGCATCCAAAGAACACAAAATACTGTGAAACATGGGGGTGGAAACATCATGCTTTGGGGCTGTTTTTCTGCAAAAGGACCAGGACGACTGATCCGTGTAAAGGAAAGAATGAATGGGGCCATGTATCGTGAGATTTTGAGTGACAACCTCCTTCCATCAGCAAGGGCATTGAAGATGAAACGTGGCTGGGTCTTTCAGCATGACAATGATCCCAAACACACCGCCCGGGCAACGAAGGAGTGGCTTCGTAAGAAGCGTTTCAAGGTCCTGGAGTGGCCTAGCCAGTCTCCAGAAGTAGTAGTAACAATCCCCTTTCAATCACATTAGTATGCATGAAAAAGTGACAGGTGACACGCCCCCAATTATGCAAATGAGCTAAGTCCCGCTTCCCATTGTTCGAGATCCTTTGATGTGAG
The DNA here is from genome assembly GCF_902827175.1 of Gymnodraco acuticeps. NCBI lineage: Eukaryota > Metazoa > Chordata > Actinopteri > Perciformes > Bathydraconidae > Gymnodraco > Gymnodraco acuticeps. The sequence goes on along the minus strand of NW_022990206.1, from coordinate 457,115 downwards.
TGGGTACAATTATGTTAATGAGCTAAGTCCCGCCTCCCTTTGTTCGAGATCCTTTGATGTGAGGGTGAGGTGTTATAACAGGTAGGTGTGAAAAGCCCCCCTGTGTAGTGCCTTTGTTGTCTAATCCTTTGATGTGTTGATTAAGGCAGTCTCTCTGAAGTTATGCTGTCTGGCCCCTGTCCCCTCACACCCCTTTGTAGTCTAATCTTTTTGATGTGAGGTGTTATAACAGGTAGGTGTGAAAAAAGCCTCTGATGTTAATCTAGGTGTTGATTAAGGCAGTCTCTTTGAAGTTATGCTGTCTGGCCCCTGTCCCCTCAGAGTTGTCTAATCTAATTAGCCTTTGATGTTTGCCCTTTGATGTGAGGTGTTATAACAGGCAGGTGTGATTTCACACTGGTGTGTTATAAGCCTTTGATGTTAATCTAGGTGTCTCTTTGAAGTTATGCATGAGACTGTCTAGCCCCCCGCCCCCTCCCAGCCCAGGCCTCTCCCCCTTTTCTCCACCCCTTCCTTTGGCTATGACGCCAGCAGATAGTGGGGGGTGTAATTAGGTGAAAATAGAAATATGCTCAAACTAAATTAAAAAGCCAGTAACTTCCACTTACCAAGTCACCTTTCAAAAAAGAAAAATGGCCAAGAGACGCCTCGATATGGGTTTAATCAGCGAGACGCCTGTGACAACTTACCGCCATCCGTCCGGAGCGCCAGTCAAGAAACGAATGCAGCATCTGTGCGGGGTTCAGACGCATACAGCCGAAGATCTGTGCACAAACTTATCTCGTGCCCTCTTTTGGTCATGTGAGCGCGTTCATGTGTGCTGGAGGAGGGGCTCTGTAAGGAAGCGGCAGATTTTTCCCGGTTGTGTATTTTCTAATTCTAGCTCACTCGAGCTGGTTTCTCCAAAATGACCTACCCCTACCTTTAAGAACAATTAACACACACACACACACACACACACACACACACACCACACACACACCACACACCACACACACACACACACACACACACACACACACACACACACACCACACACACACACACACACACACACACCACACACACACACACACACACACACCACACACACACACACACACACACACACACACACACACCTCCCCCCGCCAGCCAGATCCGTAAAGACGGAAAACCCGTCCCCGTGAGTGCCGGCACGCCGGTTCCACGGGGTGGGCCGAAGAGGTGGAGGGCGCCGCGGTCACGGGATCTCCGTGTCGGCACCTCTCCCTTCGTCTCACCTCTCTACTGAGGTCTTTGAACGCACCGTGGCCCGCCCTCGGGGGAGGGGGGCCGCGCGCGCCGTCACAATGCCGTCTCTTTGAAACGGACATTATGGGGAAAAGTGGAATTGTGGAGAGAAATTACTCTTACTCTGGGATAAATGCAATAGTTTTTACTGAATGCATTTTTCCCACACACATACCTCACTCCAGAACTAGAGTTTACAAACGTAAACCACCGTTCTCCTGCGGGGGTCCCTGAACGCACCGCGGCCACTCTCACGAGGGCCGCGCGCCCACGTATTAATGCTGTATTTCCCATTGCAACGGTGAAATGCATTAATCGGCAACAGCACGCCGGCAATAGCGTCTCTTGAACCCGCACAGTGCTTTGACAGCACTCGGTTTATTCCACTCACGTGCACACGCCCCCCTGCTGGCTCCCTATACTGGGGTTTACAGCGGGGGCGGGGAGTGTAGGACAGTGTTTCTTCCTCTGGGAATCGGCAAGAAGCAGCCACGCTGCGACTAGTCCTCATCCCGTGAGCAAGGAGATCGAGCCAAAGAGTCCTCCATAAACACGGGGGCTCCCAGGAGATCAACACGATCCTCTTTGGAAAGTGCCACGCGGCGTGATATCCCAGGGACATCACACGGCGGGCAGCGGCGGCGGCCTGTGATGAAGTAGGGTCGACCCTATATCATGTGAAGCCACCGAGCACCGGTTCCCCCTGGGGCAAGGCCCGTGGACCAAGCTACTTATTCGGCCTTGCGGCCCAATAATCACTCTGACCTGGTGAGGCGATGGCATCTCTAGCAATGAGTGAGTAGCCCACACACCCGCCACCATGATCATCATCCAGGGAGAGTACAGCCCTGGGCGGTGGACTTCCATGGACGCCAGACCCGGAAGGAATGGCAAACGTGAATGGCACCGCCTCGGCCATATCCTGGTCCCCCAAACACTCGAATCTAGCAGTGGCGACTCCCTGGAGGTATGATAACTCTTTTTAAACGTCTCTCAGTCTTTCGTGGAATCACTTCCGCTGCTGAAGAGAAAAGGATGATAGTCAGGAGGTGAGGCCTCCTTTTATACGGTGTGATGCGCGCGCATTCAGGTAGGCCCGCCCAAGGCCGGCTACGTCTATAGAAGTCTCAGTGGGAGAATGCTCGCAGGGTAAGGTAGTACCCATAAAGTCCAGTAGAGGGCGGAGCCTGTGAGAGATATAACAGCCTTGTTTCACTGAAATAGCCTCAAAATGACAAAACTGCCATTAAGAGTCAGATGATCGACGAAATCTACTAAAACAGAGTGCTTTTCATGGTAGTGGTCAGCTTTTAAACATAAAAGTGTATCTTTCGGTAGCTTTTTGAGAGAATTAAGCATACATCTGTCAAATGTTCAAAACTGCCTTGTTTCACTGAAATAGCCTCAAAATCACAAACTGCCATTAAGAGTCAGATGCTTTACAAAATCTAATAAAACAGAGTGCTTTTCATGGTAGTGGTCAGCTTTTAAAAAGAAAAGTGTATCTTTCGGTAACTTTTTGAGAGAATTAAGCATAAATCTGTCAAATGTTCAAAACAGCCTTGTTTCACTGAAATAGCCTCTAAATCACAATTTGCCATTAAGAGTCAGATGGAGTAGATAATGAAGTATTTGTGTCCGTAGATTTCGTTAAGAATCTGACTCTTAATGGCAGTTTGTGATTTTGAGGCTATTTCAGTGAAACAAGGCTGTTTTGAAACATTTGACAGATTTATGCTTAAATTCTCTGAGAAAGTTACTGAAAGATACAAGTTTGTGTTTAAAAGCTGACCACTACCATGAAGTACTCTGTTTGAGTAGATTTCAGCACACAGGGTCTGACAGAAAAAACATAACATTTTTAAGTATCTAATAATATACTATCCACATAATATACTAGTTTAACCCCTACCAAAAAAACCAACATTTAATAATTACATGATATTATAAAATAAAATAAAAAGTACTGACCAGAGTTTTTCAAGATCAGATACAGGTCAAGAAAATGCATAGAGGAGGTATGGTGCTGGCTCATTAGCCCTCTCACTCTTCTTAGAATGATCCTGTGCAATTTTTAAAAGTTGAACTCCTATCCCCTTATAAAACAAAATAACAATAGCCCTTAATTAACACTAATCATTTAAAAAAACCTTACATCTAATTTAGAGAGGACAACTAAAAGTGTAAGGTTTCTTTTTTTAAAACTAACTCCATCCCCTCGCTTCTCACCTCTTAATCAACATATAGATTAACATCCCAGGCTTATCTCAAACCCTCACATCAAAGGCCAACTCCAACGTGTGTGTGTGTGTGTGTGTGTGTGTGTGTGTGTGTGTGTGTGTGTGTGTGTGTGTGTTAATTGTTCTTAAAGGTAGGGGGTAGATCATTTTGGAGAAACCATCTCGAGTGAGCTATAATTTGAAAGTACACAACCGGGGGGAAAATCTGCCACTTCCTCACAGAGCCCCTCCTCCAGCACACATGAACGCGCACATGACCAAAAGAGGGCACGAGATAAGTTTGTGCACAGATCTTTGGCTGTATGCGTCTGAACCCCGCACTGATGCTGCATTCGTTTCTTGACTGGCGCTCCGGACGGATGGCGGTAAGTTGTCACAGGCCTCTCGCTGGTTAAAGCCATATCGAGGCGTCTCTTGGCCATTTTTCTTTTTTAAAAAGGTGACTTGGTAAGTGGAAATGACTGTCTTTTTATTTAGTTTGAGCGTATTTCTATTTTCACCTGATTCCACCCCCCACTATTTGCTGGCGTCATAGCCAAAGGAAGGGGTGGAGAAAAGGGGGAGAGGCTTGGGCTGGGAGGGGGCGGGTAGACACAGTCTCACGCATAACTTCAAAGAGACACCTAGATTAACATCAAAGGCTTATAACACACCTGTGTGAAATCACACCTGCCTGTTATAACACCTCACATCAAAGGGCAAACATCAAAGGCTAATTAGATTAGTCAACTCTGAGGGGACAGGGGCCAGACAGCATAACTTCAAAGAGACTGCCTTAATCAACACCTAGACTAACATCAGAGGCTTATATCACACCTACCGGCTATAACACCTCACATCAAAGGATTAGACTACAAAGGGGTGTGAGGGGACAGGGGCCAGACAGCATAACTTCAAAGAGACTGCCTTAATCAACACATCAAAGAATTAGACAACAAAGGCACTACACTTTTCACACCTGTTATAACACCCATCAAATGATCTCGAACAAAGGGAGGCGGGACTTAGCTCATTAACATGATTGTACCCACTCACATCAAAGGATCTCGAACAATGGGAGGCGGGACTTAGCTCATTTGCATAATTGGGGGCGTGTCACCTGTCACTTTTCATGCATACTAATGTGATTGAAAGGGGATTGTTACTACTACTTCCAGATCTCAACCCCATAGAAAATCTTTGGAGGGAGTTGAAAGTCTGTCTTGCCCAGCGACAGCCCCAAAACATCACTGCTCTAGAGGAGATCTGCATGGAGGAATGGGCCAAAATACCAGCAACAGTGTGTGAACACCTTGTGAAGACTTACAGAAAACGTTTGACCTCTGTCATTGCCAACAAAGGGTATATAACAAAGTATTGAGATTAACTTTTGTTATTGACCAAATACTTATTTAAAAATCAGACAATGTGATTTTCTGGATTTTATTTTCTCATTTTGTCTCTCATAGTTGAGGTGTACCTAGGATGAAAATTACAGGCCTCTCTCATCTTTTTAAGTGGGAGAACTTGCACAATTGGTGGCTGACTAAATACTTTTTTGCCCCACTGTATATCACAGATCTGTGGAGGTCACCCTAACATTTCAGGTATGGAGAGACTGTTCAATTCCAGTGTGCAGCATTACAATGAGCTTCGGCTCTGTGTCTGTCTGAGTCGATTCTGGAGCCAGAGGAAAGAAATAGAGGTAAGAAGGGAGCTATAAAATGAAGGCAGAGGGGTTGAGAGGTGAGTGAGGAAAAGTTAATTAGCAGTGAAAACACTGAGAGAGTGGGTTGAGGTAAAGAATGCAACTGTGGAAATCTTGTTGTTTATCCTCACCATGACTGTGACTAATGTTTTTATAATGTTTTATAGGGTTATTTATTATCTCTTTTCACACTGATTTCTGTAGTGACAAATGAACCAATTGTGATTTGTATTTCTTATCATGCATACACTTTTTCAAACTAAAGCTTGTTTCAGTTCACTGATTGTCTTGCTCTTTGGGATTCTGATCCATGTGCAGCTAGCTCATGATGGTGGACTCTTCAGCAGAATGAAGCATACCGCCATAACAAAGCCTATAAACTATCCGCTGACAACACAGACTTGTGTGGGTGCGTTTGCAATTTGCAATTAATCTCACATCAGAGTACTATTACCCGATGACTCAAAGCAGCATGTTTTGACGCAGTTACCGCATAGCTCAGCAAATTTCTTAATGAAACTGACCTTCAGCTAAATTGTACAAAATGCACGAACGACACATTGTGGTTATACACGAGGATATGTGCAGGAGTTATTGTTGTCAAGTCGCAGTGACATCCTGGTCCCCTCTGGTTAACTGTAAACCTCACATTGACAATAAGACTCCAGCAAGTCATAGCACCAATGTATATTAGTTCACATTTTCTTTTGCAGCTTTTTTAGTTATTTGGTTGAACTGTGAGCCTCCTTTGGAAAGAAACTTGATTAATGACTTAATAAATGCTAAATGGCACAGTGGATTGAGTTACAGGACAGTGGATCAGATGCAAGGCTGTGGCTCTCTATTGGTGAGCTATATGGTGCTGGTAGGCAGATTGTTTTACCTTCCAGAGCCAGGCTAGCGGTTTCATCCTTTTTCCAGTGCTGTTACTAAGCTTTATAGTTCCCAGAATGTCAAACTATTCTTTAAAACAAATTAAAATAAACAGCCATACTAAAAAACAGCTGTGTGTTATTGGTTTTACTTTGGAATTGGAGAGTAATTGCAAAGCCCATTCAGACATTCAAACCACATTTCCCCCCACAATGCATAACTTTACCATCAACAAGTTTCTGTTTTGACAACTTGATTTATTATAATACAATTAAGCCTGGATTTCACCCTGATAATTATTGTTGTGATGTGTTTGGCTCTATACATGTGTTTTTCCCACAACAGTCTGGTCTGTGAGAAAAAGTGGTGAGAGAAAGGGAAGTGTTTTAATGTCTGACCAGTAAAACGTTTTAATTGGACTACAGCCTTTATACAAATCAAAGTGAATGTCAAATTGTGTACTAAAAATGCATAATGGATGAGTCTTGAGCTTATTCAAAATGAAAATATTACTATTATACCCAGCAATATCTTTTAGAGGGCATTATTATGCCAGAGGCTTTCTTGCTTTCTTTCTTCATTTATATTCTGGCTGCCCTAAATAGATTTCAGCCTGTCCTCCTACAAAAAACGACCGGTCGATTGTTCAGCAGCTTAATAATAATTAATAATACGACCCCGAGTCACGTTTTAAAGTGTAGCACCGTGTAAGAAACAACATGCTCCCGTTGATTGCAAACGCTCCGGAGGGTCGTTTATTCACAAATAACCCTCTCTGGAAAATCCTAAATTGTGGAATAGTTTGGCCATTAAAATGCTTTTTGATTAGATTTCTAGCGAGAAGTGTATATTGTACTTTTGTAATCTACGTCCAGTGGATGTGTAGGATCTATAGTTTGATATTACGAAGATGATTTGAGGTCTCGCCAGGAGAACGTGTATATGTGGCAGCTTCCATGTAAAGTTAGCGTCAACCCCATGGATGGTCAACCCTCACGGGATGAAAACAGTATTTCCGGTCTTGAAGTTTTCATAATAAAACTGGAAGTATTCCCCTCACTGTCAAATGATTACACAGTGATATCTGCATTACTCATCCACTAAAAACCATCAGTTTATCCTTGTTAATTACACAATATTGATTGGTTTAAATTGTGTACAATGCTTTTGTGTTTTTAACCTTCGATTCGGAGAAATAAATTGTTTTTTCGGAGTTTAGACACTACAGAGTTTCCGAAGACACTACACTACCCAGAATCCCCAGCTATCGTTTGGGACTACAACATCCGCCTTGCTTTACAAACCCCGTGATTAGTCCTCAAGCTCTGTGATTGGATGTTGGAGTGGCAGTCAGTGGCGGAGGCAGGACATGTTCAGTGGGGTGGCCAGGATGGAACCAGTGATCATTTTGGGGTGGCATTGAAATAACTATTATATGAATATAAAAATACATCTCACTAGAAAATAAGATTTTTTTTAAGGCACCTACAACACACCTCTACATTATTTGGGATTAAGCTAGTGGAATAGATCAAATAATATCCAGTATATCTAACTATTTTTTTCTTATTCCCGCAGGCAAAGTAACAACGAAGCTTACATTATACAAATGTAGTGCAATATACAGACTGTTTAGCTTATGGTGATCAGCAGCCCTATGAGCTCATTCTCTCAGTGTATCATCAGGAATACAGAGACACACACACATCATTTAAATAAGAGTTTTTAAATTCAATTATTAGTTAAGAATAAACATCTTAAAGTAAATAACAATAAACAATAGCCCTTAACCCTGTAAGGCCCCCGGTTGTAATTTTACAACATTACTTTAAGCTATCCAAAAAAGTCAGTAAATGTTTTTGTTTTTTTAAAAGACTACATTTACATAGTCAAACGATCCTTTTGTTCAGCCTCACAATGCTATTGGGTAGGAAATGTGTTTATAGGTCCTGCCTTCTGGCCATATATATAAGACTAACATTCCTGACAATAGATCTCAATAGTCATCTTTTATGGTGTAAATGCCTTTTTAATAATAACATTTTTGAATGGAACATTCTCAAAATGAATGCATCAATCCAAATAAATATAACTTAAATATGTGGGAAAATACTGTGTTTGAAATGTATAATTGAAATGAGATGTTAGCTTTTTGTTTTGATATATATATATAAACCTCTGCATTTTCTATATAGATATTAACAGTACTTAATGTCAGCTTAGTAAAAAAAAAACATAACAATTATTATTTACAATGGACTACGCTTAGCTAACAGACTAATGTGCAACTCGATTTTGACAGGAAAGCTACTGGAGACTTCTAGAATTGTGTGAGTAACATTCTGTTTTTAGACTTCTCTGTTTCAGTGTGTGTACTCTGTATCAATGCTCGGTAGTTGATCTGACTGAAATTGTGATTTTAAATCTCAAAACCGCTACAGTATCTGTCAGGCAGAAACTTGGGAACAAGTAATTTGACTGAAACCTTAAAAGTCAACTAACTGACTGCTAGGGTTAACTTTGATTTAAACATTTGTAGAATACTAAGAGCTTTATTGAATAGGTGTAACTGTATTAAGGGTTAAACTCATAACTTTATAACTTAGGGTTTAATGTAATTGACTTAAAAGACAATAACAAATCAGGAGGAAGCCAGTCTAGATTTCCTTTTGAGGGCCACCAGTTGCAGAGAGTTAACTAATTAAAGGGACGTTGCCCCACAGCTGTGAGAACTCAGCAATCAGGTGTCCATTTTATGTAGCACTTTCCTGGAGCGTCAGCTCCAGCGTCAGACAGGCTAAGACTGGCAAAGACATTAGAGTCCTGCGGGAGTCAAAGACTGGCAAAGACATTAGAGTCCTGCGGGAGTCAAAGACTGGCAAATACATTAGAGTCCTGCGGGAGTCACGAGGGAGGCAAAGAGGAGGCAAATCCCACTTTGATTGAGCTAAGTATCGCTGGTGTTTTATTTTATTTGGTTGTTTAGCCCCGCATGCTATAATCATGCGTATTTTCTCCATTCCTGTTTATGTGTCTTCTCGCAATTATCACTGGCCCCGTGTATCTCGTAATCAATATAACCGGCCTGCTCTCGTCTATCCCACATGCTCCACTGAGATCCAACATCTAGTTTCAGGCGGCCTGTGGAACTGCCAGTCAGCTGTTCCCAAGGCTGACTTCATCTCTGGCTACGCTTCCCTGCAGTCCCTGGATTTCCTTGCTCTCACTGAGACGTGGATTACTCCATCCAACACATCCACCCCAGCAGCTCTCTCCACAACATATTCCTTCTCCCATACACCCAGACCCACTGGCAGAGGAGGTGGCACTGGTCTCCTGCTCTCTCCCAAATGGAGCTTTTCCCTCTTCAAGCTACCTAACTTCACTCCTTCCACCTTTGAATTCCATGCCGTCACAGTAACCCATCCTATACAATTAACCATTGTTGTTCTCTACCGTCCACCAGGCGCCTTGGGGGACTTCTTGGAGGAATTAGATCATCTCCTCTCACACATCCCTGAAACTGGTCCTCCCGCTGTACTTCTCTGAGACTTCAACCTCCAGACAGGGAAGATAGACGAACTAACATCTCTGTTAACCGCCTTTGCTTTCTCACTGTCTCCATCCCCACTAACTCATAAAGCTGGCAATGTCCTTGATCTCATATTCTCAAGGAACTGCGCTACTTCTAACCTCTCTGTAAACCCGCTCCACACATCCGATCACTTCTTCATTTCATTCTCTCTACCCCTTTCCAAACATAACAAACTAATCTCTTCTCATCCTGCACCTGTCCGCCGTAATCTTCGTTCCCTCTCCCCCTCTACCTTTGCCTCATCGGTGCTCTCAGCCCTCCCTTCCTCTGACTCGTTCCAACTCCTGCCTCCAAACTCTGCTGCAGAAACTCTCCTCTCTACTCTCTCATCCTCTCTGGACTCTCTCTGTCCTCTCACATCTCGGCAGGCTCGTCAGTCTCCTCCTGCTCCCTGGCTAAATGATGCACTGCGTGCTAATAGAACCGTCCTTCGGGCAGCAGAGCGGAAATGGTGGAAATCCAAACACCGTGATGACCTCCTAACCTATCAGACTCTCCTCTCCTCTTTCTCTGCTTCGATCTCTCAGGCAAAAAGCACTTTCTTTCAAGATAAGATCCAATCTTCCTATTCCAATCCCCAAAAACTATTTTCCATCTTCTCCTCCCTCCTGGACCCCCCCAAAGCCCCTTCCCCCCTCCTCCCTTCTGTCAAGCGACTTTGTTAACCACTTTGAAAAAAAGGTTGATGATATTCGCTCTTCTTTTTCTGACTCACCTTTACTCACCGCTGGGTCACCAGACCCTCCTTTCACCAACACACTTACCTCATTTCCCCCTCTCTCTCCAAGTGAGGTTCTTACCCTCATTACCTCTGCCCGCCCTACCACCTGTCCTCTGGACCCTATCCCTTCAAACCTCCTTCAGACTATCGCTCCTGATATTTTACCGTTTCTCACCCATTTCATCAACACTTCTCTAACTTCTGGTCACTTTCCAAACAGTCTCAAGGAGACAAGAGTAAACCCTCTCCTAAAGAAACCCACTCTCAACCCGTCAGATGTTATAAACTACAGGCCTGTCTCTCTCCTCCCGTTCCTGTCTAAAACACTTGAACGCGCTGTCTTTAGACAACTCTCCTACTATCTCCATCAGAACAACCTTCTGGATCCGCACCAGTCTGGTTTCAAGGCAGGTCACTCCACAGAAACTGCCCTCCTTGCTGTCACTGAGGAACTGCACACTGCTAAAGCAGCCTCCCTCTCCTCTGTCATCATCCTTTTGGACCTGTCTGCTGCATTTGACACGGTGAATCATCAGATCCTCCTTCGCACTCTCCAAGAACTTGGAGTTTCAGGCTCTGCACTTTCCCTCCTCACCTCATACCTCAAAGACCGCACCTACAGGGTTACTTGGAGAGGGTCCGAGTCCGACCCTTGTCAATTAACTACAAGGGTCCCTCAGGGCTCTGTTCTTGGTCCCCTCCTCTTCTCCTTGTACACAAACTCGCTCGGATCAGTCATTAGCCCGCATGGTTTTTCATACCACTGCTACGCTGACGACACCCAATTAATTCTGTCCTTTCCCCGCTCAGAGACCCAGGTCGTCGCACGCATCTCTGCTTGTCTAGCTGACATCTCTCAGTGGATGTCTGATCATCACCTCAAGCTCAACCTTGACAAGACTGAACTGCTTTTCCTTCCGGGAAAAGATTGTCCCACTCTTGACCTAACAATCAACATTGGCACCTCTGTTGTTTCCCCGACTCGGACTGCAAGGAATCTGGGTGTGACCCTAGATAACAACCTGTCCTTCACTGCAAACGTCGCTGCTACAACCCGCTGCTGCAGATACACGCTTTACAACATCAGGAGGATGCGTCCCCAGCTGACCCAGAAAGCGACGCAGGTTCTGGTCCAGGCTCTCGTCCAGGCTCTCGTCATCTCACGCCTAGACTAATGCAATTCCCTCCTGGCTGGTCTACCTGCATGTGCCATCCGACCTCTGCAGCTCATCCAGAATGCAGCTGCTCGCCTGGTCTTCAACCTTCCTAAATTCTCCCACACCACGCCGCTCCTCCGCTCCCTTCACTGGCTTCCGATAACTGCTAGAATCCACTTCAAGACAATGGTACTTGCGTACCATGCTGCGAATGGATCTGGCCCTTCCTACATCCAGGACATGGTTAAACCGTACACCCCAGCACGTGCACTCCGCTCTGCATCAACCAAACGGCTCGCTGCACCATCGCTGCGAAGGGGACCCAAGTTCCCATCAGCAAAAACACGTGGGTTTGCTATCCTGGCTCCAAAATGGTGGAATGAACTCCCCATTGACATCAGGACAGCAGATAGCTTACACACCTTCCGGCGCAGACTGAAAACTCATCTCTTTCGACTCCACTTTGAGCGATAGAACTATTAACAAAGCACTTATATACTAATAAAGGGCTGGCTTATCTAAAGCCAGTTGAGTAGCACTTGAAATGTTTTTGCTCTATGAAACCTGATGTACTTATATGATTCTGTTTTCTTCAAGTAAAACAGTAACAGTAACAGTAAGTCGCTTTGGATAAAAGCGTCAGCTAAATGCAATGTAATGTAATGTAATGTAATTTCCACACTTACCTTTTCTCTTGAAATACTGGGTGACATACTGTCCCTCTCGCTTTTCTTTTTCTCCTTTCTTTTCTTTTTGAAGCCTGACTTTGTTAGTAGTTGAGACATGGCACACACATAAGTAGCATCCCTGCTCACATGCTCTCACTCTCTGCTAGAAAGTGCCGTTTGGAGGTGGAGGCGGGACCAAACCATTACATGTAAATAGAAGGGGGTGTACAGAGGCTTTGGATAATTAACTTTTGGAAGAAAATAAGTTAAATTAATTATAAGTTTAGTGAGTAAATTATCAAAATAACGTTCTATTAATGTTAATTCTTGATGAATGATGAAAGGTTACTTACATTTTTTTTTCTTGATGTTCTAAAATAGTTTGGGCCCCCGTGGTGAGGGTGTTTGGGGTGGCCAATAGGGTGGCCAGGATTCAGCCACCCCCCAGCTCCGCCACTGGTGGCAGTGCGACAAGGTTACGCCGAGCGTCAAACAGCTCTTTGAAATGGAATGGAACCACGGCAGACTATCCAAAACTGGACTCCAACGTCCCCCCTCGAAATACACATGCTGGCTATTGTGTGTCTATACTGGGAATTGTAGTTTTAAAAGACGTTTTCGTATTTCCCACAATTAGAAGTTGCCAGTATTAAACTGTGTACACCCCTGGAGGTTTAGGGGATATGAAACACATTGGTGTTATCAAATTTAAAACATATAATTAATAAATGGGGGGAAATTGCTTGTGTTCATAATGGGCAGCATTAATATATACCAACATGACAGCTAAGGTCAGAAGAGCTTTATTTAACAGCTGGTCTTATGTCTGTGACCCCTCCTGTTGTCAATTGATAAGCCTGAAACATGCAATTGTATAGGTTCAGAGGCACATTTTTCAAATATGGCAGTAGCCATCGATCATCTTAAGATAAGATAAGATAAGATAAGATATACTTTATTGATCCCAAGTTGGGAAATGTTTTTGTTACAGCAGCATGTACTACTTTGTTCTACTCCACTACAATTCAGAGGTTAACCTGGTATTTTTACTCTGCTACATTTATTTTTGTTACTTTGCAGATTCTGATTAATGATGTGAAATATAAACAACCCTTAAATCAGACTTTAGTTACACCTGAGTAAATTTCAAGGAAGGTGATTGTCATGTGCCAAAATAAACTGCAATATATTAGACGTTAAGATGGACTTTTATTAATCCCTCGTGGGGAAATTGTTTCTCTGCATTTGACACATCCTAGTGTTAGGAGCAGTGTGCTGCCATTTTGAACGGCGCCCGGGGAGCAGTGTGGGGAACGGTGCCTTGCTCAGGGACACCTCGGTAGCACTTGGTCTTGCCGGACTTGAACTGGTGACTTTCCAATTGCCAAGCCAAGTCCCTATCGACTTCACCACCACCGTCCCAGTTAAGTACTTCGTCAGACTTAATATTTATCTGTGGATACCCCCAACGTTTTTTTCTTATTCAAAAGAAGACCTTAACTTAAAGTATTCTTTAATGCTTAAATAAAGCCTTATTAGTTTGTCTGTTTTGCACATCCTCCTATTAATATCTTTGGACGTCCTGCACTAAACTGTTTTATTGTAGAGATCACTACAGAATCTCCTTGATATTTTCCATTCTATATTTCTATCATTGACCTTCTACTTTCACCCTATTTTGTATGTAGGCTACTCTTAATATTTAAATGTTTTCATCAAATATAACGTATTCAACAACTAAATTCAATAACGTGCTTTAACCACTAGGAGGTGCGGGTTAAAAAAACAGTGGTCTAGACCAGTGCTTCTCAAACTTTTTGCAGTAATGTACCCCCTTTGAAAATTTTTCTCAGCCAAGTACCCCCTGACCGACCCCGAACATTTTTGATCGAAAAAGCCTATACAAATAATTCCAATATAGTGATGTTCCCTCAGTGTCCATCCATCCATCCATCTTCTCCTGCTTATCCGTGGTCGGGTCGCGGGGGTAACAGTTCCAGCAGAGAGCCCCAAACTTTCTTTTCCCTGGCGACATCAACCAGCTCTGACTGGGGGATCCCAAGGCGCTCCCAGGCCAGAGAAGAGATATAATCCCTCCACCTGGTCCTAGGTCTACCCCTTGGTCTCTTCCCAGCTGGACGTGCCTGGAACACCTCCCTAGGGAGGTGCCCAGGTGGCATCCTAACTAGGTGCCCGAACCACCTCAACTGGCTCCTTTCGACGCGAAGGAGGAGCGGCTCAACTCCGAGTCCCTCCCGGATGACCGAACTTCTCACCTTATCCCTAAGGGAGACACCAGCCACCCTGCGGAGAAAGCCCATTTCGGCCGCTTGTATCCGCGATCTCGTTCTTTCGGTCATGACCCATCCTTCATGACCATAGGTGAGGGTAGGAACGAAAATGGCCCGGTAGACAGAGAGCTTTGCCTTCTGGCTCAGCTCCCTTTTCGTCACAACGGTGCGGTAAAGCGACTGCAGTACCGCTCCCGCTGCTCAGATTCTCCGGCCCATCTCACGCTCCATTGTTCCCTCACTCGAGAACAAGACCCCGAGATACTTGAACTCCTTCACTTGGGGTAAGGACTCATTCCCTACTTGGAGTGGACAGTCCACCGGTTTCCTGCTGAGAACCATGGCCTCAGATTTGGAGTTGCTGATCCTCATCCCAGCCGCTTCACACTCGGTTGCGAACCGATCCAGTGAGTTCTGAAGGTCGCAGACCGATGAAGCCATCAGAACCACATCATCTGCAAAAAGCAGTGTTGCAATCCTTAGTCCACCGAACTGCAGACCCTCTCCCCCATGACTACGCCTCGAAATCCGATCCATGTATATTACAAACAGGATTGGTGACAAAGCGCAGCCCTGGCGGTGGCCAACCCTCACCGGAAATGGGTCCGACTTACTGCCGAGGACCCGGACACAGCTCTCGCTTTGGGAGTACAGAGATTGGATGACCCTGAGTAGAGACCCCCTCACCCCATATTCCCGCAGCACCTCCCACAGTAACTCCCTGGGAACTCGGTCATACGCCTTCTCCAAGTCTACAAAACACATGTAGACCGGATAAGCGTACTCCCAGGCCCCCTCCAGGATCCTTGCGAGAGTAAAAAGCTGATACGTCGTTCCACGACCAGGACGGAATCCGCATTGTTCCTCCTCAATCTGAGGTTCGACAATCGGCCTGACCCTCCTTTCGAGTACCTTAGAGTAAACTTTCCCGGGGAGGCTGAGTAGTGTAATGCCTCTGTAATTGGCACACACCCTCTGATCCCCCTTTTTAAAAAGGGGAACCACCACCCCGGTCTGCCACTCCTTCGGTACTGTTTCCGACTTCCACGCAATGTTGATGAGACGTGTCAACCATGACAGTCCCTCAACACCCAGAGCCTTCAGCATTTCTGGGCGGATCTCATCCACCCCCGGGGCTTTGCCACTGTGGAGTTGTTTGACGACCTCAGTGACCTCCCCCCGGGAGATTGGTGTTGATCCCCCGTCATACTCCAGCTCTGCCTCTAACATAGAGGGCGGAGTTGTCGGGTTCAGGAGTTCCTCAAAGTGTTCCTTCCAACGCCCTAACACTCCATCAGTTGAGGTCAACAACGTCCCATCCTTACTGTACACAGCTTGGATGGTTCCCTGCTTCCCCCTCCTGAGGTGTCGGACAGTTTTCCAGAACAACTTTGGTGCCGCCCGAAGGTCCTTCTCCATGTCTTCTCCGAACTTCTCCCACACCCGCTGCTTTGCCTCGGCCACGGATGAGGCTGCTGCCCTTCGGGCCTGTCGGTACCTTGCAACTGCCTCGGGAGTCCCCCGGGATAACAAATCCCTGAAGGCCTCCTTCTTCAGTCGGACGGCTTCCCTGACCACCGGTGTCCACCAGGAGGTTCGAGGATTACCGCCCCTTGAGGCACCTAGGACCTTGAGACCACAGCTCCCCGCCGCGGCTTCGGCAATAGAGGCTTTGAACATCGACCACTCTGGTTCAATGTCCCCAACCTCCACAGGAATGCCCGAAAAGCTCCGCCGGAGGTGTGAGTTGAAGGCCTCCTGAACTTGGGCCTCCTCCAGACGTTCCCAGTTCACCCAAACTACACGTTTGGGCTTACCAGGTCTATCCAGAGTGTAGGTGCCATAACACTACTTAGCTCAAGTTCATTATTTGTATTATTTGTAGGTGCCATAACACTACTTAGCTCAAGTTCATTATTTGTATTATTATTATTTACGTCACCTTTATTTGCTTGTTGAGCACTTCCGGTAATTGTCACATGGGTGTGGTTTGGTTTATAAGTCACCTGTTTGATGTCGAGTGCACATGACAGAGGGTGAGCTTGTGCTGTCATTTTTTCTGTTGACCGTTTTGTCCATAGTTACTATGTTTTGATTTTGTTTATTAAATATCCTTAAAACTATATTCTTCAACATGGACTTTCTTTTCGAAAACGCGTCACAGTGTAAAGCCAAGTTTAGCCTCTCGGCGACTCAAATGTAACTGGGGATTGAGCCGCCACATTAAGTCAACAGAAAAAACGCCGGTGATTCCCATCAGAGACCGAACTGGACGGACCGGCTGGCTTCCTAAGCTTACGGATCGCTTGGACGCTTCGGATAACGGACTTAACATTTTGTACCTTTGGAACCTTCGGATAGTTTTCCTTGATCGATATGGATTGGAGTAGCCACGAGGACTCACTTATGGACACTCATTGACTGCAGCGCACAACAAGCTAAAAGCGGTAGGCACGATTATTTATTTTCTTGTGTATTTTTGCTGGACACAGTTTGGGAAGCGTGACCGTTTGTCCATTGGGGACTTTGGCTTTTGTTGTGTGTGTTTATTATGCCGTGAGCGGCGGAAGTTTTGTTATGTGTTGTGCTGTGAGCGGCGGTTGTGCGTGCTTGTTATGCCATGAGCGGCGGAAGTTTTCGAATTGTTTGTTTTGCTGTGGCGGCCGGGCCCCGCTGGTTTATGTTTCATACCAGTGAACACTGTCGTGTTACTTGAAATGCTAAGGCACCACACATATTGCATCAAATATGAGTGACACAAACGGTGAAATGGAAAAAAGGGCTGTCAAGCTTACTAGTAAAGCCTTGGCTTGCAAAATCGAACAACTACAAAAAGAATGTCAGTCAAACGTGCAGAAGATTAAAGGACGCACACAGGAAATCAAACATCTAATGAAAAATGATGAAAATGCAACGGATGTTAGACTCAAACTGGACAAATTAATTCATCAATATGAAAATGCTAAAACAGCACATGAATCAGTTATTATGTTGCTTTCCGAAGACGACCTGGAAATACAAAATAACTGGTTTCAACAAATAACAAAACATAACAATGATTTTATGGAGGATGTACAACAATGGCTCTTGGAAACAGGGAGGAGGCCCTTTCTGAAAACAGGTCATGTGACTGTCAATGAACCAATCGCTGCAAACACAGATATTCCTCTCATTCTACCAGACAAGGCACCCGCCGATGTAAAGGAGCAATTGGAACACACTGAGGCTCAGCAGGACGTTCTCTTTCCCCCGTCAAACATGAAGGCTACATCATGCACACAAGATGATATACAACCTGGTGACAGCATATCAAACATTGGTAGCAGAAAAAGCAGGCAAAGCTCAAGATCAAAAGTTTCCAGCACCGCATCTGCACACATAAAAGCTGAGGCCGAAGTGGCAGCCATGAAAGTACTCCAAAAACTCCTAAAGGACAAACATGTCCTGGAAGCACAGGAGCAGGAATTGAGGAGGAAAAAGGAGCAAATGGAATTAGAAGGAAACATTGCTGCCACCATTGCAAAAATGAAAGTGTTAGCAGCCCCCAGGGGATCAGCTAATTGTTCTATATTATCCAATGGCATGCAGTCATATTTTGAAACGGGACAAAGGGAAATACAGTTTGTACCATTAAAATAACCAATCATAACCACCTGTTAGAGTTTATTGAAGGATAAACGTGTTTTCATAATATGTTGTCATTTTATGTTGTAAAGAGACCATAGTCAGAAAAGAGGAACAGAGAATAGTCTGTTCCTCTTTTCTGTGGACCATACACACACACACACACACACTCACCCACATGATTGCGAGTCACAAGACTCCCATTGACAAATAAGCCGTTGGTTACATACACTTCCTCATGCATGATTTGTAACTGTTTGTTGAAATAAAAAGAGGGTGCCAAGGAGAAGGCGGGCAGAGTTGGTTATGGAGTTGACATGACATGTCACTCGCTGATTCTCCTTGCAGCAAGTAAACTGGAAACATGAGTCCTGTTATCTTTGTTCACTGGGTTCTGGTTATTGAACCGAGCTGGGGTTTACTCTTACAAAGTAATATAGAAATACCCCACATTAATTGGTCCTTCGAGCCGGATTCCAATACATCGTGACGGGAAGGAGGAGGGAAAAGACACGCCGCAAGTCTGTCGACAGCCGGGATCATCAGCCGACCCAGAGAAAGACCCGGGACGCAGAATTCGTGGCCGGGCCGGTGCTTATATGTCCAACCTCCCTCATCCTCGGCACGATTGACGGAATCCAACCGGACCAGTGACCACAGATAACGGGTAAGATAAAAAGTTGATATACATGGTTTCTCCGCCATTTAAGGAGGTTGAGAAAGGTTTCTCCGCCGTTAAGGAGGTTGATAAAACGTTGATTGAGAAAGGTTTCTCCGCCGTTAAGGAGGTTGATAAAACGTTGATAGAGAAAGGCTACTCCGCCGTTAAGGAGGTTGATAAAACGTTGATAGAGAAAGGCTACTCCGCCTAGGAGGAGGATCGACGTGCCTTTGGTTACACTTATTAGTGATTGAGTGAAAGCAGTGTGTAAAAGTGTCACCAAGTGGAATCAGCGCACAGAGTGGAAACCTAATGGTGATAACAAAAACTCTGTGGTCTGTTGAAGTACACTAGTGGTGAATTAGGAATTAGGTTCTGACCGGCACGTTGTCCAGTAGGAACACAAAGCTAGAATAATGGGGTCCAATGGGAGTAAGCCTGCCGCTACAGGGGACATGAGATATATGGAAATATATAGTCATGGCAGCACCAGTTATTGTAGCAAATGGTATAAACTGTACGGCTTCCGAGGAAAGTTGGAGAAAACAGCAGTAAGAGAATTAAGCGACAAATTGAGGGCAGAAACAGCTGGAACAACACAAGGCAAGAAAAGAAAGAAGTTAGAAGCTCAACTGCGGGTCGCAGCTTTATAGGCTGAACAAGCCCATAAAAGGACAGGTGGTGCAGAAGAAGGTATGATAGCAGCGGCTGTTTCAGTGAAAGCAGACGAGGAGACAGGGCGTTCAGGGTCAGTTGACGCTGTACGCCGCGAGAAAGAGAGAGCGATAGTGGAAGAACACAAAGCGCAGGAACAAAGAATAAAAAGAAAGCAAGAGAAAGAGAGAAAAGACAGGGAAAGAGAGACACAAAAACGCATCGACATAGAAATGGCAGATGCATTAAGCCCACTGCACACCAGAAAAAACAAGGGGGAAACCAAGTTATATCCTGTTGAAGAATTAAGAGAAGCAGAACAATCCTTCGATGGAACAGCATATCAGGGTGATGCTTATCCATTAGTACAAGTGGCCAACCCGCACTATGGAGTTGACGGTGACCTAGAAAGAATGTTAAAAGTGTTCCGCCCATGGACAATGGATGAGTGTAAAAAGGCTTGTGAGGGACTGACTCCATACAAACAGGACCCGGCGCAGTTTGTCCTTGACCATACTGCATTAATAGCGTCATATGGTTTAAATGGACATGAAGTTTTAAGAACCCTTATGACAATTTTTGGCCACGAATGGGCCAGAGTAAAGGGAGATTTCACCGGGTCCTCGCCCAATGGAAACCCCCTGGAACCAGGTCAGCAGGACCTCATAAATGCACTCGCAATATTTCAATCGAGAGGGTTTTTGCACTGAGACGAGACTTTACTAAAGTCTCAGGGTGTAAACAGGGAGAAAAAGAGTCAGTACAAGATTTCAGAATCAGAATGGAAGATTGTTTCCGTATCCATAGCGGAATTCCACCCAACAATGCTGTTGACTCCCCATATGTGCAGCAGCTGAAACAAAGCCTGATGAATGGGTTCCACCCAGGTATTGCTGACTTTATCCGCAAGCATAATGTTAACCATAGGACATGCGACTTACAAGAGTGCCTAAATTATGCAGAACATGCAGCAACCCAGATCAAAGAAAAAAGACATAAGAAAGCGTCAGCATCAGCTTTCTTCATAGGAGAAGATGGGGAAGAAAATCAGATTTTCTTTGTGGGACCAGGACAGGGGAGAGGCGGGTTTAACAGAGGACGAGGGAATGATAGAGGAACAGGCAGAGGCAGAGGAGGAGGCAGAAACGCAGAAGGCAAATTCCTCTGCTACAGGTGCGGAAAGGAGGGGCACATGGCGAGAGACTGTGAGGAACAGAGACCACAGAACAAAGAAGGGGGACAAAAGGGACAGTACAAAGACGAAAGACATGGCCCCCCCCTTCACATAACCTACATAGTTATGACAACTGACTAGACGTAGAAAAGGAAGAAGAGGACGTCCACACACGTTAATGAACGGCCTTAAGCCAAATATGGCATGGTTCTCAGTGATAGACTTGAGCAATGCCTTTTTCTCCATTCCTGTAGAAAAAGACTCACAAGGATGGTTTGGGTTCACACATGAAGGAACAAAATACACATACACCAGATTACCTCAGGAGTATGTGGATAGCCCAACAATCTTTTCACGAGGAATAGCAAATTGTTTGGCTACATTACAGATACCTGACACATCGCAGATTTTGGTATATGTAGATGATATTCTTGTTGCGTCACCCACACAGGAAGAAAGCACAAAAGTCACACTACAAGTACTGACACATTTGGCCAAAACAGGAAACAAGGTTTCAAGACAGAAACTTCAGTTTGTGAAAGAGGAAGTGATCTTTTTAGGCCACAATTTAAACCGAGAAGGGAGACGCATACACACAGAGGGGAAAGTGTTTCACAACCGATACCTCTTGTGAAATTAAGGGATATGCAGAACAGCGCACCCGACAGAGAAAAGAAGAAATGGTTGACAGATGGTGCAACCACAGACCCTGAGGGAACATTCAGAATAAACAACAAGATAGTACTCCCTGTTAGTCTCTATTAAACAGCAGCACATTTGAGTCATGGGCCGTGCCATGTCTCAACAGGAGGGAGATGGTGACAATAATAAATGAACACTTCCATACATACAACTATATTACATTTTCTAAAAACTTTTGTAGAGCCTGTGTAGTATGTTGCAGACAATGCTCAAGGCAATGAGCGACCACAGAGAGGAAAGTAGAAACATGCATGAGAATCACACCCACGGCAAAAGGGTTGTCTCCCTTTGAGATCATAACAGGAAGGCAATTCAGATTACCAATCACAGACGAGGTGAGGGAGGAGGATGATGCTGAGGCAGAGACTACATTAACTGAATGGATGAGCAGACTCTTCAGAAGCAATGAGATAGCTCGAACAAATAACCTGCCAGACATTTCTACTCCCTTGCAGGACACTCGAGTGCAGACTGGTGACCAGGTCCTCGTGAAGGTGATTAAGAGGAAGCATTGTCACTGTCCACGGTGGGACGGTCCCTACACGGTACTGCTGACAACACCGACTGCACTAAAAATCGCCGAAAGAACTACGTGGATACATCAGAGCCACTGCAAAAAGATAATACCTCTCCAACTTAACGACGGATAAGTGGTGGAAGTCCAGCTACAAAGGGCGGTGTTTCATTAGGAAATACTGGTCTCAACCCCGGTGAAGAAAACAACAGAACCACTATCACAACTAGACTATGTTGGGAGAGGTGTTGTGTGTAGTGACCCTGCTGGGTCTGACGCTAATGACTATAAAGACACTGTAACCAGCTAGTAATTATGAAAAACAGGAGGGAATGTTAGAGTTTATTGAAGGATAAACGTGTTTTCATAATATGTTGTCATTTTATGTTGTAAAGAGACCATAGTCAGAAAAGAGGAACAGAGAATAGTCTGTTCCTCTTTTCTGTGGACCATACACACACACACACACACACACACACACACACACACACACACACACACACACACACACACACACACTCACCCACATGATTGCGAGTCACAAGACTCCCATTGACAAATAAGCCGTTGGTTACATACACTTCCTCATGCATGATTTGTAACTGTTTGTTGAAATAAAAAGAGGGTGCCAAGGAGAAGGCGGGCAGAGTTGGTTATGGAGTTGACATGACATGTCACTCGCTGATTCTCCTTGCAGCAAGTAAACTGGAAATATGAGTCCTGTTATCTTTGTTCACTGGGTTCTGGTTATTGAACCGAGCTGGGGTTTACTCTTACAAAGTAATATATAGATACCCCACACCACCACAGACAGAGCTGTCACTAACATTGATACAGCTCCCCTAACACCCAATGCAGGCATCAGGAATCTAGATGAACATTTACATGTAGCATCTCCAGATCCAGTAACTGCCACAAGCAACAGTGACAAGTGCAATATATTTTCAGTCATGGAAAAACAAAATGAAATAACCGCTTTATTAATCCAGCAACAGTGTCTATCATCCATGCCCAAGAAAGACATTCCAGTGTTTAATGGTGACCCACTTCAGTACCAAACATTTGTGAGATCTTTCGAATTTAATATTGAAAGCAAAAACCATAACCCCAGAGACTGCCTCTACTACCTGGAGCAATATACAACAGGACTGCCCAGAGACCTTGTACGGAGTTGCCAACATATGGCATCAGACAGTGGATTCAGCAAGGCCAAATGGTTACTGCAACAGAACTTTGGCAATGAACATAAAATTGCTACAGCATACATGGAAAGAGCTCTTTCATGGCCATTAATAAGGGCTGAGGACACAAGGGCTCTACAGGCATACACGGTCTACCTTAGAGGATGTTGCAATGCGATGGAAGATGTAAACTACATGTTTGAGCTCAATATTCCAGCAAACATGCTAGCCATTTTAAAGAAACTTCCATATAGGCTGAGGGATTTATGGAGAACTGTAGCGTGTGACATCCAGGAAAAACAACACCAAAGGGCTGCCTTCAAGGATATTGTGGAATTCCTTGAAAGGCAAGTAAAAATGGCTACAGATCCCATATTTGGGGACATTAAAGACCCCCTCCCGTAAGCAAAGACATAAGAAGGCCACAGCCTCATCCAAGAGGAAGCCTCTTTGCAACCAATGTGAAAGTTACAGAAAATAAACATGACAAGCACTGTAGAGAAAGGGATTTTGTCTGCTGTGAAAAACTGCTTGTATTGTAGATGTGAACATGCTCTGGAGATGTGTCCACAGTTAGAAAGGAGGACACATCATGAAAAAAAATCACATTTCTTAAAGAAAATGGTCTTTGTTTTGGCTGCCTGTGTAAAGGACACATAAGTAGAGACTGCAGGAAACGAATGAGGTGCAACATATGCAATCTAAATCATCCCAGAATGTTGCACGTCTACCAACAAAGAAAGGAAATGGAAAATGAGCAGGAGGAAATGGAAGAAGCATCTGCAAACACTGCTGAAGCCTCAATTCAGACAGGTGGCCTTACTGGGGCCGGTGAAGATGGTTGCAAACTCTGCATAGTACCAGTCCAAGTTAAAGCCAAAAAGGGAAACACAACAGTGCATACCTATGCATTTCTTGACCCAGGCAGCACTGCATCGTTTTGCACATTAGGGCTTATGAACAAACTTAACCTCCAAGGAAGAAGGTCAAACATTCTGCTGAGAACTATGGGTCAAAGGAAGGTCATTGAAACCAGCATTGTGTCAGGCCTAGAGGTTGCTGGACTGGATAACAGCGACTTTTGTGATCTACCCGGCACATACACTCAGAAGACTATGCCCGTGCACAAAGGAAACATTCCACGTCAAAACGACATCAATCAATGGTTGCATTTGAGGGATGTTTGTCTACCTGAAATTGATGCTGAAATTGAGTTGCTGATTGGTTCAGATGTTCCAAAAGCCCTTGAACCAATTGAGGTAATCACGAGTGTGGGGGATGGACCTTATGCCGTAAAAACCATGCTCGGATGGACAGTTAATGGACCATTAGGAGGATGTCCTGATGATACTCAGGACAAAACTTCAATAAGTGTAAACAGAACATCAGTTGTGCAACTTGACAAGCTGTGGGAACAGCAATTTAAGACTGACTTTGCCGAATGTGGGCGAGACAACCAAGAACCTTCCAGGGAAGACAGTTCTTGGATCTGGTTTCAAAATCTGCCCACCTAGTCAATGGACATTATTCTATTGGATTACCATTTAGAGAAAAGGAAATATGCATGCCCGACAATAAAGGTGTTGCTGAGCAACGCACTCTGAACCTTAAAAGAAGATTTAAGAGAGATCCTTCCTTTCATTCTAATTATACCAACGTTATGTCTGAGATGATATCTAAAGGCCACGCAGAGAAAGTACCGGATCATGTCTTGGAACGTAGAGACGGCAAAAAATGGTATCTACCACATCACGGAGTTTTGCATCCACAAAAGAACAAACTTCGAGTAGTGTTTGACTGTGGAGCAACATTTTGGGGAGTTTCACTAAATTCTCAGCTCTTTCAGGGGCCGGATCTGACTAGTACCTTGCTGGGAGTTTTGTCAAGATTCCGTAAAGATCCTGTTGTCATCACTGCAGACATCGAAGCCATGTTTCACCAAGTGAAAGTTCCAAGTGAAGACCGTGACTTGTTACGGTTCCTCTGGTGGCCTGATGGAGACTGCAGTCAGAACCTGGTGGAATATAGAATGACCATGCATCTCTTCGGAGCAACCTCATCCCCAAGCTGTGCACATTTTGCCCTTAGGAAATGCGCTGAAGACAATCTAGAACAGTTCAGCCCTCAAGCCATAAATGCAATTATGAATAACTTTTACGTAGACGACTGCCTCACTTCAACAGCTTCAGAAGAAGAGGCAACAGCCCTTTATCATGAACTACGAGCCATTTGTTCCAAGGGAGGCTTTCTACTAACAAAATGGATAAGTAACAGTCGGCATGTGTTGGCTGCAATACCTGAAATGGAAAGAGCAAAGGAAATAAAAAATCTGGATTTGGACCATGACAATCTTCCAGTGGAGAGAGTGCTGGGTGTACAATGGTGCGTTCAGTCTGACGTCTTCAAGTTCAAAATCATCTTGAAAGATAGGCCGCTCACAAGAAGGGGGATTCTCTCAAGCGTCAGTTCAGTGTATGATCCCCTTGGAATATTGGCACCAGTTGTCCTCACTGCAAAAAAGATCCTGCAAGATTTGTGTAGGAGAAAGCTTGGCTGGGATGACAAATTACCAGAATCTATCTTACAGGAGTGGATGAGTTGGACCCAAGACCTTCATAAGCTGGAAGACTTCAAGGTTGACAGAAGCTTCAAACCTACCGACTTTGGAACGGTGTCATCTGCTCAAATGCATCATTTCGCTGACGCTTGCGAAGAGGGTTATGGAACTGTAAGTTACCTGTTTCTGCAGAACAACTCTGGCCATTCACATTGTGGATTCGTAATGGGAAAAGCAAGAGTGGCTCCGTTAAAACCAGCCACTATCCCTCGCATGGAGCTGACTGCCGCTACTATGGCAAGCCGAATAGACACCATGTTAAGAAGGGAGCTACAGATGGAACTATCAGATTCTGTATTTTGGACAGACAGCACTTCCGTACTCAAATACATCAACAATAACACCTCAAGGTTCAGAACTTTTGTGGCCAATAGAGTTTCAGAAATTGCCAAAGTATCAAATGCACTACAGTGGAGATATGTTAACACCATAGACAATCCAGCAGACATGGCTTCACGAGGTTCGACTGTAAAATATTTTCTGAAGAAAGAAAACTGGTTGTCCGGACCTCAGTTTTTACTTCGACCTCAAGAAGAGTGGCCCCAAAACCCTGATGGATTGAAAGTAATCTCACTAAAGCATAACCGTTAACACTACTCAGATCATGTCCGAGGAAATGGATCCTGTCAACCAATTAATCCATCACTTTTCCTCTTGGAATGGTTTGAAAAGGGCAGTAGCATGGATGCTCAGACTTAAAAGACTGCTTTTGAATCGCAGCAGAAAGAGAAACAAAACAAGTGTTGTTCTTCCTCAACTAATTCCAGATAACATACATCAAAGAGGTCTATCACAAAAGGAGAGAGGGAATCTCAACAGGCAAGAAAACAATGGTCTCACAGTTGAAGAACTGGCAAACGCTGAAATAGAGGTAATCTGTTTCTGCCAAAGAAAGAGGTACACCGATGAAATCTCAAATCTGAGAAAAGGAATAAACGTCAAGAAAACCAGCCACCTTCATAAACTCAACCCCATCCTGGAAAATAATGTGTTACGGGTTGGTGGACGACTTAGCCGGGCAGCAATGCCGGAGGATATGAAACATCCTGTCATAGTGGCTAAAGACTTTCACATTGCCGATCTTATTCTGCGAAATGTTCATGAAGAAGTGGGTCATGGTGGTCGCAACCATATGTTATCCCGACTATGCCAACAATATTGGATTCCTGGAGCTACCGTAGCAATAAGAAGAACGTTGTCGAAATGCGTAGTCTGCCGGTGTATAAATGCTACTCCTGGACAACAACAGATGGCGGATTTACCCCTGGATAGAGTCTCTCCTGATTATTTCGGACCCTCTGGAGTGAAGCGTGGAAGGAGCATTGTGAAACGTTATGGCGTTATTTTCACATGCTTAGCAATAAGAGCAATTCACCTTGAAATGGCATCATCTCTTGACACTGATTCGTTCATCAATGTGCTACGGCGCTTTATAGCTAGACGTGGTCAAGTCAAAGAACTCAGATCTGACAATGGCACTAATTTTGTAGGATCCGAACGCGAGTTGAAGGAGGCAATTGAAAGTTGGAATCAAGGTCAGATCCACAATACACTTCTCCAGAAAGGAATTCATTGGATCTTCCATCCCCCAGCTGGCTCACATCATGGAGGTGTTTGGGAAAGATTAATCAAATCAGTACGAAAGGTTCTCAACTCCACTCTGAATGTACAAAGTCTCGACGAAGAGGGACTTAACACAGTCTTATGTGAAGCAGAAGCTATTCTCAATAGCCGTCCAATCACCAAAGCTTCTACAGATCTAAACAACCTAGAAGCACTGACACGAATCATCTTTTGCTCCTTAAGACAACACCATCCCTGCCACCAGGACTGTTTCAAAAGGAAGACATTTACGCTCGCCGCAGGTGGAGACAAGTTCAGTATATGTCAGACTTATTCTGGAAAAGGTGGATTAAAGAATATCTTCCCCTACTTCAAGAACGACAGAAATGGTCAAAAATCAGATGCAACTTCACACCAGGAGACATCGTGATCATTATGGATGACTCAGCGCCTCGGAACTCCTGGCTTACTGGAAAAGTTGCTGAGACCATCGTTGACAAAAAGGGACTTGTGCGTATGCTTCGGATCAAGACCAAGACTGGTTTCCTGAGCAGACCAATTAACAAAGTTAGCCTTCTTCAGGAGTCAGAGGACTTTTGCCAAGTCTAAATGGACTATTTTTGCCTATTTTATTTTTTGTCTCCTACCCCCTGCACACACACAAACCACACTAATCATTTTTATTGATACTGATTAGTTACTTTTCCAAAAAGACTGCAACATATGAACTCTGAACAAATAATCCAAGAAAGAGATCTAGACATATATTTTGTGTGTATTGTCATTTATTATAGTAATTATAATGTTGTGAAATGATAATTAGGGGCCGGTATTGTAGGTGCCATAACACTACTTAGCTCAAGTTCATTATTTGTATTATTTGTAGGTGCCATAACACTACTTAGCTCAAGTTAATTATTTGTATTATTATTATTATTTACGTCACCTTTATTTGCTTGTTGAGCACTTCCGGTAATTGTCACATGGGTGTGGTTTGGTTTGATGTCGAGTGCACATGACAGAGGGTGAGCTTGTGCTGTCATTTTTTCTGTTGACCGTTTTGTCCATAGTTACTATGTTTTGATTTTGTTTATTAAATATCCTTAAAACTATATTCTTCAACATGGACTTTCTTTTCGAAAACGCGTCACAGTGTAAAGCCAAGTTTAGCCTCTCGGCGACTCAAATGTAACTGGGGATTGAGCCGCCACACAGAGGCTTCCCCCGCCACTCGACCCAACTCACCACCAGATGGTGATCAGTTGACAACTCCGCCCCTCTCTTTACCCGAGTGTCCAAAACATACGGCCTCAGGTCCGATGATACGATAACGAAATCGATCATGGACCTTCTGCCTAGGGTGCTCTGGTACCACGTACACTTATGAGCATCCTTATGTTCGAACATGGTGTTTGTTATGGCCAATCCATGACTAGCACAGAAGTCCAGTAACAAACCACCACTCCGGTTCAGATCAGGGGGGCCGTTCCTCCCAATCACGCCCCTCCAAGTGTCTCCATCATTGCCCACATGTGCGTTGAAGTCTCCCAGCAAGATTCAAGAGTCCCCTTCAGGAGCCCCATACAGGACTCTTTCCAGGGTCTCCAAGAAGGCCGTATACTCTGAACTGCTGTTGGGTGCATAAGCACACACAACAGTCAGAGTTTCCCCCCCATAACCCACAGGCGTAGGGAGGCGACCCTCTCGTCCACTGGGGTAAACTCCAACAACGAAGCACCCAACCGGGGACTTGTGAGTATCCCCACACCCGCCCGGCGCCTCACACCTTGAGCAACTCCGGAGAAGAATAGAGTCCAACCCCTATCCAGAAGTAAGGTTCCAGAGCCGACGCTGTGCGTAGAGGTGAGCCCAACCAGATCCAACTGGTACGCTCCACCTCCGCACAAGCTCCGGCTCCTTCCCCCCCAGAGAGGTGACGTTCCACGCAGGGCCGCCCCTGGCCAACTTGGGGCCCCAAGCGACATTGTGAGATGAGGCCCCCCCCCCAACCGACAGGAGTGAAACACATTTTTTTGGAAACAAAGTAGGCTACTTATATAAATATAATTCCTGTTTATTATTAGTATCAACACAGTTACTTTTGTATATAGTGAGGTAAATGTGCATGTACGTCTGCATTTCCTGCCAAATACTAGCCTCAAAAAGATTAAAATATAATGAATGCAAATAAACTACTTCTACTAATAATAATAATCATAATCATAATCAATTCAATAATATAAATACTATATTTTATTATAATTTAGTTGTAATATTGTCAAGACAAAACATGCTTATGACATGCTCAAAAACTGATATTTCTTAAATCTGTATTCTAGTTCCCTCTGTCAGCAATGTATCAACAACTACACACACATTTCTATCAGTATTTTTCTGTGTTGTGGTTGACATGATGATGACTGTTAGGAGTTAAGGGGAGAGGCTGAGCATCACCATGAAATGTGCAAATTGACATAAAAATGAATAAAAGGGGAAAAAATGCTCCATGTTTTTTAAGCTGTAAACTTGAACTGTTATGTAAGCCAACTAGACAGACAGTGTATCACTCTTCCTCCTGTACATTTGCAGATAAAAGGCATAACATACTTGAATGAATGTTAAATAAAGAATGCTGGAAATAACTGCATCTCCATTAGCCTGTATGCTCTGCAGACGCTGCCTTCTTCATGTCGTGAATTGCAGCTGATGTTTTAATATGGCAATTGGCAATTTGACTTATACAACATTCCCAAGTTGTACATTTGACTCATACAATAACCCACTTTCGAGTGATGCTCTAGTTTCTTCATGTTTTGTTTTTTTCCCCTCTTCCTTGTGCCGGACTGAAACTGTATTTTCACCGACATCTCTTCACCTGCACTAGTGGCTGTATCAAAGCCGTGATTGGGCAGATGTCAATTCATTGCAACGGTTTCGGGTTACAGACGTGCTCCCCTTCTCACCTCTCACTCTTGCGGGGGGTGCGCGGAGAACTGAGCGGAGAACTGCGCACAGCAGCTGAGGCCCTCTGGGCGGGGCCCCCTGCGCAAGGCGGGGCCCCATGCAGCCTGCGTGATTGGCTTGTAGGGAGGGGTGGCCCTGGTTCCACGTCCCCAAAGCCAGCTTCTGTCGCCCGGGTCTGGTCCGTCGAGACCCTCTGCTTTCACTGTTACCCTTCTGGCAGCGCACCCGACCCCATCACTGTTTCCCGTAGGTGGTGGGCCCGCGGGACGGAGAAGCGGAGGTGTTGCCCACGTTGCCTTTTCGGGCTGGGCCCGGCCGGGCTCCGTGGCAAGCCCGGCCACCAGACGCTCGCAGACGAGTCCTCCTTTTGGGCCTGGCTCCAGAAGGGGACCCCGGGCTTCCTCCGGGCCGGGTATCCTCACTTCTTGTTTTTTCTTTCATGAGGTCTTAAAGTTAGCGCTGAGCTTCAGTCTGGAATATTCAAAACAACAGATAAAGCCAGAAATCTAGGTGTAGTCATGGACTCTGACCTGAGTTTCAACAGTCACATTAAAACAGTTACTAAATCAGCCTACTATCACCTAAAGAACATATCTAGGATTACAAGACTAATGTCACAGCAGGATTTGGAAAAACTTGTCCATGCTTTTATCTTCAGTAGACTCGACTACTGCAATGGTGTCTTCACAGGTCTCACTAAAAAATCTATTAGGAAGCTGCAGCTGATTCAGAACGCCGCTGCTCGAGTCCTCACTAACACTAAGAAAGTGGATCACATCACTCCTGTTCTGAAGTCTTTACACTGGCTTCCTGTGTGTCAAAGAATAGATTTCAAAATACTGCTGCTGGTTTATAAAGCACTGAATGGTTTAGGCCCAAAATACATTTCTGACCTCCTGCTAAATTATGAACCATCCAGATCTCTCAGGTCTTCAGGGACTGGTCAGCTTTCTGTCCCCAGAGCAGAGTCCTGCATCGGGTCGGGTACCCGCGGGTACCCGCGGGTACCCGACGGGTGACCCGCAAAAAAGGTGATTCGCGGGTGGTATTTTTTTCAAACGCTTTTTTCCGGGTTCGGTTCTGGGTAAAACAAAGATGATGCGGGTCGGGTCGCGGGTATTGCATAACAAATATATTAAAATAATAATAAATTAGTTTAATGTTTAAAATCCTCAGACCTCTCCCCCGCGGGACCGCGCATAATCATAACCTCTGCAGCGCATCAATCTGCTGCTGTGCGCGCCACATTCGAAATGGCTGAGGTGAAGCTCTCTAGCGGAGAATACAGCATTTTCAATAACACTTCCTCAAGAGCGAAATCCAACGTCTGGGAGGCTTTTTGTGTCATCCTAGATGGAGGAAATAACCAACATCCCACGCTTTCTGAGACAAATATGAAACTGCGTGTGTTAATAATTGCACGTTTTCACTGCTCATATATATGCGGGTTCGGGTCGGGTTGCGGATCTTGTGCCGACGGGTCGGGTCGGGTTGCGGAACTAATTGGCAATATGTGCGGGTAGCGGGGCGGGTTCGGTATTGCATGTCGCGGGTGCGGGGCGGGAGCGGGTCTTGAAAATCAGACCCGTGCAGGACTCTGCCCCAGAGTCAGAACTAAACACGGTAAAGCAGCGTTCAGTTATTATGCTCCAAATATCTGGAACAAACTCCCAGAAACCTGCAGGTCCGCTGCAACTCTGACTACTTTTAAATCCAGGCTGAAGACTTTTCTTTTGTCGCTGCTTTAATTGAACTATTCATATCTTAGACTGCACTGTAACTTGTATCCATGTACTTTTTCTTTTAATGTTTATTTTATTAGCTTTTCTTTTAATGACTGATTTTAAATGCCATTTTCTTAATGCCTTGCCTTGCCTTGCCTTGCCTTGCCTTGCCTTGCCTTGCCTTGCCTTGCCTTGCCTTGCCTTGCCTTGCCTTGCCTTGCCTTGCCTTGCCTTGCCTTGCCTTGCCTTGCCTGCCTTGCCTTGCCTTGCCTTGCCTTGCCTTGCCTTGCCTTGCCTTGCCTTGCCTTGCCTTGCCTTGCCTTGCCTTGCCTTGCCTTGCCTTGCCTTGCCTTGCCTTGCCTTGCCTTGCCTTGCCTGCCTTGCCTTGCCTTGCCTTGCCTTGCCTTGCCTTGCCTTGCCTTGCCTTGCCTTGCCTTGCCTTGCCTTGCCTTGCCTTGCCTTGCCTTGCCTTGCCTTGCCTTGCCTTGCCTGAGACCAAGACCAATTTGCCATGGGAGACCCTACCAGGAACACAAGGTTCCAGACAACACAGCCCCCAGGTTCATCAGGGCACACAAACCTCTCTACCACGGTAAGGTGCAGGTTCTTCAGAGAGGCAATTCCCTTCATGCATGCATTACAACAAACTAAGGATATTTTCATTTGATGCATGCAACGAAAACAATTTAAAACTGATTTTTCCAAGGGGTTTTTCAACTGAAGTAATATCTGTTTAACAAACCAATGAACAAAATGATAGATTATGCAAAACTATAAAATACAATACACAAATTCGACATGTTTATATGAGGACCCCCTTGGTGGTTCTAGGAATATTTTATATAACATTGTGTTTTCTATTTAACTTATTGTACTAAGATTATTTTTGTAATCATGCATGGTATTTTTTTTTATTAACTTTTTTTTAAAATCTCACGTACTCCCTGCAGTACCCCAACGTACCCATAGGGGTCCGCGTACCCCCATTTGAGAATCACTGGTCTAGACTCTAGTTAATAACACATAATAATATAATACATAATATTACTATTAAAGGTGGGGTAGGTAATTTTGGAGAAACCAGCTCGAGTGCGCTAGAATTTGAAAATACACAGCCGGAACAAATCTGCCACTTCCTTACAGAGCCCCTCCTCCAACGAACGCGCACATGATCAATGAGGGCACGAGGTAAGTTTGTGCACAGATGTACTACGGCTTCCACAGATGACATTTTTTAATGGATTTTTTTGTCAAAGCACTTAAAATATTCATTGCTATCGGAATGTTAAGAGCATTCCATGGAATATAACAAAAAGTGTATCTCGAGCCGGTTTCTCAAATTTACCTACCCCACCTTTAACTTTATTGTGAAATTAAAACAGAACGGTAAAGAAAAATACAGTTTCAGTCTCTCGATTTGAAGCTTATGCATTGTACCATGAACCTGTATAGACCTGTAACAGTCAACTGCATGAGGAGTTGGAAAGGTAGTTCAGTAAATCAGTAATATCTTTAAAAAAACTACAAGTCCCTTTCTATTAGCTGTGCACCGTTATGGTGTAAATATAAGCTATCTACCAATTGGATCAAATATAAAAGTCAGCTGAATTAGTGTTGATACTGCAAGGAGACGTATTGTGTGAAAATAAATGGAAGATGTTGTTTAATTGCTGATATATTTAAGATCCACGTCACGTATTCAGTTTCGGCGGCATTTCTTCCTGTTTGTCTAGAAGTCTTCTTATCAGGGCTCTATAAATAGAGAACAACGGCAGATGTGTAATGTGTAATGCAGCCGAACCGTGTACACAATGCCGTTATGTGATTACTTCCAAAGAGAAAAGCAAGAACACTCGGAATAAAGTATTATTTTATTTTTAAAAAAATGTTTTCCGATTTCAAATCGCATAAACACCATATCCCAACATGCATTGCGGCTAAAACATCCAGGATTATGGGTGTAGTTCGATGTTTTAGCCTATCAAAACCTCTGAAAAAAGAAATGTGTCTCTCAGAATCGAAAGAGACAAACCTATGGGAAAAACACAAAAGCATTGTACACAATTTAAACCAATTAATGTTGTATAATTAACAAGGATAAACTGATGTTTTTTAGTGGATGAGTACTGCAGATATCACTGTTAAATCATTTGATCATTGGTTTTATTATGAAAACTTCGAGACCGGAAATACTGTTTTCACCCCGTAACTTTACATGGAAGCCACCGCATACACGTTTTCCTGGCGAAACCTCAAATCCTCTTCGTAATATCTATCAAACTATAGATCCTACATATCGACTGGACGTGGATTCTAAAAGTACAATATACACTTCTCGCTAGAAATCTAATCAAAAAGCGTTTTAATGGCCAAACTATCCTACAATTTAGGATTTTACAGAGAGGGTTATTTATTTGTGAATAAACGACAATCTGTAACGTTTGCAATCAACGGGAGCACTAGAGGTCGAAAACTTTAAAACGTAATTATAGGTCGTATTAAGCGCTTGAACACACAATCTATTTGGTCGTAATAAGGGCTTGAACAATCGACCTATTTGGTCGTATGAGTTGGAGGACTTGTTGGTAGATTTATCTTCATTTCATTTAATTCCAAACCTTTATTTATCCAGATTGTCCCTTTTTCAAGGGAGACCTGCAGCAATTATATTCCACATGAACTAAAAGATGCCGTGCAGACTGACCTTGTGAGGTGTGATTGAGTAGAGATATTATAATGCAGAACGAGATTTTGTTTGTGATTTATCCTGATTTGCATGCATTTGTGATTAAAATTGAAAGCCGGTGCTTTTAGTCTAAAGCAACAGAGAAGCTAAGATGTGTCTGGGTAAATTAGAAGCTTGTCGGTGTCTATTTTATGAATTTAGTTTAAAAGATTGCTTTTGACCAGTTTTATGTTTCTCTGCAATTGATGTACCAGAAGCACTTTGAAGAACAATCTGCTTTTGTGTTTCTTGCCTTCTCGACACCCTCTCTGGGCACAAATGACTTTTCTTTCAACTGATCTTCATACAATTTTAGGTTGTCAGCAACATGAAACGGTCAAGTGCACTATTGCCTCAGTTATCATGTTGTCAGAGGTTCCTCATGAATACCAGTCAGACAATACCATTTTACTGTCATTTGCCCACTTCAATAGTGCTGCTTCAACTTCATCAAGAACACACCATTTTAAGTGAGAAAAATGTGACATTAAGGAACAAGTTCACAGTAGGATTTCACGCCAAGCCAGCAGGCAATATGTTGGTGCAGCAGCTATGAAAGTACTCCACTGAGAGGGAGCAATGTTGTGATTTGGTCTTAGGGAGAAGAAAATTGCTATTTTTAACCGCAGCTGAATCACACCAGCATTAGATGAGAAAGATTGCCTCTCTTGTTATTACACATTGATGAGAAGGCAAACTTTTACCCAAACTATACCAAAAGTATAGATTATGTGTCTTAGAAAAATGTTAATTCGTTTTCAAGTAGCTAAATTACTTTGTCTGCTTAGTTTTCTAGGCATTCATTTTTTAAAAGGGCATCAACTTCAACCCAATGTTTGGGTTATGAATGAACTGTTGAACAGTGGCTGGAAGATGAGTTCATGCTATAGTGGCAACGTGAGCTTAGAAGTATGATGTCATGTGATATTTATCTAGAAAATAAATAAAAAAGAACAATAAAATGCAAACAACACGTTATACATACATGTCACATAGCACATCACAATCACATAAAATCACCTTAAACTAAGAATATTTGTGTATCTGTTGGATTCATGTATACAAAGCAGGTGATCTCACTGAGTTGTTTCTACAGTGGATTTGATTGGACAAAACCAAACTTTAGAGATGATGTTTCATTAGCTTTTCTGCAAACCTGGAAAGGAGGGGAAAGTGGAGGGTTACAATATCAGACCTCAACGCTATAGTTGCTGCCATGAATGAGATAAATTAAAATTACAACACAAATTACGATGCTGATCAAGGTAATCTGCTTAATTGTGTATACATTTATTCTTGGGAAAAAACCTGTTCATTTTCTATCATTTTAATTTGAATATCAGTGCTTTGAGCATATGACCTGTCAACGTCTAGGACTGGAACTTCAACGCCTTGTGGAGATTAAAAGCTGAAAGTGAAGAAATGCGGAAAAATCGATCAAAAATAAATCTATTTACGTCATCAAATCACTAATGCCCACATCCTTTCATTGTGAGCGAACTCATTTCCCTGGAGACTCATCAGAATGACAGATGGAGGGTGCCAAGGTAAACACCAAACTCATAACTCAACACGGTGTAATAGAGAGGACAGAGTGGTACAGAACTTAGCAAGACATCTTACATCTATTTAAGGAATTCAAAAGCATGAACTCTGCAAGGCAGGAAAGGAATATGTATTGGTTTATACCAACAATGTCTCTTACTAGCCTGTAATGACTTTTTAAAATGTTTGGCTGTAATCTAAAAGTTAATTTACCTTTTTAGGCTCCAGTGAGAGCTTCACAGGTGCAGAGCTTGATAACACATTATTGTCTTATGGAGCATGGAGTCCCTTTGTTATAATATAATTACAGTTATAAAGGCACATCCTATGGA
The DNA here is from genome assembly GCF_902827175.1 of Gymnodraco acuticeps. NCBI lineage: Eukaryota > Metazoa > Chordata > Actinopteri > Perciformes > Bathydraconidae > Gymnodraco > Gymnodraco acuticeps. The sequence goes on along the minus strand of NW_022990206.1, from coordinate 420,631 downwards.
GTATTGCTTTTCGCTACAGAGAATATCCCAGAAATAGATTTTTATAAAGGTAACAAATACATGGGCGTAGGAAGCATCTTGAATGTGGGGGGGGACATTTTTAACGGAGGGTGTGGGGGTCGCCCCCCACGGGAAAAAAAATAGATTTCCTGTATTCTGGTGCTTTTTATCAGGTGGTTTGATACTTTTATGTGGCTATACTAGCATGAGGAAAATGATGGGTACATTTTGTAATTTCATCCAGTAGTAAAGAAAGGAAACATATTTGATTATTAATTCAGAGCCGTCTTTGAATGAATAAAAAGCAGTTTAAATGCCCATTTTTTGTACATTTATATACAACAATAACAATATTGTGCATTGAGAGATATTGTTGTGGAGAGTCATTTATATATAAATCGCAAAATACATTTGTGAATCCTTCTGTGAGTATTTATTAATATTGACACTGATCTGACTCCATACAGATGTTAAGTTCACCTAGGAATGGTATCATTGACTTAAATGTTCAAATAAATGTTGCTCTTCCGTCTATATTGGTCATATGATGCCCCTTGACTGAAATGTTTCCTGTTCAATATCCCCACTGATTTCCTTAACATTCTGGGATGAGAGTCCACACCACAATTTACTCTAAACTGTCATTTCCCTTTCATCACTCACCTAAGCAACGGACCTCTCTCCACTGTCCCTGTGTTCTGCCTCTGACTCACTCTCAAGCGTCTAGATGTCAAGAGAGGTGGTGAAGTGATCATTATTTATTGAGCAGTATACTCTTTCACATTGAATCATAACAAGTCATACTGAATGAAATACAACTGACTCTAAAGTAAGTCCCAGTCTGTGACAATGGACATTTTGAAGACTCAAAGTCCCAAGCAGTAGGTAGAATATTAGCTAGTCTATGTAATGTGCACAGAAAATAAATAGTTAACTGAATACTGGGATGGAAATGGCCTATAAGCACTCAGTAAAACATAAACACACACAAAAAGCTTCTGAATGATAAGAAGTATAATTAAAACATAATGCACATTACCATTTTGAGAGAGAATACCTAAGTTAAAGAACTCAGAAAATAATCACTTATCGAACTGAGGCTCCAGTAAAACACACTGACTGTGTCTCTACATGGACATCATGGTGTTTACATGAGCACAGAGAGATTGGGTTATTCATGTTCCCTGTTTACATGATAAATACTAGTAACCTGGCATTTCGATTCCTTTTCTCATCTTAACTATTCAGTATTTGTATCTCTCTTCATGACATAAAGACGAAACTCCTCTCCAGAAGTGAGACGCCGCCATCACTGTTAACTGATTAACTGCTACCAGCTGAAGACTTACTTTCCTCTTCTTTGAAAAAAATGTTCTTATGTCCATGTTGTCTGGGGGAGAAAACATATCAAACCAAGAGATCGTCAGCTTTGATTTTCGCTGTATTAACCATTTCCTGAACACTTGGTGTGTGTGCCTTACCTCCGCTACCGGCATCGCTTCATACAACAGATCTGAGGTTACCTACTGTAACCCCAGCTTCTATGAGTAAATGGCGCAGCCCTCTAAGGCTATCGCTATTGGGTAATCCCCCTGCGCAGCACTGAAACACTTTTAGTCCACGCCCAACCGCAAGGTGGGCCCCACCCTCGGCCCTCCTTCCGGTATAAATAGGAAGGGGGCCCGGCAATCTGCTCCCATACAAAATAACTTTTCTTCAGCTATTCGTAGAGCCAGTGGGGCCCAGCGCTTAGAGGGCTGCGCTATTAACTAATAGAAGCTGGGGTTACAGTAGGTAACCTCAGTTCTATTTCGTATATGGCTTCGCCCTCTGGCTATCGCTATTGGGTTAAGGGCGAAGCATGATGTAGCATGTTTCCCGACGGGGTGAAGGCTGGGAACAATACATACCGGCCGCTGTGAGAAAGTAGAGATGAAGGTCCCACCTTGTCCAGCGATCATAGAGGGGGAACAGCAGCTCTTCTGCATATCAGATAGGTAGGAGAGCGCTCAGCTGGATCCCTGACGTCACTCACTCTGACCAGGCACTCCGTACAAAGTGTGTCAGAGGAAAAAGGAATCTCCCCCCTATAAGAGGGATAATGGGGCCGCTCTCCGCGTGCCGAAAGGCAGGAGAGAGGCGCACCGCTGGATCCCTGACGTCACTCACTCCGACAGGACACCCAGTACAGGGTGCGTCAGAGAGGAGTGGGAGACATCCCTCAAATAAAATTGAATAAATGAACAGGGGGAAGACCAAGATGCAGCCGTGCAAATATCTTCCACTGACATTCCTCCGTGCAACGCCGTGGAGGAGGAAATTCCTCTGGTGGAGTGCGCCTTGATATTCTCCGGTGGCTCCACCCCAGAGGAGACATATGCCTGTGACACAGCTTCACACAGCCAGTGTGACCGCCGTTGTGCAGACAGAGGTTGCCTGATTGAGCGCTCTCTATAATGCACAAACAGGCGCTGAGAACGGCGCCAGGCCGCCGTGCGCGCCACATAGCAGGACAGCGCGCGCACCGGACAGAGGAGATGAGATGTGGCTTCTCCCTCCGATTTATGAGGAGGCGGAAAAAACCCATCCAGGGTGATCACTCTTGACCTAAAAGAGCTTGTGATGAACTTTGGCATAAAGGCTGGGTTAGGACGCAGCACAGCCGAACTGCCATCTCCTTGGATCCGGAGGCATGATGGGGCCACAGAGAGAGCGGATAAATTACTCACCCTTTTTGCTGATGTTAGAGCCAAAAGCAGTACTACTTTGGCTGATAACATTTTAAGGGGAACCCGCTCTAACGGTTCAAATGGGGCTTTGCTTAGTGCTCGTAACACCAAAGCAAAATCCCACTGAGGCGCCAGTGCGCGTGATACCGATCTGAGTCTTCGTACCCCTTGCAGAAAACGTTTCGTCAGGGGGTGACTGAACACCGTCCCGGCTCCGAAACCCACGTGACAAGATGATATGGCAGCCGCATATACCTTGATTGTGCTGAAAGCCAAATTCCTGTCCAACAACAGCTGGAGGAATGACAGCACTTGAGGCAGGGGGCACGTAGTGGGGTCCAGGCTTCTTTCTATACACCAACGCTGGAACGCTGTCCACTTGGCTGTGTAGGACGCTCTGGTAGACGCGGCCCTGGCTCCCTGAATGGTGCGTACAACATCTTGAGAGAGACCAAACCTCTCTAAGTGTTCCCGTTCAGGGGCCATGCTCATAAATGCTGGCCTATCACTGGGTGACTGCAGATCGCTCCCTCCACCTGTGAGAGAGCGTCCCCGCGCCCCGGAATTTTCCACGGCCTGCCTGACAGCGTACGCTGTAGGCATGGAAACCAGGAAGCGCCCGTGCGCTCCAGGGCAATTAGGATCACTGACAGCCGCTCCTCCTGCACTCGGTCCCGAACCGAGGAATCAGCGGGACTGGTGGGAAGGCATACAGCAGTCCCCTGGGCCATGGACGATGTGCGAACGCGTCCACCCCCGCGCTGACAGGGAGAACCAGAGGGCGCATTGCGCGTTCCCGCGTGCGGCGAACAGATCCACCTCCGCCCTCCCGAACCGGCTCCAAACCTGAGCGATCAGCTCGGGATGTAGGCTCCAATCCTCCTGGCGAGGACCTCCTCTGGACATGAGGTCTGCCCCTCTGTTCAATTTGCCGGGCACATACAGTGCTCTGATGGAGAGCAAGTGTGCGCGCGCCCAGATCAACAGCCGTCTGGCTGTGTTCAGAAGCTGCGCTGAGCGTACACCGCCTTGGCGATTGATGTCGGCTACCGCGGCTCTGTTGTCTGTGCGAATCAATACATGCTGATTCTGCAGCAACGGGGCAAAATGCCGCAGCCCGTGAGGCAACCCAAGGTGGGCCTAGAGCGAAAGGGCTGTGAGGAGGCCTCCACACGCTGCGTTTCACTCCAACTCCCATCATGAGGCGCGTACACGCTCAGAAGATGCGTGGAGGTGTGTGCAGTAACTGATCGGAGCATCCAGCAGGACCTTCCTGGCCGGCTCTGTAACAGCCGCCTGTTGCAGCCAGAGGTGGCGCTGGATCTGCATCATCCACGCCACGATCCTCGCCTGGGATACAGCCACGGATGCGCACAGCGTGAGTGCCGTGCTGGCCACCTTGCCGATCTCCTCCGCCTCCTCTGGAGCCACGGTGGTGGACCGCTCCACCAGCGTAACCACCGAGTTGGCCAGCAACGCGATGTTGTTTGCCGCCGCAGACGCCTGAAACGCACACTGGTGCGCCCGGTCAGCCTGGCGGGCGACATACTGGCCCCTGGGGGAGGCCAACGTAGGACGCCGTCCGGCGATCAAGTTGGCCTGCTTAACCCCAAAGAACGCCGTCAAGCTCGGCTCCAGAACGGGGGTGGTTGGGAAACTCTCCTCCGTGAATCCCTACACCTTAGTGAAGGGGACAAAGGTGGCCACCGGAGCCCTCAGGGTCCTCGGATTCGCCGCAGCCCCCTCCTGGTACCTCCTAATGGCCGGGAAGCACGGCCAGATCGGGTCACTCCTGCCCGTCTGAACCCGGGAAAAAACTCCGGCCATGTCATCCAGAGCCACCCTCTCCCGTCCTGGGGGAACGGGGAGACCTCTGCAGGCTGCCGCCTTGCCGATGATCTCCGGCAGCTCCAGCATGATGCCACCCAACGCCGGCAGCGCCGTGGCAACGGAGAAGGGAACCGTGCGCTCGGCCGCCATACCCGTACCTCGCTCCGACACCGTCTCCCCCGTCCGGGGGAGAGGGGGAAGGGGAGAGCCGCATGGCGAGCCATGGAGGGAGACGGGGTAGGAGTCGTCCGACTCCTGCCCAGCACTCGGCTCCTGAGACAGGCTGTCGTCCCTGTGCTCCTGGACGGGCCAATCGTCCTCCTCAGCCGCAGCAGCTAGAGCGTCTGCTCTTCGCTTCCTGTTGGCTGACGGGAGACGGCACAATGCGAACACGCGACCTGCTGGCTGAGAGCCGCGTGCTCTGGCCCCAGGCAGGATTCGCATATCGCGTGTAAGTCATAACTCATGATATACCCCGTCTTAAATGAGGGACAATCACGGACACAGTTGTTGCTCATGACTCAATTTTCTGTGCTTCAGTACTGTGCTGGTTGCTGAAGAAAAGAGGGAGCAGATTGCCGGGCCCCCTTTCTATTTATACCGGAAGGAGGCCCGAGGGTGGGGCCCACCTTGCGGGTGGGCGTGGACTAAAAGTGTTTCAGTGCTGCGCGGGGGCGCAGGGGGATTACCCAATAGCGATAGCCTTAGAGGGCGAAGCCATATACGAAATAGAACTGAGCTGTCCAACTATGACAACACTCCTTGAACATGCGCGCGCTATGGGAGAATCTGCCTTGGTACAAAGTAGCAGTGAAAACATGGTACGGAGTTTCATTGATTTGGGCATTCTCTCAATAAGCAAGTGGAATGGATTTGATAGTGAAGCACTGACACAGCGCTCTGCAAAGTGCGGCGAGTGGATAGACCGATGCACGGACTTTCCACATGGTAAAAGTGGGGGGGTCTAAACCAGCTAATCATTTGAAAAAGTGGGGGGGACTTGTCCCACCCTCATATAATGGCTGCCACGCCCATGAACAAATATATTTAGCATTACCAAGGGTAGTTCAATGGGGCAATCACAACGATTATATTAATTAATACATTTAAATAAACAGAATAAAAAGTAAAATTGGATTTAAAAACTTGTTTAATAGCCTTAGAAAATCTTAAAATCCAAAGCTATCTTAAATACCAACAAGCAGACAGAACAAACATTTTTCTCTGTTCCTATTAACTATGTAAACATTTTAAAAACGTCCCCATCTGTGCCAGTTAATTGGAACAAACATCATCTGCCCATCCTCACGATACAGAGAATAAATCCCTCTCCAAACATTTTTTTCCCCCTCAAAAACGTGTACCAATCACAGCTATACTATTGACCAGAAGTAGATTCTGAAGCCATTCAATTTTCCAGGACACAGCACAGGAGCAGACCTCATATTTGCTATAACTACAAACATGAAACAGGCAGATGCCAAAGAGGCTTTACAAAGCCCAGCAGGGCCGGCTGATTGTCCACGGCCACCTTCCCTTGCCAATGAGCCAAACACAGATGATGTAATGGGCATCATCAAACCCAGCATTGTTAGATCACTGGTGCAGTGTTTTCTCTATCATCTTAATTGGGGCACAGGGACATATGCTGGGCAAGTCGCAAAAAATAAAGTTTATTTAGTGTGTGTGTGTGTGTGTGTGTGTGTGTGTGTGTGTGTGTGTGTGTGTGTGTGTGTGTGTGTGTGTGTGTGTGTGTGTGTGGTCTCATGATGACTCAACAATAATGTATCTGATCAAAAACTCTTTTAATTCAATGCATGCTTATGCTCAAAGGTGAAGTGCATGCAGTTCAACAGGCTATGTGTAAGGGTTCAATGTTTTCAGGCTGGTTGGTTGTAATGCAATATCGTGTAATTATTTTACCCGCCAAATGTCATACCTAAAGATTCACATAGTCTAAAATGATGCAAGACAAATAGATAAACATAGAAATGTATTTTTATTTTGATCATAACATTTTAAAATAAATATTTTGCCTGCTATTAATTTATATGTGACATTCAATCAATCAATCAATCAATGTTTATTTATATAGCCCAATATCACAAATGTTACATTTGTCTCAGTGGACTTTACAGTTTGTACAAAATATCAGTATGACAATACGACACCCTCTGTCCTTAGACCCTCACATCGTACAAGGAAAAACTTCCGGAGAAAACCCACAGTTTTAAAGGGAAAAATGGGGAGAAACCTCAGGGAGAGCAACAGAGGAGGGATCCCTCTCCCAGGACGGACAGACGTGCAATAGATGCCGTGTGTAAATTGAAAAGATAATACATTTGCAACATAGGTAGTCCAAATGTTTGGAAATGCATGTGTGTATAATAGGAAGATGAATCCACGAGGATATCCATCCAGGACCTATGATCCAGGACCACAGCCACGACTCAAGATCCAGGGCTCGCGATCCAGGACAGAGGAGCGCAGGATCATCCATGACTCCGGATCCCGGCGTATATAGACACCAAAAAGAAAGACATTTGGGGAAGCTGGGTTAGATATATACATATATATATACATTGTATATAAGAAAGATACATTTTTGATCTAATAGATTTTAATATACAACAAATCACTATCACACTTTAACTCTGCTAAACTAGGCTAGTAAATTACCTTTCAACCAACTTATATAGCTGTTTCTTTCATCATAATCACATTGATTTAGCTGCCGCTGCATTTAACTGTGACATTACAAAACTGATCATCAAATATATTTGCCACACATATTTATTGAAGAGAATAGGGAAAACAGCAGATATATCTTTAGCTAATGCTAGCTGGGGCAGTAGCTACACCTCATTTCACAAAACTTTTTAGCAATAGTTAGCTATCTCGCTGGCTGTGTTTTTTTATTTTTTATTGCAGCATTTATTTTGTAAGTGTTTTCAGCTAACAGTTCATAAGTGAGATTAAATGCATAGAATCAATAAACAAAAATGTACGTCATGCAACATAATTAAAGGATATAGTGTTTGTAACCTCAGATGGTTTCTAGAGTTTGGAGTTTGCTTGGTAAACATGCTGGTGACAGTTATGTGAGTCCTCTAACAACACAATGCTAATAGCCCAACTGTCACAATAAATCCCACCAAGATACTTTTTTGTATGCAGCCTGTGACATCTCAAGCTTAGCAACAATCTCGCTCATCACATTGATAATGACGATGTGATTTCCCAACTGCTGTGAGACATTTCACATGAAAATATGTCCAAAGCACGTCGGCAGTCTCGCTGCAAATATCCTGCATGGTCCTGCTGAGACTATCAGAGTCTGATTATAATGTAGCTCACTTCCTCCACTGGGGCTTTATCACTTCCACAGGGCTTGTTGTTAACCTGATGGACAGATCACCAGAGGTGCACAGCGCTCCAGGAGAAAGCAACAAAGATAGGACACACTCTCACCCAAAGGCGCCTCGTTCCCACCAGGAGAGGAGCTGACAGGTGTAGGCTCAGCTGTCCCAATAGTGCACAGCTCTGTCACAGTGGATGTGAAAGAGGATGACTCTAAGAACCTCAGGCAGTATTTAGGCTCTATGCAACATTTACATATGCAGTTATTTCTATTATATCAGCAAATATTTATCTTCTTCAATTAGTTCTAATGGAAATAGCAAACACAATACATTTATCTTCTAAATCAGAGATCTTTTAGAGACCATAAAAGCATTGAAGATAATGTAATATAGTGTGTGCACTGCATAACATGTTTTAAAGATGTATTTAAATGAACACATGTAGTATCTGAATGCTTAGATATAGAGTGAATAAGTTACATATCTTACAAACCACAAAAATTACATTGTGTTTTAAAATGTCATCCGCTAATATCTTCCTTAACACAGATGTGTTTCTGTGGGTATTTCATCAATTATAATGAGCAGATATCTGTGTTTATATTGCTTATTTTCTCAGGAGGTAATCACTGGATGAGTGAAAACAGATTAAATATCGGCTTTTCACAGACCATTGATCCAAAGCATTAGCTTCATGGACCACAGAGAGAACCAGTGAATGTCATTAATGAGTCAGACCTGACACCAACTGAGCCTTGACTCAGAGCTCAGTGTTTACATATCTCCGGAAATGCATGACTTCACTCATGTTACAACGGATACATTTAAAAAAAAAAAGAAGAAGAAGATTTTTCAATGACATTAAATGAGACGTGAGGTAATAGTAGTCGTCCTGCTTTGTCCTAGATCAGCCGCCGCCTCTCTGGTAATGATGTTACTTATGCTACCAAGGTTTCTACCAATGTCACTCAGTCTCCTTGAAATATACTCTGCAAAACAAATTAGTAGTATATGAAAGGAGACAGGGTTGCAAGGAGACGTGAGCCAAATACACACACTGACAATTTACTCGTTTTATATAAAAACTAGTTAGAAAGCTAGCGTTTACTCATCATTATGCGCTATGTGGGATCTGATGGAAGATACTGTAAACACTGCAGGGCTAAACAAAACAAAAATGCAATTAGCATGTTGTTTGGCAGTATCTGAGTGGGTATAATGAGAGTGTGACATGTTGATGAAAAATGAAAATGCATATTTGATAACGCCAAATTGATATTTGCAGCCAAATATATTCAAACCCATAACTAGACGGTGCTGTAAGAATGTGTTTCTGTTAAATTTCTCAAAAGCGTTTGATGATCAAAAGTGAGATATGCAGTGTAGAAAAACACTCACCCACACAGGCTGCCACATTCCTTTTTAACTCACTGTTTCACCACATTCATGATTTTATGGACATGATATAGCCCTACTGTCCTATCAATAGCATCTAAACGTAAACAAGCATGCTTACATACGGTTGATTAAGAGTTTTCAGGTTAGACCTCATATCTTTGGTCAGTGGGAGGAATAGCGGCGCACAAAGATGAAACACAGACAGAAGGAGGACATGCAGTCAGCTAATGGTTTATAACTCATGAAAGCTAAATGTTGTTACAACTGAAACATGTTATGATTATTATTGGAAACTACAGGCCGCAATGATGTTTATGTGGTTGTTAGACATGTCTCCAAAACAGTGGATGGATTTCTATAACATTTTCTACAGAGATTCATCATTTGCAGAGGTTCCTTTAGTGATCCTTTGAGAATCAATCTCTAGTGCCGTCAATAAGTGAGAGGTTTTACATGTTGAGAGATATATCTTAGTATGGGTTAAAACATTATTCCTGCTAAAAAAACTGCATCATAGACTGTATGTAAGACGTGAACATTGTTGACCTTACCCTTAGGACTATGGTTTTGAAGATGGGTCATGTTTTCATAGACACCAGACTTCTTTTTGAATCTGGTGGAGTTGCCATGACAGTGAATGCAAGTTAAAGGCACTTCTCCATTAGCTTCATTCATCAGACCCAGGTGTTGCCGCTTAATCACCTTGATCTAGTTGTCATGGGAGCCCAGCATAACGATGTTAGCATTTAGCTACTTTGCAAGTACGTACAGCATCAAAAAGCCTTCATCATGGTTAGAAATGTGCTAATAAAATGTTTTCTTTAATGAATTCCGCCTGTGAAGCCATCATCACTTAAATGCATCATCAAAGGGCCTCCTAATCCCTTGCAATAAAACATTATGCAATCTATTTGTAATTCTCCTTGGAGACAACCTCCTTAAGTTCTGTAGGCCTACTGTTGTTATATTTAGTCTAAAATGCAATAACAGATATATTGAATTTCCATTGAATGTTTTTTTAATTACAAAAGCATTCTTTGCAAGCTCTGGTTTTGGTTCTTTGACTGTGGTTATGTCGGGAATGTTATCACCACAGATGTAATGGACGAGGAAGTTGCTGAATTATTTGCAAAGTAGGAAGTTGAACTGCAAAGCCCTACTGTGCAAGTTAAAAAGAATACCTTCAGAATCCACTGACTAATCAAGATGCTTACAATGCCCTGTTCCTCCCTTTTAAACTATAATGTCTTTGATGAACTGTGTGTCCAAGATTAGAGGAACAATTAAAAGATGAATGTATTCAGTCGAACCGAAACTTTTTAAAATATATTTGCCAGACATTTCATCATTCTAAGCAAAGTGCAGCTCAGGATATCTAGCCAGACATTTCATAAAGGCTTCATTTGATGTAGAAAATCAAATTATAAAACTCAAACTTGAAAGAAGGTAAGATTATCTCTGTAATACTTACAGTTACTTCTCTGCTAAGCCTTAAGAAGAAATCATCTGTCCACCTTGGCAAACCTCTGAGGAGAAAACACTGTGCAGGTACGTTTTTATTATAGACATCCAATTGATTTTTTTTTCAAATGCAAACATAACAACCTTTCTCGAGAATTAAACACATGATTAATGGGGAAGGAATATGCATGGTGGGAACACAGAAAGCTCACTGCATCTTAATAATCCTCTGTTTGTTTGTGACCCAATGCACAGCTGTCTGCCTCTCTCTGTTACTCCCTCTTTCTTATTCTCTGGCTTCTCTGCCGCCCTGGGACCTTCTCTCTCTCCCTGGGCTGTCTGTGCCACATTTCACATGTTTCAAATCTGGATCTCAGTCCTCCAGGAGATTCAGCCTCTCCTCTGGTCTCTGTCTCTGCAAGTGTGCTTGTCTGTTCTCCTATATCTGAGTGGACAACGTGCTTAATTTGAGCTTCTAGTGTGTTATTGCTGCCTGCTTTCTTTTACATTTCCATGGGAGACACCTGATAGCTATACTTGACATCCTCCCTGGATCCATTTTATTCAGAGATAAGATAAGATAAGACTTTAATTATCCCGAAGGAAATAGTTGTGCCAGAGTTACACAAATACAATAAACACAGCAGCATAATAGTAAAACACTAAAAGTGCAGTAAAAAGAGCAATTAAATATCTACAGGAAACATGAAACATAGACGGTCACATAATTAATGTAAATATTACCAGTGTTATGGAAATAATTATCATAAGACGCCAATTAGTAACATACAGGACAAACCTTGATGTCTGTTTACCTTCTTTAAGGACACAGGCGGCTTAGCCAATAATGTTATTGTTCCCATTCTGTGACCGGTCAATACTGGGATACAGATGGTCTGTGTTGTGGGTACACTGGGACACTTCCTTCTCTGTATTTGTGGACTCCAAGGTAAAATCTTCGAGGTCATAAGTGTCCGAGGCAAGTAGCTCTGTGTTCCCACACTGTTTAGGCTATCTCCTCAAATATGTTGTTTACTCTCTGCGAAACCAGTTAGATGGGCTGGCAAGAGAGGCTCTCCAGAATTGACGTGGCAACTCTACCGTGAAGTCAGAACCTCTGACTCTTGGATTTGTGATGTGAATCCTCCGGCCGTAACTCCAAATAAATCACAGTGGTTTGACATCAAAGCTCCGACTCTTCCCGTGTCTCCTTCCTGAGTCGGTGACTCCATTGCATGCTACACAGAAGTTTCCTCTACAACCAGTATTTAGTAGTGCAAAAAAACGTAGTGGCAGATATGTAATTGCACGTTATCATAGATCATTATTCATAATAATAATATTGCACATGTTATATAGCAGCAAGTTTTTGTAATGATGCTAATGATATTTATATTGCAAATAGTGTTGGTGTGGAACTTCTCAGCTCCCTTGACTGAAGGGTGAAGAGTTATATGTTGACCTTTTTGTCATTTTGATTGTACTTGTTGCATTATTGCACATCTCTCCTCAGTTGCTCCTCTTGAGGGTTTATTCTAATTGTATTTTTAGGGAGTTTTACCCTTCACAGAGCAAGGGTTAAATGATGGGGGTGTTGAGTGCAGTGAATATTGTTATTCCCCTTGAGGCAAATGAGGCAACGTTTCATAACAGTAATGTTAGCCCTTCAGACGTCTGCCTAATGATGCTGCTGTTGAAATATCCACCATATTAGGGGAGAAATAGTAAAAACACTTGTACATATAAAGCATCTAAACATCACTGCAATGACCTCAGTGCTACCGTTTAAGATACACCACTTTGACAGTGTCTGCATCAACTGATGCACATGCTAATTTTCCTGCCGAAAAAGTCTATTTTTATTTTATTTATGATAAGCTTGATAAAAATAGACTTTTTCGGCAGGAAAATTAGCATGAGATGAAGTTGCTAGTGATTTATACTCACTCAGGGTAGTAAAATAAATGGACTGTAGCTTTAAAATGAACACAAATATTCTCAATATAAAATGTATTGTTTTCATGTATGTCATATTTTGGAGTGAGCATTTCTGTCACGTGAGCAGCAGACATTCCTCTCAGGATTATCCAGCCTCCCCGGCGTCAAACATTCATGCATCACTAAATGTTCTGATTTGTGTCAGCACACACCCGCACTGCCAGGGTTCAACGGACCGAAACTCAAATGAAAATAAAGTCTGTGTCTTTCCTAAATAAGGATTTAATTTAACCTGGCGAACAGTTATTGTGGCTCTACAGTCTTTGTATGCAGGAAGTGTTGAGGTTTGGGCATCATGATCCCTTCTCTCACCATCTACCTTGAACTTATTTACTCTTCCCATCCCTGACACTTTCAATCTCCTCTCCATCTTCACTTGAATCCAGATTGATGCTTCTACTTCAACTATACCTCCTCTCCTCCATGTTTACTCCGTGCAACAGTCAAGGTCACAGATTTGAGAAATGTTTTGATAAGTTTCCTAATAGATAAAGGGCGATGGAGACATGCTGTATGTCTTAAAAAGTTTTTATTTGTTTATATATAATGTCTCAGCAACCTCAAGAATAGTCTTAATTAAAAGAGATGTAAATAAAATGAACCTTCATGTGCTTGGTCTACTCCCTCTGATGGTATCAGACTTTCTACACAACCACAAGAGACGGAAATACGTTTCTCTGGAAGTCTCATCAGGACAGAAGCCATAAATACAATGTTCCAACTGTTCTGATATCTGGCTTGATTAGATTATGATTTTGGAAGGGAATTGTGTCACAATCTTCCTGTGACCATTTTTCGTAACAGGATTAAAAAAACAAAACATATTTTTGATTTCTTCATATCAAACAAGTAAATACTTTCAGTTTGTATCTGAAAGAACTGGCAATCTCTGTTTTCATGGAAAATGTTTGCAGGGAGACGATTACTAAAAGATACGAAAAGGGAAAAGGTTAACATATTGATTTTTGAGGAACAACACCTTGATAAAAAGATAAAAAGATAAAGAGAGCATCTGGTATGACTAGTATGTGCTTTTATAGTTGCAGGAAAACAGGGGAGGAATTACTGGAGGCACACAGAATCTGGATGGTTACCCACTGATGCAGCACACATGGGAGATGCCAGGGGAACAAACAGTACGGATGCTGACTGCAGCCATGCCATGATGATCCTGAGAGACATGTGTTTGATCTGTAGTTTTGGGCACTTTTCCATTCAACTTTTACCCATTACATAAACAGTGTTTTTACAGAAAAGTTGGCCAAAGCCTGAAGAGGCAACAAGTCTCACAGAAAATGTTGTTTTTAAAGGTTGGTAAGGGTTCTGTTAGAATGTGCATACTCACATATTCTGCATACTACATCATCAATGTGTAGCACTGCATACTGCCTACTTAATTAAGTGTTTACATTGAAGTAAACTTAAGCAAAACATCTCTTCTGACGTTATACTGCTCAATAAAAACAGTTTATCGCAAGTGTAAGTCAACGTTACTTTTTATACTGAATTAAATATCTTCATGTACAATTATGAGGCATGAGTAAAGTGTAAACATGTCTTCATCACAATGTACCATATACAAGCTTCCAAGCTTCTCTGTTGAAATTGACCTTCACACACCATTATTTGTAATTAATTTATCCAATGGTTAATCATTTTTAACGTCTGCCTCTCAGTCCACCACTGGACAGTCGCAAGAGCCCTAGTACATTTTGGGGCATTTGAGTAAATCTAGCAAAAGTGTCTCAGACAGGCTAATGTAGAACACATCTGGACATTTCTCATGTTCACAAAGTCCATGCTAGTATGCAGCTGAATCTCACAAAATACAATGTTGATGTTGGCCCCTTGCTTACTGCAGTTTACAAGAGAGAAACAAATTGTCTTTTGAACATTTATGTATTTGCATGTTGTAACTTACTTGAAATAATGAAAATTAAATAAATCACATGTAAAGAAAACAGGGTCTGACTCCCAAATCCCAGCAGTTCCTCAAATCCACATAACCAAAAATATTTTTTTAAATACACACAAACAAACATCCAGAGAGAGCATTCATATATTCTCGTTGTATGCACTTCAGGGTGATTAAGAGTTGGAGAATAATACATTTTTTTTAATATTACATTTTTTGTTGACATTAGGATTATGTTGCTTCATTCAAAAGAAACTGAGCATTAGATTCACTTCATACTTTTTAGCACCGAAAAATATGCAGTCAAGATGATTCAGTGTTTCGTGGGAGGGGTTTGACTGTGAATAGTTTCAAGAAACTCTGTGGATTAACACCAGTTAACAAAATTGTAAAATGCTAAAGTGAAAACAGGAAGTATTTGTTTGTGCGGTTCTTCAGCGTTGCAAAAAATGAATGCAGCTTTCTCAGCATTCTCCATAGCAGCTGCTGGTCAGAGAGGCAAATTAGATGTTTGTATTTCATCTTACCTTCACAGACAATGGTTCAAGGTTCTTTATTGTCAAACTAACATAGCTACAGAGTAATTATGTCGTTGAAAATCTTAGGTCACAGGCTTCTCCAACAATGCAACACAATAATACAGATAAGCAGACAATATTAACCAATATTAAAATATACTATAAAGGTAAAACAAAAAGAAAAATGGTTTTAAAAAAAAAGTGAGAGAAAGAAAAAAGTGGAATAGTGCAATACGAGTCTATAAGTTATTGGAATGATATATTAGATAATAGATACATAATTACTAAGTAGCAGATGAATGTTATGAAATTGTTTCAGCAGTTCTGGTGTTTAACAGTCTTATTGCCTGCGGGATGAAACTGTCCCTGAGTCTGGTGGTTTTAGTCCGGATGCTGCGGTAACGCCTGCCAGACGGCAGCAGACTGAACAGTTTGTGGCTGGGGTGATTGGGGTCTTTTATAATCCTGAGGGATTTCTTCCTGAGCCGCTGGGAGTAAAGGTCCTCCATGGATGGCAGCTCCGTCCTGACAGCAATATTTGAAAGCTTATTACCAATTTTAGTCGTTTCTGAGATTACCGGTTGTTTCTCATACTTAGTTGCACCCTGCAGCAAATGAAGTGCACGTCATTTAAGGCTTGGTCATGTGTCTGAACAATTCCATTCATTGATGCAGGGCTGGAGAGTGTTGATGAGGAGCTGCACGTTCACTCTCTAAATGATCATGCTTCAGCAGCTGCCACACAGTTTCAACACAATGGACCTCAACACAAGCTGGCATACACCCAGCAGGCCTGGGAAGGTTCATTTCTTAGAAACCCAAGAGAGGAATGGTTGCTTTCAGATAAATTACTGATGTGCAGTGTATAGAAAATAGGTGCTAAAAACTTGGCTCTTTCAAATAATAAACTGTAGCAAGAAAAGATTATACTCTTTTTAGACTTTTTCCCTTAAATAACCAGGCGGCCGTGCTGGGTGAAGCAACTCTATTTGGGTGGTTCAGTTTTGATCAGTTCTTTTGACGTTCTGACAGGTGTATGCATATTGTATACACATAGTGCACAGTAATAGGAGCATATATTTGTCTGATTATTAACAGCACTAACAATGGACTCTTGTTCTTGTTTCACCATAGTTTTTGTCTCCTTTGAACCCATGGGCAATAGTTAAGTCGTAAACAAAAGTCTGATTGCAACATGTGGAATAAATGTAATGAGTTTAAATTGGAACGCAGTATTACGGATTCAGTAATGCAATGTTATGAGGCTATTACACAATCTTGCCTTTATTAGTTTCATTGTATTGATCTGCTGGGCCTTCATACAGTGCATTCAACTCATATCAGCTTCAGTCCAATTAAATCACCCTCTATGTAGTACTGTTAACAGTGTACAGTATGAGTGCCCCACTTTGTTTGGTAGGGTAATGCTACACCAAACTACATGATTCCACAATACATAATACACTTTTAAATGTCCAGATATGTTGCATTGCAGTTTCTTTTTACCTCTGCATGACAATGGCCCAGTTGCTTTGACTTAAATCAAAGTAAATGATATGAAGTAGGAACATGTAGTATCATTGCAACTTTACTCTCTCACTGGAAAAGACTTAACTAAACCTTTCTAAACACACCGTCTCTTGCTGTTGTGAAAAATAGTCCTTGTCACATTCTGTCTCAATGAAAGTACAGTCCAGATACTGCGTGACACTCCTGCTGATCCCTGTCTCTGTTTGGACTCCCCATACAATCTTCTTGTACACAAACATTATGGGAGGAAATAATTTATTTTAAAAACTTGGTATTTCTCCCATGACTCCTCTTATAAAAAGAGTTGTGTGGCATTGAGTGAGGAACTGTTCCTTAGAGGAGCCTGCTTTATGAGAGAGTTTGAGATTTCTGCTGTTTGGACAGGCTCGCTGAATCACATAAAAAAATCGTTGTCATGGATCATAAACATGTAGTTGTTCCAGAGAGATATGATATTACAACACTGCAGAGGTAATGCCTCACACACACACACACACACACACACACACACACACACACACACACACACACACACACACACACACACACACACACACACACACACACACACACACACACACACACACACACACACACACACACACACACACACACACACACACACACACACACACACACACACACACACACACACACACACACACACACACACACACACACACACACACACACACCCTTTGTCCGACACTGGTATTCTTCAGAAATGGGATGACGCAATGAGGAGTGAGGGCAGGAAGACAATATGTATGCTTTTGCAGCAAGATAATAAGCCAATCATAGCAATCTACATATACAACCTCAGTACTGTAGAAGAGTCATAGCGATGTTGACCACTGATACCTGAGACAGACCACCCAAAAGCTGCCCTGAAGACCTGGAGCAGCTCATTTACAAATAAACACTTGGATTTAATCTTACACTATGATTCAGAGTTATTTTAACTGCAGCCTGTCACACATAATTGAATGAAATACAAAGATGGAGAAACCCAATCAACCAATAGATTGTAAATACAACATAAGTATAAGCCCAAACGGGATTATTACCTGTCCTCACACATTTGTCCATTATTAAAGCAAAATTAGATTCATACAAGAGTTTCAAACTTTCGTTAATGTCAAATAATTGTGTATTCAATATCGAAGTGAGACAGCACTCCTGTCAGACATTGATCTTTTGAAATATTGACATTATCGTTGTTAATGAACAACATGATGTTTTGTAAAGTTTACTGTTGTGCTATGAGAGCTGTAATGTGGCCTATATGTTTCAAGATCAGTAGCTTCATTAAAGATCACACTAGGAAACTAATGACCCCCAAAAAGGGCTTCATTAATGTGCAGAAGTAAAGAAAAAACGTTTATTATCATAATCACATGATTTAAAGCAAGACCAACATTCATCATCTAATGTCAATAGCCTGACCTTATTAGAGAACTAGATCACTAAAGCACACACATATCTACATTATGTCAGGTCTTTACAAACAATATGAGGGGATTACAATTTTAACAAAATGTGTACATTCTTACTTCAAAAATCCATACGATTACCCATTTGTTTTTTTGTGGAATTTCCTTCATCTCAGGAAAGAATTGTTATATTAACTCATCAGCTAGAGGTTGCTAAGAACATGTTTTTTAAAATAAAAACTGCATTTGGTTCAGGTTTCCATGAGTCGAGCATCCCTGGTTTGGTATAGAGTGGAAATAATCTTGCAGACCTGATGGAAGGCAGAGAAGAGTTTCACACAAGTGAAAGATGACAGTCATAAATCATTCTCAGACCTTCGCTGTAGTCAAGGTGACAGACATGGGCCTTGACGTGGACCATTTTCCATCTCTACCAGGGCGAGTGTTGAGGCTGTATTTTTCCCATCCGGGTGAAGAAGTTTGACTATAAAGTTTTGCGAAGACTGTGGTCCCATTTGCAATAAAATGCAAAGCAGATAGGCATACTGTATTTGTCTTAACAGTATGACTTTATGCTTCCTATCTGTATGCAAAATCATGCCTTTATGCAACTTGTTTATGAGTCTCATTTGCATGTATATAGGTTTGTGTGTGTGCATCTGTCTTGCAGCTGAATCCGGCTGTTTCTCACTGATACAAGCTGATGTTGTCCAGTATAGTTTTATGGTCTCTCTTCGACACAAAGCATTTGGCAATTTGTCTTCAGATTCCTGTCTTTACATCCTCACCACAGTGTCAAAGCCACACACTTTAGCCTACAGTCACATAAGAAAAGAATAAGGGACATATATATAGGCTATATATATATGTGTACAAAGGCGGTTTAACCCTCTTTCTAATCAACACTAGGAACCCCAAGCTTTAAATTAGTGGATTTTTTACTTCTGATTTTCAGTCCACTAAATTAGTGATCATCTCTGACAATGACCTCATATGAATTCATGTTTGATTTACTCCCTTTCATTGAGTCCACTTCCACGGGGCGAGTCTTCATTCACTCATGTGACTATGCAGAAAGAAGATGAGATGTGTGTTAAATAATAGTAATTTCCTGGTTGACATTTGCTTATATAACCTGTAACTCCAAAATAAAGAAAATACCCTGAGGAAAAGAAAGACTTGCGTAAACTTGATCCCAGGTGCATGAGCTTATATGACTCAGTTTAAACGGTAAAATAAACCACCAGTTTCCCAGTAGATACTTC
Source organism: Gymnodraco acuticeps (assembly GCF_902827175.1). NCBI lineage: Eukaryota > Metazoa > Chordata > Actinopteri > Perciformes > Bathydraconidae > Gymnodraco > Gymnodraco acuticeps. The sequence goes on along the minus strand of NW_022990206.1, from coordinate 401,192 downwards.
AAACATCGCCTGACATTGGGATCTTGACTCATTTGAGATCCTGGGTTCCGTCCAGCAACCCCCTCCAGCAGGACGGCAGGGTGCCCTTCATTATCGGAATTGACGCCTCCGACCGCATGGAGACCAAGTTGTGCGTCTTGCGCGCAGCTCGATGTCATGGAGCGGAACCTGGAATAATTCAGAGCAGCAGAGACTACCTCTACCTCTGTCGGACTCGGGATGTAAAACAAACCTAAGTCAGGCTGTCTCAGTCGGTGCCCACAAACTCTCGCAGGGAACTCCCTCGCCGTGTTGTTTCTCTGCTGAGTGCACTCTGGCAGCAGCATCCGTGAACATGGCTCTGTCTTCCCTTAAAGCCCTCTACATCGGGATGGAGGTGGTGATCGCCTTGTTGTCTGTCATCGGTAACGTGATGGTGGTCTGGGCTGTGCGTATTAACCGGTCTCTGAGAGACACCACGTTCTGTTTCATCGTCTCCCTGGCCTTGGCTGACATTGCGGTCGGGGCTCTTGTCATCCCCCTCGCCATAACCATCAGCATCGGACTCCAGACGCACTTCTACAGTTGCCTGCTGGTCGCCTGCACAGTGCTCGTCCTCACTCAAAGTTCAATACTGGCGCTCCTGGCCATCGCCATCGACCGGTATCTGAGAGTCAAAATACCCATGAGGTAGGCTTAAAGGTGAATTATTCTCGATTCTTCTAGTTTACAATATATTGTCTGATTTACAGAAGCCTTTGTGTCTGGTTCGCTGCTCGGACCAAGGACACCCAGCAGAGTGGCCATCCAAGGTTTCCATCCCAGCTGCAGCCAGAAATAGACTGTAATATGTTGCCTAGTGTAAAGGTGTGTCTGATGATTTTAATTATTTTACTGTTACCTTATTACAGGGGTACATTGACCTGTTTGTTGTCTCTGAAATGACAGTGTGTCAGTGGCATGCGTGGTGTTCAAGGCAGAGTTTTTATCACAAGTTCAATTTATTTAAAAATCTATTCATTCATCATTTTATTTGTGTGTATAAGTGTATATGCCCAACACAAAACTGTATCCCAGATACAAGCTGTAGACTGGAACCAAAAATATAAACTAATCTTACATTAACTGTCCTCTTCCCCAAATATAATTAAGTAACACAGATAGTTTGAAAATTAAATGTCTCTCGAAGAATAAAACACGCTTTGTGGTTAGAATATTTTTTTCTAGTTTTCCAATAATTTAATAAATACCCGGGATGGCAGTTAGACTGATAGATGGATGAAATCGGATTATCTTGCCACACAAAAATAATTGTATTTACTTATTATTTTACATTTTAAATATATATCAAGATTGGAACAACATTATTATCCTCAGGATCCAAAGCTAATCCAGGCCCATTATGTTTAGAGCTGACATATTTCAAATATATGGGGGAACAGCGGTTTTCCAGCCTGAGCTAAATATGTACAAGCACCATGTGGAGGTCATCAATGTTAGATTTATGTATTTAGTCCTTATGATCTTTTTTGGTTTGTTAATCACTAACTTGATGGTAAACTGACATCTCCGTTTCAGGGTAACTTCGACATTTCGAAATTGTGAGTCAGGGCTCATCATACTGTTATCATCAGTCCTGTTTCCTTGCCCATAATTTTACTGAAAACTCAAGTTTCCACTTCAAGTTGGCTAATTGGGGAATGAATCTAGCAGAGGATGCATGATTGGCCAATCGGCTCAGGGTGGCTGGTTGAAGGATTGCGTAATTTTTCAAGCTGGCAACCAACACACACATAAAAACATGCACCCACGCTGCTGAACAATCACTCAGATGACATTTACACAGGTTGCAGCAAAACTAAACAGGGATTATTGTGTATAGTGAATGATCTCAATATTATTGGCTTGATTGTTTTCATTATCAGTTCCCTGCAGGGTTTCTCAGCACTTCACATGACACATTGGATGTAGTGACAGAAGGAGGTAATGGATAGATATATCTCACAGTTTATCAATTCAAAACTGGACATTTGTTTTAGATGTGTTTCATGTAAAAAATATATTGTAACACTTGTAAATATTGTCCTCAACCTCAGGATTGCAAAGTGTGCTTCCCAACAAAGCAATCACTTTTTATAGAGTCACTTCATCTGAGAAAATGTATTTCCATTCACTGGTGGTTCATTTTGGCCATATACTCACATCTGGTCATGATCAGATTTTAGAGTGTATTGTATTTACTGTCTCATGCTGAATTTTATTGTGTCAGAAATGTAGTCCCCCTCCCCTAACCTCCCCTGGGACTCTACTGGCACACAGTTTAACAGCCACTGATTGCTTTTTATAGCGGAGGTGGTATGGAAGCACACTCTCTTGATAAGAGTGGTGTGCCTGACATTTTAAAATGTCCCTAGCATTGCTAGTGTCCTTAGCTGGAGGATTTGATTTAGCAGGTGGTAGACGTGAATGAAAATCTCACAGGAAGGTATAGATAAATGTAGGACAGCCGAGTGCAGTAAGTGATTATTTGTTATGGCAGACAGACAGCTGATATATAGGCAGACAGACAGCCAAGCTTTACAGGCAGCAACAGAGAGTTATATACAAACAAAATAAAAACCTGTCGTCACATATGGGAATACCTATCCCTGACTCTCCTTTTGAGTATTCATTCACACGTCCTGTGTTGTGTCTGACTCACCCTGGTTGAGCTCCTGAGTGAGTGTGCTTTATGTGACAGAGAGTGAAAGGCGAGGGCAACTGAGAGACAGTAAATGAGGGGGATAATATGACAGTTTGGCTCTGGCACATTTCTCAGTGGGTTTCTTTGTTAGCATTAGTGAAGTTAGGCAGGGAGCAGGCTTGATAGGAAGAGAAATGTGCCTTGTGCAAAAGAGTGAGAGCAACATAATTGAGTAATGCCTTCTGATTGAGTGAGGTCTGACTCTTAGAGATAAGGGTTAAATTACAAAAATGAGGAACGTGGTCTACCAAAATAATGTCCGTTCAACAATGACTGATTCACAGACCTGTCCAATAGCAGACCTTTGTGTGGGAGAGACAGGATGAGGGTCATCCTTTTACGATGACAAAGATCTGCAGGTGGTTGGGTTAACGCCAATAACTCCCACAGTTTTTTGAACAAAAGAGATGCGTTGCTTGTGTCAACTTTGTCAATCAGTGATTTCCTGAGAAAGAAGATCAAACTTAAACTATGTTGCATGCTTGCCAGACATAATGAATTACTTGGAATGAAAAAGAAAAAAAGTAACTGGAATACTACAATATACAGTATGTCAGTCCAACACATCCACAAACTACAGTGTTGAGGAACCACTTCATCCACTCACCCTGTGTGACCTTAAATTCTTAATTCCTCTCTGCCTCCACAATGAACATTATTTTTAAAACATGGATTAATCTTATGTTCACTATTTCCCAAACACATGCAACTCATATTATAATTTTTACTTGTCAGGACTTGCAAGGCAATGTTGGACTGTTTATGGGTTTGTGTTTCAAATGCTAAGTTTGAGCAAATATCGATATGTTTGGGAAGTCAACATTCAGATGGATTAATACGATTTGGATTATACTGCAATAATTATTTGAGAGTTGTAAATGAGTGGTTTAGTATTGTTTTTTTGTTGTTAAACGCATCCCACACTTACCCACAATTATAAAGTGTTTTCTGATCCTTTATAAGTTGTGGAGATATGAGAGGAAAACAAATTCTCCCCAATAATTTAAAGTAATATGGGTGAGCAATTAATAGACACTGTTTTGTTGTTGTTGTGGGTAAGTATTTCTTTAAAGAGAGATGCAACTTTTGAAGGAATGTTGATGTCTTTATGGTATCTTGTTTTCTTATTCTCTAAGAATCAACCATTGCCTAATTGGTTTAGAAACATCTCCACCAAGGACTGCAGTTGAAAGTTAGCCACTTGACTTACATTGACACAGTTAATGAATATGTACTAAAGGTTAAATGAAAAATAAATAACACAATTTTCCTTAACAAATGAAACTTTAAGACCCTTTTCCGCTTCTTTTTTTAGCAAGAGTGGATTCATTTAAAGTTAGAGTTCACTTAAAGGGTTTGAACAACAGCCTCTAGTTCGTATCACTAGCACTATAAGCTTCACAAAATGAATTGTTATAAATAATTTGTAGTAATTAATATGTTTTATTGGATTTAATTAAAAACAAGATCTTCTCCCTTGTCGCCATAGCTACAAGCGGGTGGTGACTCCTCGTCGAGCTGGCACGGCCGTGTTACTGTGTTGGCTGGTGTCCATCATAGTGGGCCTCACGCCCATGTTGGGTTGGAATAACCTGCAGTTTCTCCGTGACAATGGCTCCCTGCTCACTGATGACCTTCTGGTGACCTGTGAGTTTGAGACGGTCATCAGCATGGACTACATGGTCTACTTCAACTTCTTTGGCTGGGTTCTGCCGCCTTTGCTCCTCATGCTCGCTATCTACATCGAGATTTTTTACATGATCCACAAGCATCTCAACAAGAAGGTGAGGTAGTCCTCTTCATTTGTTCTTGTGTCTTCAAATTAAAGGTCACCTATTATGCAAAATACACTTTGTCATGTCTTTTATACATAAACATGTGTCCCCTCTGTGTTAAGAGATTCTAAAAGTTTCTGGAAAAAAGATTCACTCACTTTTTGTCCTGATCCATTTCTATAAAAACCTGTCTGAAAATGAGCTGATCAGATTTTGGCCACTTTATGATGTCATAACGAGTGTTTGGCTTGTGTAACCATTAGCCAATCACCAACCAAGGTAACCCCCCCCCACCTTATCACCTCGATCTCCTCCTAGAGCACCATTGTGTTCTTTTTAACCAAATCTCTCTCAGAGGGGCGTGGGGAGGGGCTACTTATTTTCATCTAAAGTAACAGACAGAGAATCAGCACTTTTGAAACAGGGCTGAAACAGAGGGGATTATGGGATGCTGCAATGCACGATCTGTTTGGTATTTCGAGGCCAAACACTTCAGAGACATGTTTTGTATATATCTGAGACTTATTATAAAGTAATGAAAAACAGTATAATAGGGGACCTTAAAATAGTATTTAAACAGACTTACTGTGAACTGGATAATGTAAAGTTAAACGTATGATGATATTCTTCTTTATCTCTCTGTAGGTGACAGCGAGCCACACAGACCCTAGCCGCTACTTTGGGAAGGAGCTGAAGCTAGCCAAGTCGCTCGCACTCGTTCTGTTCCTCTTTGCAGTCAGCTGGCTCCCTCTTCACATCCTCAACTGCATCACCCTCTTTTGGCCTGCCTGTGATAAGCCCATTTACCTCATTTACATCGCCATCATTCTAACCCATGGCAACTCTGCGGTCAACCCAATCGTGTACGCTTTCCGCATCAAGAAATTCCGCACAGCGTTCAGGAAAATCTGGACACAGTACATGCTTTGTCAGGATCCAGTGGGTCGGCTTCCTCAAAGAGGGAGCCAGAGAGGACGTAAGAGGAGGCTGAGGCAGAATGACGATGATGATGATGAAGATGTGTGAATCTGGGCAACTCATTGGATTGCTGTGTCACTGTTAGGTTTCACACCACTGGTTCACACATGGAAAATACTTTACTTTCATGCTCGAGGGACTACTGGTCAAAATGGCCTGAATGGTATCGCAGGATGTCAGAGGGATGAAAGAGTTGAGGAAACTCCATCATGGACTGACTGATTACCTCCATCCAACGAACTCTGAGAGGGCAGGACGTCAAATCACCGTGGATACAACATAAACATCCTATATCAGACTTCAAATTGAATAAGGCTGATTGTTTATTTCTCCACTGGCTGAATGTTTAATGAGATAAGGGGCTTCAACACCAACCTGTTGAACTTTAATCAGTAAGTCTATATCTGTAGCAACTGCGGTACAAAAGTAGTGTATACTTTATTGTATTTTTGACCTTAATTAAAACTCATGGCCTTTTCAATGTGAATCATTTCAAATAGTTAAGCATTGTATTGTGTGATATATTCAGACATTTAGATGGCCTTAAGGACAGAAAATGTAATACAGAGGAACTAGGTATTCAGGAATCTGGTAAACCACTGGTGGGCAAGTAGGAAGTTTGCACAACTAGCGTCTTGGTTTGGGATGGACAATGGGCACAAGATTTACTGTATGCTGGCTACAAAGATGACCAAAAATATAAATTTGACCTACTTGGAATTACAACCCAGGAACCTTTGCCTGATGAAGTTGGTTTGGTTTGGCTACGCTATTATTGGTTGCAAAATAACTAATTATCCTCATGACCCTTACAGAAGTTTGGTGTAAATCAGCCCATGTGAAGTATACCTTTTTTTTGACGTACTAGGGACATTTGATTGAAACAATTAGCTGACTAATACCAGCTAATAGCGGTAGTTTAAAATAGCATCCATGCCAGAAGAAAACTTATAACGAATAATATTCGAAATGGACAATGGTGAAAAAGAGTGGTCCCACATATTAGTAACTAAATAACTGCAGGACGATGAATCTTAGGATTGTTGGAGCTCCTACATCCACTAAGCTTAATTTTATGTTGGTGATATTCATTTAAACCCTAAAATATTCCTCTACTGTACATGTATCACTACAAGCAGGTTTTACCTTTTTTTTTTTTTTACCTTTCTCCCCAATTATTTGTGACCAAGTTGGTATGCCAATATAGCATCATAAGCTGACCAGTGTTACCCTTTAATATGAATGAGATTTGACTTGAATACACATGTTGAGACAGAACTGCTGTTACACAATAAGTACTGTATGTAACTAATAAATATATAAATGTAAATAGGATATACTGTATATAATTATATCAATTAACAGCTTAATTTACAGTTTATCTCTGACACGTCCTTTTACAGCTGTTGAAGGAGAAGGCATAAAAAACCCAAGCATATCATTACACTTTTAGACAAACGGAGACAGGATAGTAATCAAGAAACGTAACAGCATATGGTGAGCCCTGATTTAAATTCATAATGAGGTACGTGCATTACTGTACTGGGTGGAAGGATTAAAATCCACTCCCTTGCAGAAATAGCATCCAACTTTCTCTCCGTGCTCGTCTGTATCAAGGCTATAACCATCAGTGGTGAGATGCCATTTTTTGTTTGTGAACATTGATCTTCTGTCACTCGGCAGATACAGCTGCACATGTGTGAATCAGTGTTATGAGGGTTAGCGGGTAAGGTGGGACAGGGTGAAAGGATCACTGTTTACAAGGGAACCAGAAGGCAAGAGTTTACGTCTCTGTGGAGGTCAACAACTAGTCAATGTGATGCTTTCCAATCAGATAAACAGGCCTGTTAATATGAACCTGTTAAGACCTGTCGTTCTGAGCTGAAACTGTGTGTAACAACATATACCGTACACACACACACACACACACACACACACACACACACACACACACACACACACACACACACACACACACACACACACACACACACACACACACACACACACACACACACACACACACACACACACACACACACACACACACACACACACACACACACACACACACACACACATACACACACACAAACTCACACACACCCACACACACATTGTTTTTGACAAGTATACTCACTGTATTACTAATGCTGCTCTTGTAAACTTGATTATTTTCTGTATGTATTATGCTTTTAAGGCCACTTTGTGTGAACGTTGATATTATACAAGATATGTACAAGATAAGATATTAAAACATCTTTCAAATGATTTGTCTTTTAACAAAAATCCAGAAGGAAAATGTGTTTCTTTGAGCCCATTCATTAAACTATGGTTGAGGGATGGGGTTATATGTCCAACACATTGTCTTTTTTGATGAAACCGCTTTTAGTATTTTTAATACTACACACATATAGTGGCTTTAAGTTTTGATCTGTTAAATTTGACTAGACCAGTGTGATAAATTAAACATGATTTGTGCAATATTCTCTGATGTAGGCTACATTAACAATGTCAAAAGGAAGTGTATAATTCATGTAGTCAGACACTGTTATTCAGAAACAGTTGCTAGAGATTCAGATAGTTCTAACAATGTGATTAAGTTGGTCGATAGATGGGTTAACAACACTGAAAGGGGACTCTTATTTTGGCTGATAGTGAAACATGTTGTCAATACAGTTTATGTTAACTGCTGTGCTGCGGGAAAAAATTCATATAAACTAATGTAACTTACATCATGGGCGCTGACTCATAATTTGATGACAGGTGACAGGTATTCTACAGAAGTCATTTAACAAGTCAACCAAGTGTTATGTATATTTAAGCAATAGCTCAACAGGCCGTGGTATATGCTCATTATATCACAGCTAAGGGGCGTGGTTCGGCCCGACGCGAAGCGGAGGGTCGACAACCCCCTTAGCTGTGATATAATGAGCATATATCACGGCCTGAAGTGAGCGATTGCTTTTATAAAACGGTTACCAAGTGTGGCAATATGAAAGAAAAATACACACTCTAATTTAAATAGTTTTTATTAGTAAATAATGATGTTCAAAATAAAATAGTCCCTCCGTTGCCTTCTGCACGAAACATAGTGCGAGGTGGTTACTATGCAACAACACTAACAGCTAGCTATGGAAGCAAACAAGAGACAGAAGTATTTAAATTTTATTAGACACCGAATTTATAGCATTGAAAATAATTACTTTGAAAATCATGTATCTGAATGTTTTTGCTCCGAATTTACCTATGTGAAATAAAAATGTAAAAATTCAAGTGAAAAAAATTCGAATGTTCAAATTCAGATTCCAAAAATTCGACGTCAAAAAATTCGATGTCAAAAAATTCGGTGTATAAAATTCGATGTCCAAAATTGCGATGCAGCATCATCCGGGCTACTCAGACAGGATAAGCAATCGAGCCCTAATGCAATCAAACTGACTTGGCCTATCAGAGCACGGCTTTGTCAGTCATGTGATCACAACAACCCGGGAGAAAAATGACGGAGAACAGCGGGGCTCGCCGCTCGGGTAAGTAGTCAGTTTTTGCTCTTTATCTTACAAGCAGTGAGGGCTCGACAGCATTTGTATCTTACATTAGCTAAATGAGTGAAGTAGCCTTGTGCCTTGCTGTTAGCAAGCTCCGTAGTTATCATTAATTCTATAACACATAGGTGTGAGCAGGGCCGTATCTAGGATTTCCTAAATACCGAGGTCCAAACCTTCTAGGGGGGTTCGGGGGTATACACCCCCGAGATTTTTGGGATTTTCATGATCTAGTGAGGTGCTTTTTAAGTCCTGTGGGGGGTCCGAAATTGGATAATATATTGATTTCAAACCAAGTCAGTGGGCTACAATATAAATTATTTTTGAAAGTGTAATGCATAAGAATCAGTTGATTGACAGTTGACAACATAAATAATGGAAAGTAGAGCTTTGCGATTGATTCCAACCTTCTCTGCATATGCATCACTCAGAACAGAATTAATGCTTTTCTGTTGCCCTTGGCTACTGACAGAAAATGTTCAGCCAGCTCCGAGGCATGTAGGTGTGCTGGACTACAACTGTGGTTAGAAATGATGCCCCGCTTCTCTCCAATGGCATTTTTCCAGTCTCGAAATCCGTCATTTATGAAGATTGTGTTCTTTTGTTTTTTACTAAATGACATACAAATGGAACAATAGGTGGAATCTTCTGAAACAGAATATCTTAGCCAAGGATATTTCTCCTCCGACTTCATGTTATAGCGTAATTGCTTTTCACCAAACTTTGTTTTGGGGTAATTATGTTCATGTTTGAACCACTTTTTTTTGAGAAGGCAGTACTTTTCTTCATCAGTTAGTGCTTTATTTTTATAATTGGCTCGATCAAATTCATGTAGAATTCTCTCTCTTTGACCGTTATCAGCTCTCTCACCCCTCATCTCTCTCTCATCTATTCCTGCTACCTCTCTTCCGGCCTGGTCTACTCTAGTATTGGTATTTGGTCTCTCTTGTGTCTCCTGTGCTATTTCCCTCAGTCTCCATTTCCATAACCCGCCCCCTCTCTTCTATCTCTTCCATTACTCTCTCTGTCCTCTACTCTTTCTCTTTGTTCAATCTCTCCCTCGTTGTTAAATGTTTGCTCCTCCTCACTTGTCGCTCCAGCCAGTGAATTAAAACCAATTCAGTTCATTTCACTTGTTTGTTTGCATTCTTTTTTTTACATTTAAATCTGTTTTGTTTGATTCTCAAAAGAGAACAAAGATGTAAGCAAATTGTGTTTTATACAATTGTATGTTATTATGACATCATAACTGCAATAGATATATGTTGTTTTAAAATGGTGCCTATTGTCTATAAATGAAGACTATTGTTATAGATAGATAGATAGATAGATGGATGTTGTGTCCCGTCAATTATGTTAAGTTTTGTCATGTTAGTTTAGTTTATGTTCCATTTCCTGTTTTGTTTTGTACTCACCTTGTCTCATTCCAGGTCCCTTTACTTCCTGCTCTGGTTCCTTTTCCCGCCATCATCAGTGTCTGCCCCGCCCCTGATTGTTTCCACCTGTGCCCACTTACCTCATGTATATATTGTCCTGTCTCCCTTTGTTGTCGGTTCGTCTTGTTCATTGCTCCAAGAAGTAAGATCTAAGCCATTGTTTAATGAAAGTCAGTGTTTTGCCTTTTACCCTCCACGAGAGCGCTTTACGTTTGTCAGTTTGTTCATTCCTCTAAAAGAGTGATTTTGTTTGTTGCAAGTAAAGACTATTTTTTCTTCAAAAACCTTTTTGTCTCTGGGTCGTGCATTTGAGTCCTCCAAGCTATTGAGTCAAGGTTCCTAACAATGGATAGATGGATAGATGGGG